>NW_024038929.1:1067500-1547050 GCF_016077235.1 Cyprinodon tularosa
CGAGGGCTCCTGCAATTGCAAGTACGGTATTTCCCCTACAGACCACCAGGGCGGCCGAGAAAACCTTTGTTCGACCTGAAATGACTCATTTAATCATCCAAAATGTTATGGAACACATTAATTAACTGAAAAATGTTGCATAGTGTGCCTTTAACTTGCAACATTTTCCCTTTCAATACGTTTTAAGGTTTGTGTGTTAACACTATTATGTGTTTGCAGCGCGTTTATGTTTTTATAGCTGATTTCTTCTTTGCGGCTCTTTTTTGTTTGCAGAGTTTTTCCTTTGCATTTGTTTGTTTTGTTGGTCTGATTCTTGTGTTTGCAAGCCTCAAGTTTGTCAGTGCACTTTTAAACCCATGGGCCACCATAGTTAGGGCCCCGATGTCAACCACCCAAAGAAGAGGTAATGGGGGTGAAGGTCAGGGATGATCTGCTACAAAATATTAATTGTAGGATCCCTTTCTGTTTTCAGGATCTCAGTACCAGAGTAAACTGGAGGGCCAGAACGTGTCATGGTGTTTAGTTTTGAGATGACTTTTCTTCATTATTCTGTACTTTTAGCTGGGCTGTAAGTGCATTATGTAACGTGTTTGGAAAGATATCAGTGTAAAAAAACAGAATAAAATAAAAAATATGGTGGGTAACGTGAAGAGGCTCAAAGTTTCACCCTTCAACTTGCTGCTCTGCCTTCATATGAAAAAATGTGAAATGACTGTTGATTCAGAGGCTTTTTAAGAGCTGCTCTATGTTACCTGACCTCCACATGAACTCGCTGACATTTTCAATTCTCTTCTGTGAATCTAGAGCAGACTTTCTTTCCACAGACAGCTTTTAAACTGAATTTGTTACCGTTTCTATTACCCCCTCAACCTCCCCAATTGATTTTCTCTGCAAAATGCAACAATTAATATAAGGAAACACTTATGCAGATGCCAAGGTTACATTTTACTTTGGAAAAATAAATGATCAAACTTCATCTGCACCTTTGATATGTAGTTAAAGCAAAGAGGCATATAGAAGGGGAACAGGGTGCTGGTTGCAACCTGATAATCAGATCCTACGAGTGTTTTCCATGAATACACCAAAGGAAATCACAGTAGCCCTCTCACATGTTAAACGTAACATTATTCCTCTTCCTGTATTCCTGCAAAAATGAAACCGGAGAGACATGAATGGTCGCAGGCAACAGGAAACGACTGTAACGTTATCTTCATTGACTGGTTGATGCCTAAAAAAAAACCTGAACTGCTCATCCATTTAAAAACATTTCCGCTCTCTGGCGCACGCAAATGAGGGAGTTGTTCCAGTCCCGTTCCTGCCATGAAATCAAACAAGCACCTTGCATTTGTTTCACTTGTTTGGGAAATAAATCTGTAGACATCAGATGTGCATTAGTGTCGTGTCAAACATTTGGCAGTTAACGTTCCCTAGAACTTCCTTTTTTCCCATACAGGTGACGATGGAGTGGGAAACACTGGAAACGCGTCACATTAAACATTATATTTTATTGATGTCACACTAAAGCTTATATGTCTTAAAATTCACGGACTGCCTTTTTTTGGTCCATATTTCCTGACTTATTTCAGCCGTCTTTCAGTCACCCAAAGCAAACATTGATCTAAACATCAGTAAAATTCCCTGGAAATACGTGTATTTGACCTGATTCTCACAGGTAAATGGAACCATCGTCTACTTAGCTTCAAATAGGATAATAACATCATCAGATATTTTATTTTTCATGTCTTTGAACAGATGATTTTTTTTTAACTACTGGCTCTGATCATTTGCAAAAAGACATATTTATATAAAGGTTTTACTTATTTTTAACTCCCACCTGAGGTGTCAAATTTATTAATGTTTATTACTCAAGTAAAAGTGTAAATCCTACAGTTAAAAAACTCTTTTATTGAATTTAGAGAATCATCTTCAGCTTATACTCAAGTAAAAGTGTAAAAGTACCAATTTTCAAACTATTTAAAGTATAAAAGTAATATTAATGCAGGAACATCCTCCTTTTCACATATAAAGCCTTAAATGGCCAAGCTCCATCTTATATCAGAGATCTGATTGTTCCTTATGTTCCTAACAGAGCACTTCGCTCTCAATCTGCAGGTTTACTAGTGGTTCCTAGAATTTCTAAAAGTAGAATGGGAGGCAGATCTTTTAGTTATCAGGCTCCTCTCCTCTCCTGTGGAACCAACTACCAGTTTTAGTCCGTGAGGCAGACACCCTGTCTACTTTAAGGCTAGGCTTAAAACTTTCCTTTTTGATAAAGCTTCTAGTTAGAGTGGCTCAGGTTATCCTGAGCTATCTCTATAGTTATGCTGCTATAGGCTTAGACTGCTGGAGGACATAGGGACCCCCTTTTTCATCATTCTGCTTTATTCTATCTCTATTCTCCCACTCTGCAGAATCTGTTAGTTCAATCTCTAACGTTCTGCTCTCTCTGCTTTTTCTCATAGTAGCTTCATCTGGTCTGTTCCTGTTTGGCTGTGACTCCATCCTGGAGAGAAATATCAGCTGTGCTGCTGCCATCAACACCTTTGTTTCTAGATGTTGGAGATCGGCCTGTTTTCCAGTGTAGTCCTGTTTCTCTGACTGTGACTAACTGGATGTGCTCTCTTCATCCTCTGACATGGGAGCTGGCTCGGAGCTCGTCTGCCTGGCTGTGTGTTTCCTGGACGGGGCCGCCTGTGGAGCTGCTTTTTCTATGTCTGCTTCTGTCTCCTTGAACCCCAGTGGGCCTCAGCAGATGGCCGCTCACACTGAGCCTGGTTCTGCTGGAGGTTTCTTCCTGTTCAAAGGGAGTGTTTCCTCTCCACTGTCGCTACAGGCATGCTTAGTGTGAGGGATTGCTGAAGAGTCAATGAGTCGATGCAATCAGCTGGTTTTACTTAGAGAGAAAACTTTGTATCAATCTGACTGGATGATCTGGTGAACTGGAAAGTGCCTTGAGATGACATGTGTTGTGAATTGGCGCTATAGAAATAAACTGAATTGAATTGAAAAAAATATTTAAGACAGAAGCTTAACTGCACTACCCCACTAAAGGAACATTTATCTACAATTCTGGATGATAATTTCATTTTCTTATATTTATAACTAATGGTAAGTGTCACATTTTACTTTGCATCATTTTGAAAAACTATTTATTTTGGTATGTAGTTAACAACATGTTGGGGTAGCACCAACCACACAGAAATGAATTGTCTGGATTAAACTAATTATTTTAATGGTTTATATTTAATTAGTTTTTAATACCAACAAGCCATTTCATAAACAAAATTGAAAGAAACAAAACTAACAATTCAAGTATTTGTACTTTATTACTGGACACCTCTGTTCCCCATTTGCAGTTCTGATTGTGATAGTTAAGTTAGCATAGTTTGGTGGCTTAACTTTTTCACTGGAACTATTTTGTGTCTGGTGCCCGACCTTTCCTGTTTTGCTTGCAATATTCAGGAGCAAACTTCCTTTTTGCAAAATCACTGCTGATCTGCTTTGCTAACTGTACCCACGCTGCACTGTGGCTAATGTCAGTGCGCACACTGTTATGATTTGGGTTCTTGCAGCACAGCTGCTACATGTTCAATGTGCGCCCAGCTGCAGGTTTACCTTCCGGCTCTGAAAAATCGGATGCTAAACAAACAAATCACAAACCTTCAGTTAAAAATCTGCAGAAAAAAATAAACCGAAAAATATAATTGATGGCAAATATGAACTAACTATGTTTCCCGCTTCTATTTCCCGTGACTGGAAAGTGCTTCCACACTTATTCCAACCTTCATAAACTGTTCTGTCAGATGCATTCATCACTGCAGCTATTAATACACACCTCAAGCATTCATATCTGTCAGAAACCAATTTCAGCCTTTATAATTACTCCCAATTTTTTCCCATTTAAACAGAAGGTCATGCACGAACAGTTTGAATCGAAATGCAGGGAAGTTGATTGGATTAAACATTGATGGCACCAAACAGATAGAGGAAGCATATTGACACAACAGGAGAGCCACAGCTTTCCTGCCAGACAGTGCGGAGGTGTTAAGGCTGAATGCATAAAAAAAGATCATTATAGTACCCTTCATAAGCCTAACAACAACTATAGGAAGAGTTTTTTTTATAAATAGAGTTCTAAGGGAGTTCTGTCGCCTTGCAGCAAGAAGGTCTGGGTTCGATTCCAGGCCTTGGGTCTTTCTGCATTGAGTTTGCATGTTCTCCCTGAGCATTGGTAGGTTCTCTCTGGGTACTCTGGCTTCCTCCCAAAGTCCAAAGACATGACTGTTAGGTTAATTGGTTTCTCTAAATTGCTCTTAGGTGTGAGTGTGTGAGTGAATGGTTGTTTGTCCTGTTAGTTTCTGTGTTGCCCTGCGACAGACTGGAGACCTGGACCCCGCCTCTCGCCTGTAGGCACCAGCATCCCTCATGACCCCACTTGGGATAAGCATGACAGAAAATGATTGGATGGATAAGGGAGTTCTGTGGTGATGCCTGCCCCTTCCAAAGAAAAGCTTCTTTCACTTATTCAACTAAATATTTGGAACCAATAAAATACAAAGTTTCACTAGCAGAACATGAAACAATCTTTGTTGTTGGGAGATCTTTATCCAAGCTTATTGATGGAAAGTTTAGTAGAAGGAAAAAGTGTGATAAAATAAAGGTGTACTGCACAGAACAAGAGAGAAAGCAAAGGAGCTGCATGTGATCCACAGTGGAGTTTCCAACATTTTTCACTATGCAGCCCAACTTTGAATGGATAGAAATCTGTTCACAGTTAGTCAATGACAAAACAATCTTCTTGTATTTTGGTATTTCTTTATTTTCATCCAGGAATTGAAAAATTTTAGAAATATTTTCAGGTGAAAAGCCTAAATAATTGAAAGAAAACAGAATCAGTTCTCAGGGTTCCCCTCAGAAAGAAGGCTTAAGGCTGGTTTATGCTCAGAAACCAGTTCGTCTGCGTGTGTAGCAGTGAACGCCAATGTGTCCCTGCCCCTTCCTTAGACAATCTACTGCACCTCTCCAAAATTGTTGGTGACTGCAGACAGTGCCGGAGACAGGAGGCTTCTGATTGGTCAAATCTACCTCTGCTCTACACTATGCGTATTTCCTGTTTGGTACCTTACCGCCTTGTTTTTTTGTTATGGCCGCTATTGCGAAAAACAACTCGTAAAGATGGACCAGCTAGAAGAGCGAGGTCCCCGAGAACACTGGGATCCTTTTCCAACCTGAATCCCCGCTGTTTTTCGCCCTCATGTCCCTCCGGTGTCGCACAAACTTGCCCCCACTTCCTCACTGCCTCGGCCGTATCTAAACCCAGAGCTAGTTCGTAATTGTCCCTCTTGTGTTGTGGCGTGGAATAACATAGCTTATGCTTCAATATTGGGCATAAATCAAGTATATTTGCGACAAGCTCACTGCGACACACCGCTGCGGGGACTATAACCAGCCTTTTACAGGTAAATAGTCACCTTATATGACATTTTTTAAACTATCTTTGGTTGCATATGATGTTTTATTTTAAATCTACATTATGGTGTTAGTTTTGTCCTTATGTTTTGTTTTAGTTTGTCATTTACTAAAACCTCTCTGTGGTACCTCAAGTGGTAAATTACCTGCTTTGCACACAGGAGGCCCTGGTTTCAAATCCCTGCTGGGGGGGGAATAAGCTGCCAGTGCTTAGGCAAGACTCTTCACGCTAATGCCTACTTTGTAAGTTGTTTGGGATAAGTGTCTGCTAAATGCATAAACATTAAACATTTACCATAAGAAGATCGTGTGACAGGGATTATATCCATGCAGATGTGTAAAATCGGTCAACAAGGCAGAGAAATAGAGGTGAGTGAGTGTGGTAACTGGTGTTAGTAATATTTCAAAGCCCTGCTCTTTAGAGCTGTTGGTTTTCTGCAAGGTATTAAAGCATGGTCAGCATGGTCCAGATTCATTTAGTAGCTCCGTCAGTGGCCACCATCTGGCTTTCTGGTAAATAAGCGGTACTGCAGGTAGATGGCACCACGTTTGTTTATGTCAGCTCATCAAACCTTGAGCTGAGGTTCTATTCAGCCTCAAAACGGACAATCTGTTGGGATCCAGAGGCTTGCCCACCAGAGGGCGCCGAGGATCCCTCCCTGATGGTTTGTTCTTCTGTTGGGATCTGGGGTGCTGTCTACCTTCCTCCACCAGAGGGCGTAGTGGATCTCCTGAAGCTGGAGCTGACTTCACCAGCTGCTTCTCATCTGCTAATCAGGGGACCAGTACTTAAGTGGGCTGTGGACAACACTCCGGTGCCAGTGTTTGTTAGTCACGGTACAACAAACCCTGAGCCAACGAGCCTGTCTGATTCTCTGACTCCCCTGAAACCAGAACCTGAACCTAATCAGCTTTTGTCTTCTCTGCTTCTAGGAAGAAAGCTGACTGAACCCTGGAACTCTGGAAGAGTTTCCCTGCTGAAATCTGCCTGCCGGCTCTCAGGAGCTCATCTAAAGAATCTACTGTCTGAACCTGCCTGCCCGCCCTCAAGAAGTGGATTGGAAGAAACTCTGGATCAGAACACTGATAAGTCTGAAGACGAGTCCTGCCGTTGCTTAGCCCTCAGCCTGCCGTCAGCCTCTGAACCCAACCCTGAAGAACCAAACCTCAGTCCTCTGCCTGCCGTGAGCCTCTGAACCCTCCTGGTTCCCTCCCTCAGTTGCTTAGCCTGAACCACATCACAAAGAACCCTGTTTGACCAGTTCTGGATCTGATCCCCTGCATCAGCCTGAAATATCCATTGTTTTCTGAATAAACTGTTGAACTTTTATTCCAGTCTGTGTGTGTTCTGCATGTGGGTTAGGACCCTGAACCCGATCATGACACAATCTAAACACTATTAGGATGCATGATTGGAATTTAGAGCCTCGTATTTTCATAATCAACTGGATTTTGGTCTGTTTTGTACCTTAAAGCCTGGTTTACTCAACGCATTGAACTTCAGGGGGTGGCGCACCTCTGAATTTTTCTCTCTGCGCAAACTGGGGACGCACTTCTCGTTTCAGAATAAAGTAGTTGGAGAGTTTCCAGAAGAAGAAAAACATCATTGCATTATGAAGTAAGAGTAAAAAAGAAAAAAAAAACCAGGTAAGACAAACATGAAAGTGAATTATAAAGTTAGATTGTACACCTTCATTTACAAATGAAGGTGAAAGCTTTGACGTGACCTTCAGGGATGATTTGTAGAGCCAAGGCATCTGCTGCTGTTGTTCCTCTCTGCTTCATCAAGTCTAAATCCAATGCAGGTGTCTCCCTGAACACTTTAGAGCACTTAACTCTTTCCTTTGCTGAGAGAGGTACCAATACCAGTTGTTATTGATCGTTGTATCATTATGATTGGATGACTGGTCACCAAACTGCCCTGACAATAACCCCATAAACTGCTATCCTTTGGTGTTGATGTCCTGCTGTTTTTTTAGAGGCCTCTCCGCTTCAAAACACTTTAATCAAATAATTAGATCCTTATCAGGACTTGGTAAACCTAATGACACCCTGATGAGGTGATAGAGACGGTAGATTCATGTGTTTGGGATCAGGTACACATCTTAAGGTTTGCACACTCCAAAAACGACATAGACATAAGTCAACATTTCTAAAAATAAGTTTATTTACTTTAATCTTAGTAGGTAAATGAGTTGATTTGCCAATTAAACGAGTATTTTTACTCAATTCAATATTATGCACTTAAAATAAGACAATGCAATTGTTTTTTTCTTATTTTAAATCTAGAATATCTTGTTTCATTGGCAAGGTGTCTCACATACCTCCTCAATTCATGAACAAATGAATTTATTTGAAGAAAAAATTACTTATTTAGATTTAGATTTTTTTTTCCAGTGCAGAGCAGCCTTTGAAGAAAGGAGTTGTGTTAGTTGAAGAGAAGGACATTTTTTAAAGCCAACTGAGCTTCCTAAACACCTCAGCATAGCAAAAGAAAATTCTTTTCAGCAGCTACCATGTCTGAGTTAAACTTCCTTTATTATAGTTCTAATGTGTTATTCTAATCCTCTTAGAAACAGGCTGAAATGTTGTGTATTTTGCTGACTTTAAGCTATGTTTATAAAGTATATGTAGGAGTTTATGTAGGAGTTGCTCCAATTCAAGTGAGAAGTAGCAGCACTCGTGTGTTCTGTACAAAAGCAGAAATCGCCCTAGTTTAGGCCCAGTTTGCCTCTTTCAAGCCTCAATACACTCAAGGTTTCCATTAGGCCTTTGTTACACACACAAATCAAAGCTTCAATAACCTGTCTGAAAACTCTCCTGCTCTATTTGTGACAATTGAATTCAGCTCTGGGCTGTTTGAGCACCTGTTCGGGTAACAACACTGAAATTACTTCCAGATGGTATTCAAATTCTGAGGGAAATAAAAAAAACTTTGATACCACAGCAGATCTTATTTTTTTTAAACTAAAATAAAATTGTGCTAGTCGGCTGCCTTTGCTTTAACAGGAATTTATTTTCTGAGCAGAAGATGGCTCTTCCTTTTCAGATTTGTCCTTAGATATCAATGAAACTTCACTTTTAGACTCTGCTGTCTTGATGTTTTAGATGTTCCACTGGTTTAACAGTGTCAAGGAGGCAAGAGGTGAGTTCTTGTAGCTTTAATGGAGCGTTCACAAGCAACTGAGGCAGGAATCCAAAAATCCAACATGTAAATATAAAACAAAGCAGAATCATTGAGACATCAGAGAAAACATGCATGAGGAGCCGGTGAAAGATGAGGAACTGCACAGGGAGAGTATTTATGGCTGCCTGAACAAAGGCAGGACTAACAAGCTGATTGGGAGCAGGTGTGAGCAGAGGCTTCTAGAAAGGAGCTAGGGAAAAGGAGAACACAAGAGGACAACATGGCTACGTTCACACTGCAGCCAGAAGTGATCCAAATCCAATTTTTGGCCTATATGCGACCTGTTTCTGGTCTTTTCATTTCAGTCTGAAAAACACAGATCCAATTTTTTCCAATGCGACCCAGGTCACTTGGCTATGTGGTCCTGAATCCGATATGAATCTGATCTTTTCAAATTCGACCTGTTGTCAGGATTTGGTTATGGATTGTTGACCCAAAAGCAGAGGCAGGAAGGCAGAGGTGACCAATAATGAAAACGAAGTCCAAACTAACATGAAACCAGGAGTCCAAAAGTCCAAAAGAATCAGACATAAAAAACTAGTCAAAACGAACCAGAAACTATGGAAACATCAGGGGAATCACTGTCACAACGAGGAAGACTCAGGAAGATGGAGTTGGAGGAACTTTGACGAAGTTAGGGAGTGTTTGACGTGGACCCAGCAAAGGGGAACTGAAGAGAGAGGGCTTTTAGAGGAGACTGAAACAAAGAGGGGGCTAATGAGGAAACTGGGAGCAGGTGTGCACAGAACAAGAGAGGGTAAGAGCTAGAGAAGAAGGAGAACATAAGAGGGCAGCAGAGAGCAACAAATAGAAACCTGGAAGACTAGAAATAACAACAAAATAATAAATTTATTTTAATTTAATTTTAATTTTTAATTAATTTTAATAAATTACTAGGACTCTAAAACATGGAGAAAAGGAAACTAAACACTCAAAAGAAAACATAACAGAACCCAGACTAGGACTGTAAATGGAAAAAAACAAAGAAAACAGCAAAATAAAAATACAACCACTAACACTAGAAAACAAAGAGTAAAACAAGACTGAATACTCAAAAGAAAAACATAATAGAAACCTGACACCTGTGTCTCAACAGCCAGGTCGCATTTATCCGATCTGAATGCCATTAATACCCGACAAAGGTCACTATTCTTGGTCTTGTTACACAGAAGCAGCAAGAAAAAACAACTATGGTGGACAATGATGCGGAGAGCAGTATTTATGTTTAACCATCTTGAAAAGATTGTGTCTTTATGGTTGGGAAAGATCGCTAGATGCGCTCCAGCATTACCATCCATGTTTACTTCCATAAACCCAGAGTACGCTGGCCTGTGATGTCATTGTGTCCTCTACTGCGCATGCGGGACACTTGCGTTGTATGACTGCAGTTCACGCACAAGATCACATACAAGTCGCATATATTTGGAAAAGTGAACGGCAACGCAAAAAAATCGTATTTCATAAGAAAATCGGAATTGAGCATTAAGGTCTGCAGTGTGAACCTAGCCAAAGAAAAACCTAAGAACTCAAATACATCCAGAAAAAAACAAAAAACATGAATTAAATCAATAATACTAGAAAACAAAGAAAGACATGAATCAATGTGATACAGACAACTCAAAGAAAACTTAACAGAAACAAGACCGTGACCACACCCAATGCAAATAAATGAGTCTTTGGCTATGTTCACACTGCAGGCCTTGATGCTCAATTCCGATTTTTTTGTGAAATCCGATTTTTTGCATTGTCGTTCACATTTCCAAATAGATGCGACTTGTATGTGATCTCCTGTGTCAACGGCATTCATACAACCTAAGTGTCCCGCATGTGCAGTAGAGAACGCAATGACGTCGCAAGCAAGTGTGCTCTGCGTTCTGGAGAACATCTAGCGATCTTTCCCAACCTTAAAAACACAATCTTTCCAAGATGGTTAAACATAAATACTGCTCTCCGCATCATCATCCACCATTCTTGTTGTTTTTCTTGCCACTTCTGCATAGCAAGAAGCAGAAGAGTGACCACTGTCAGGTATCAATGGTGTTCAGGTCGGATGAATGCGACCTGGCCGTTATCTGTACTCTTTTGGTTGAATGTAGGTTTTATTTCCACTGTGGTTTTATCTTTTATTTAGGTTTTATTCAAGTGTATTTTTAGTTAACAGAGACTGAGAGTCCATTTGATTTTTATTTCTTGTTTTATTTTGTTAACCAGTTCCAGTGTTAAGTGTTCTGTTGAAAATAAAGTGTGTTTATCTTTGGCAGGAAATCGCCATTCCATTAAATCATATTAAAAAGATCTTAAAACAATATTATCGTTTACAACTTAGATAAAGAGAAGAAATAGCTAGCCGTGTCTACTGTGAAATTTATTTATTCAGAAATAGATTACCCAAAGCATGAGAAATCTCTCTGAAAGCAGCTGAAAGAAGCTTACAGTTGCTTGATTTTAAGACTTTTTCCAAAGAATCAAAGCAGCTGATACAGTAGCAGGCATTTAAAACAACCCTTCCCAGTCAAACCCCGGCCGAATTGCAGCCCACATCCCTGCAATTCCCAGCAATATCCCCTCCAACTTCCAGCCACTGGCCTTCCCCTGGGTGTGCATATGTCTTTACTCTGACTCCACCCTTTCAGTGAATTACAGGGTCTGATCAGGAGATGGTGCTTCTCTTTAGATGTTAATGTGGACAAATCATGACAGAAAGAAAATTTTTGTGTATCCATTAAAGTAAAAACTGATTTTTTGCAAACAAAAAGCTATATTTGTTACACACTCTACATTTTTAATGGCTTTTTGAAATCTACAGTGCACCTATTCGAGGTTTTCGGGTGATTTCTTTTCAACAGCTTTGAATAAATGATAAACAATCTTTAGCTTCTAATGTCAGCAGTTGGATGTGAAATCATTTTCTGTTAATACAGAATTTCAGGCTGTCAGTTCTCCCTCCCATTACTCCGACAGGTTCAAGTATGTGGCTCAAGTTGGAATCTACATTTATATTGGATGAATATTTTCACTGAGCTAAACACCTTAACAATATATTTCTTCAAAGCACTTCTGATTATTCCAGGGATTATTGTTCTGCTTATAGCACTAAAAGGTGCGGTTATGTGTTCGATCAGCAGTCATGTGAGCATTTATACATGTTCTCTGCTTTGTGCCAAAACTGGAACTAAATGAGCTGAGATAAAATTGTAAAGAAGACCTAGAAGAATTTTAATATTTTCTCATCTTGTCACGCTAAAACCATAAAATTCAAAGCACTCTTTTTAAGGAGCCGACACGTGTTTCACAAATTCAAGTCTGAAAACACTGGAGTGAACTTACATTTTTAACTCTGTGTTCAATCACTCATCTGGATTACAGCCCAATCAGATTAGTTAACACAATCAAAACATTGGTTGATCTTATATGGTATTGTTTTTTAACCAATGTATAATGGGAAAAGGAGAACAAATACAAATGAGTCACCAAAATGTTGGTTCATTTGTGTAATAACATCTAAAGGCAGAGCCAAGGCTTGGACCACCAACCCAACAGATACATAGCAAATTCTGGTACCCAACACCACTACCCAACACCACTGCACAACACCACTATCCAACACTAATGCCCAACACTAATGCCCAACACCACTACCCAACACCACTGCCCAACACCACTATCCAACACTAATGCCCACACCACTGTCCAGTACCACTGCCCAACACTACTACATAAACTACTGCCCAACACCACTCCCAAATACTTCTGCCCAACACTACTGCCCAACACTACTGAACAACACTACTGCCCAACATCACTACTCAACACCACAGCCTAACACCACTTCCCACACCACTGTCCAGCACCACTGCCCAACACTACTACATAAAACACTGCCCAACACCACTCCCAAATACTTCTGTCCAACACTTCTGCATAAACTAGTGCCAAGCACCACTGCCGAACACTTCTGCCCAACACTACTGCATAAAATACTGCCCAACACCACTGCCCAACACTAATGCCTTACACTACTGCCCAAACTACTGCCTTACACTACTGCCCAACACCATTGCCCAACACTACTGCCCAACACTAATGCATAACATCACTGCCCAACACCACTGCCCGAAACTACTGCCCACACTACTGCCTAACACCACTGCCCAACACTGCTGCCCAACACAAATGCCCAACATCACTGCCCAACACTAATGCCTTACACTACTGCCCAAACTACTGCCCAACACTACTGCTCAACACTAATGCACAACATCACTGCCCAACACCACTGCCCAAACTATTGTCCAATACCACTGCCTAACACTACTGCCCAACACCACTGCCCAGCACCACTGCCCAAACTACTGTCCAATACCACTGCCTAACACTAATGCCCAACACCACTGCCCAGCACCAATTCAATTCAATTCAATTCAGTTTATTTATATAGCGCCAAATTCACAACACATGTCATCTCAAGGCACTTTACAGTTCAACCAGATCATACAGTCAAATTGATACAAAGTTTTCTATCTAAGGAAAACCAGTTGATTGCATTGACTCATTGACTCAAATACAATCCCCCACACTAAGCATGCTTGTAGCGACAGTGGAGAGGAAAAACTCCCTTTTAACAGGAAGAAACCTCCAGCAGAACCAGGCTCAGTGGGAGCGGCCATCTGCCGAGGCCGACTGGGGTTCAAGGAGACAGAAGCAGAGATACAAAAAGCAGCTGTAAAAGGCGGCCCCGTCCAGGAAACACACAGCCAGGCAGACGAGCTCCAAGGCAGCTCCCATGCCAGAGGACGAAGAGAGCACATCCACTCAGTCACGGCCAGAGAAACAGGACCACACTGGAAAACAGGCCGATCTCCAACATCTATTAACAAGGGTGTTGATAGAAGCAGCACAGCTGATGTTTTTTTCCAGGATGACGTCACAGCCAAACAGGAACAGACGAGGCAAAGCTACTCTGAGGAAAAGCAGAGAGAGCAGAAGGTTAGAGATTGAACTAACAGATTCTGCAGAATAGGAGAACAGAGAGAGAATGAAGCAGAATGATGAAATGGGGGTCCCTATGTCCTCCAAAAGTCTAAGCCTATAGCAGCATAACTATAGAGATAGCTCAGGATAACCTGAGCCACCCTAACTATAAGCTTTATCAAAAATGAAAGTTTTAAGCCTAGCCTTAAAAGTAGACAGGGTGTCTGCCTCACGGACTAAAACTGGTAGTTGGTTCCACAGGAGAGGAGCCTGATAACTAAAAGATCTGCCTCCCATTCTACTTTTAGAAATTCTAGGAACCACTAGTAAACCTGCAGATTGAGAGCGAAGTGCTCTGTTAGGAACATAAGGAACAATCAGATCTCTGATATAAGATGGAGCTTGGCCATTTAAGGCTTTATATGTGAGAAGGAGGATTTTAAATTCTATTCTTGATTTAACAGGAAGCCAATGAAGAGAAGCCAGGATAGGAGAGATATGATCTCTCTTTTTCATTTTCATTAGAACTCTGGCTGCAGCATTTTGGATCAGCTGAAGGCTTTTAACTACAGTTTGTGGACTTCCTGATAGTAAAGAATTACAATAGTCCAGCCTTGAAGTAACAAATGCATGGACTAGTTTCTCAGCATCACCCCTGGACAGGATATTTCTAATTTTTGCAATGTTCCTCAGATGAAAGAAGGAAATTCTAGAAACCTCTTTGATATGGGATTTAAATGACAGGTCCTGATCAAAAATAACACCAAGATTTTTTACTTTATTATCTGAAATCAGTTTAATACCACTGCCCAAAAGTACTGCACAACACCATTGCCCAACACTAATGCACAACATCACTGCCCAAACTACTGTCCAACACCACTGCCTAACACTACTGTCCAACACCACTGCCTAACACTACTGCCCAACACCACTGCCCAGCACCACTGCCCAAACTACTGCCCAATGTTGCACCCTGAGCATATTCTATTTCAATATATAACATACACTACTGCCCAACACCACTGCCCAGCACCATTGCCCAACACTAATGCCCAACACTAATGCACAACATCACTGCCCAACACCACTGCCCGAAACTACTGCCCACACTACTGCCTAACACCACTGCCCAACACTGCTGCCCAACACTGCTGCCCAACACTGCTGCCCAACATCACTGCCCAACACTAATGCAAAACAAAAATATAGTTATGGCAAAAAAAAGTTGATGCAATAAAATACATTTTCAGGGTCTTTCAGAAAACTTTCTGGTGTACCCTTCCTTTCAGTATAAAATCCTAACACATAACTAAATTGAAATGCAGGCCACACGTTTAGATGAGACGTGCTAGAAAATAGACATGATAAAAAATCCTAATTATCAGGTTAGGGTAATTGACAGGAGAGGCTAAACATTAGCAGTTAGATCACTAAAATTTGGGACTTTCTTCCAGAATCAACTCGGCCGTGAAGGCAGTGGAGTCAGAACCTTCTCCTGGTTTTTATGATGAAAGATATTGGCCTTCTCAACAAGCATCTGTGTTTATGCATTGTGAGAGATGTTCTAAATAATTGGGGAGTTTACACAGTGAATTCCTCAAGCGTTAATCAAGCCTCTTAGTTTTACAATACTAGCTTCGCATGAATCATTGTTAATTCCCACAAATCCCTTACTGTTCCATGTGCAACTAAAAATAGACCCTGATAAGTCAATGGGGACACTGGAGAGTGAAGACGGAAGGCAGGGGGGGGGATGCTCGCTTCTGAAGCGTCTCTTCTCAGTCCAGCATAATGCCCTTGGCTCTCATCAATAATTATTCTCCATAATTCACTCATGGATTTCTGTGTTACAACCAACAGGGAGAAAACAACAGACCTTGAGGAGACGGTTTCAGCCCGATCCTTCCTAAACAAACCTGTGAATCTGGACCTTATCAAGGCTGCTCCAAAGCACACAGGAGCTTTATTTTTCCCCACTAAACCAGCCCTATCCTTGACTTAAACATTGCTGTAATGACTGCGGCCTATTTCTCGCGTATGCCGGCAATTTTTGGGGCCCATTTTCTACAATCTGCGTGGAGAGGAAGTCTAATCCATCTATAATGGCGTGCCGATCTCCAGCGCTGATTGGGTTTGTCACAGCCACGGCAGACCGCGGACGTGCCCTCGTCTCCTCCCCGGCATCGCGTGGCCTCGCTCATGCACCAAGGGTAGTGAGGCCAGAATGGTTCATCCACACGCAATCACGGCAGCCGGTCGCATCCCATTCCAATCGCATTTCTGCTCACGGTGGGGAGGGGAGGAAAAGTCCCCCGGTGCATATTACTGTGGCTGAGACAAATTTAGCCGAAATGGAAGGGGGAGATGGAAAAGGCTCACCTCTTCAGCTAATCTGGGCAAACGGCAGAGGGTGGTTTCAGACAACAACCCAGAGAAAAAAAAAAAGAACGGATTTTTTTAAGATGGCAGAGCTGCCCAGCCTGTCTATGACAGAAGACAGTGAATTAATTAAGATTAGAAATTGCACATGTCATATCTGTCATCTTTTCAATCTTTACTTAATGAGGTGAAACACATGCAGTGGTTTGTTTGGAAGGAAAAACTCGTCTTGGCCAGAAGACCATGCACCTTGAAAAGGAAACACTCAGCCCTAAAAAAGCGTGTGATAGTCAGTGCTGACTGATATTTAATATATGTCATGTATACATTCATGCTTCCCCGTCCTGAGTGGATACACACAGACTCTCATGAATGCAAATGAGGTGAAGAAGAGGAGAAGGAGAGCAAGAGACGGAGCAAAAGACTCAGAAGACTGCATATCTGATAGGGAAAGCGCCTTGATTAGAATTTTGTCATGCCACAATTTACAAATTAAAATGAATTAGATCTTCCATGGCCTGACCTCCATTAAAACAGCTCTTTGTTGATGAGCCATGATAGCATCTGCTATTGATTGGAGGAGAATCAGTATGGCCAATCCTGTCTCTTTACGAGCGGGTCATCCAAAGCAATTTAGGCATATTGAAAGACTGATCAGGCCCACGGAGCTGCCACTCGGGCCCACTCAAAGCACAGAAGACTGAGGTGTGACGCAGCCACTCCCCACTGCTCTGCAGGGGAAGAGTCTCAAATCTAAATGCTAATGGTTTCTTTAAGAGCCTTGCTGCCCTTTATCCACTACAGTCAGACATGAGGGATGGCTCTCAGTGTTTCGACAGCTCTGTCTTGTTTTGAACCCACCACCAAAAGCACAAACTCATTCTTTGGATTCAATAGTGAACGGGTGGGAATAACTGAGTGCCGGCGAAGCAATACGACGCCCTCTGGTTGATGCATTGCCAGCCGCCGAATTTCATCTTATAGTGGACCCTGACAGGAATCTAACTTATCTCAAACTCCAGCTTTAATAAAAAGGGATTTTTTTTAAAACTTGCTTCATTATGCTTAACTACAGACAGGTGCAGCTGGGTGAACTAGAATATTATCTAAAAGTTATCTTGAGCCAAGATGGATTAAAATGTCTTGAGTGTTAATTTATGTGCATTATTTATTTACCAAAGCTAAATGACCTGTTACCATTCATGCCAAAATCCCCCAAAATTACATGGAAAAACGTAAATCAAATCAGGTGATGCTTTTTGGGAGGGTCAAGCCTGCCCTATGTAACCATCCTCATGGTGGATAGCATCCTTAATGGGCCTCACGCAAGAAGAGTTCATACAAACAAATTTATACTTAAATTGTTTGTACATGAGATCTAGGATACATTGATGCATTTATGTCACATCCTTTTATTTTTAATCTTCTCTCAAGTACAAACAATTTTAACAGACTTGATGTAGGAATCTTGCACAAGCAGTCAGCTGTTATCAAAGGTGAGAGATGTGGAGCCATCAAGTCATCTCTATGTCATGTATTTGTTCTGCCCAGGCACAGAACCAAGTGAGGTCAATCTGCAGAGTAAATTAACGTGTCCAGATTGGACACACCTGAGTCAGTGGCTGGACAGGACAAATACATGACATATGCTGTGTCCCACTGTCCGCCATAATCCCTATATAGGGCACTATATAGTGATTATGCCATTTTAGATGAGTGTCAGAAACTGGACTTGAAATTTCCCACCATGCACCTTGAAAAGTAGTGATCATCCATGTTCACTAGACGAGCAAATGTATCCCAGAATGCATTGCGGGAGCTCTCCTCATAAAGCATCATGGGATTTCTTGTGGTGGCAACAAATAACAAAGATGGCACAGGCAGCGTGAGGGGAGGAGGATTCACGTGACCAGCCGGGTCACGTGAATCCGTCGAAAGTAGTGATCATCCGTCGAAACGGTCAGTTAACTGAGTTCACTATAAAGTCCGCTATAAAGTCCCCACTCTATAAAGGGATTTAGGGGTTAGGGTGGATGGATCAACGGATGAATGGATGGATGGTTGAATAGACGGATGGATCATTGGAAGGATGGATGGTTGAATGGATGAATGATGGTTGGATGGATCAACAGATGGATGGATGGATGGTTGGTTGGTTGGATGGATCAATGGATGGTTGGTTGGAAGGATGATGGTCGGATGAATCAACGGATGGATGGATGGGTGGTTGGTTGGTTGGATGGATCAATGGATGGTTGGTTGGAAGGATGATGGTCGGATGAATCAACGGATGGATGGATGGGTGGATTGATGGATGGATGGTTGGTTGGTTGGATGGATCAATGGATGGTTGGATGGATGGATCAATGGATGGATATAATTCCCTATACGATATAAACTGTTGTATTTTTGTTCCATTGCAAACATAAAAGCTCTAAAATTGATTTTACTTTTGTAATATGTTCCAATTTACCCTGTGATTTATTTCTCAAACAGACAAAAGTAGAAAGTTATGCTGAAAATGAGAATTTCTTCCTCTTATTGAAAAGAGACAATTACTGAAACAGTCTGTGAGAATGAATGCTAAAAAATGTGAGAGCAGCGTCTTTTATTCTCTGTTGCTGATTTGTCCTAATAAGGCTAACTTCATTCCAAACATCATTTACCGCATCTTTAAAAATGACTGTCCTTGCTTTTACATCCTGCTCATGAGGACAAAAATATAGGAATAAACTAGATCTCTCTTTAGATACTAAAATCAGCTGGATTTCAATCTGTCACAATCTTCCAAACCTTCCAGAACAGACCCTCTTATTGTCTCCGATCTCTAATGGATCAGCTGCTGCCTTCATGCTGATGTAACAGAAGCTATTAACCAAACATCAGCTTTAAAGTTTGTTCAATGTTTTCTTGAAGCAGCTTCATAAACTTCCTTGGAATCATATTTTCTTTTCTACTGTGATTTCAGATTAAGACACTGGTAGCAGAAAACAGAATTCAGCCCAGTCTGCTGTTGGCTGCTTACCTTTCACAATAAAAGCCCTGTGATAAAGACTGTCTAATAACTTAGTGGGAAAAAAACTGGTGGAAAAGGCTGTCAATCCTGTATCAAATAAATCATTTCTTAAACAGGCTCCGTTACATCAGCTTTCCAGAACTTTCCACCCTGTGGCCCCAAAAAGGATCAGAGCCTCAGCCCTGTGATAATGTATATATAATTATTTCACTATTTATTTATCATAAATACATTTATTTTTTAACTGACACTGACCATTTTAAATGTATACCTAATTTTTAATTGGAAATTTAATTATCGTGCATTTCGTAGATATATGGCTTGTCTAATATCAAACTCATGTATTGGTTAATAAATGCATTCTTAAAAACATTTATTACCTAATTTACAAAAAATATTTTTTATACTAACCTCTTTATTCCAAAATAAACATTTTAGACATAACAAACAAGCACACAAGTACAGGTTGCTCATTAACTGTCCTGGTGCAATATGAAAAATAAATGTTTGTGTAAAAACTACGCAAACTTACATGAGAAATGTAGCTGTACATCCACAAAATATAGGCTACTTTGTTTCATAAAGTGCAAAAAAAGACATTTTTGTTTTTAAAGCCCCTAAGGGGTTCAAACAATAGGCCCCCCATTTCAACAAATGAGTTTTTTTTAGACTAGAAGAGTTCTGCCTTTTAAGACAGGAAAGTATAGCAGTTAAAGTTGCTGCTTGAGAAAATACTGAACCATATAGATAAAAATAGCCCTGTGATTCAAATTATAAATTGTATTTGGAATAAAAATGAGAGAACTAGGGGTGTTAAAAAACACATCCTCCAAAGACAGATATTTACATGGGAATGTGGCAGATAATTAATTGACATATTACTGATCTTGCTGGATTTTATGCTTTACTTCCATAAATTGCAGGATCTTCTTTACTTTATCTTTGCCAGAAGATTTAAACTTTAAAAGCCTTGCCCTGATAATTGCAAGTTATTTATTTATAAAGGCTATTTTAATTATTGTGATCAATTTGCGCCGTCAATCCCGGCGCATGCGCGCTTCATTTGCAGTCTGGACGCTGAAACATCCTGCGGCTCTGACTGCAGCGCTGAGAGGGATTTCTGCGGGAGAACGGGGTTGGGATGGGGGAGGGGAAGTGGGTAAATTAGCAGCTGCATCAGGTGGTGATGTGTTCAGCATACGCTCAGCATTCAAACTCCTAGAGGTGGTCAGATGAGGATGAAAACCTCAAGTTGTTCAGGCGTGAGCATCCACTGAGGGCTGCTGTTTATCATCGGAGACCGTATTAAGACTTGTAATCTCCCCCTGCAATTAACAAAACGCAGAATTTTCCTCCTCGTTCCCTTTTAAACTCCATCTTAAGCATCTCTGTAGTCCCCTGCCATACCTGCACGCAGTACAGTGGAGCCACACTGCTCTACAGTTAGCATAAGCATGTCTGATGGACCTGAATTCACAAGACTGTGAGCTTCACCATGGAAACTGAGATCAGAAGGCAAAGGTCGAGCAAAGCGTTGGTAGCGGCGCTGCTTGGCAGGGGCAGGATGGGGGCGGAAAAACCTGCACGCGGGCCTTTTTCCATACACTGAGCACGCTCATAATCTCTTGTCCTCCAGCAGCACCCTGCAAGGTTAGTGGGAGTCAATAAGCCTTCCAGAAGGTTAAGGAGACCTATAAGAAAGATAACATGCAAACCGTGAGCTCTTTGGATTCCCGGGAAGCATAAATAGAGAGGCCTAACTGTCTCTGTCTCGTTTTTTCATCTGAAAGTGAATCACAGAAAGGTGCTTCGTTTCCCTGTTTGACTGCCTCATGAATTCAATATGAGCCATATACACACAAAGTGCTTTGTGAATACAAAAAGCTGAAAGAGCGTATCAAGTGGCTCCCACTGCCAGTTTTTTTTTTTTTTTTTACAAAAACAATCATTACGTGGAGGTTGGTGTTGAAGGAAGTCAGGGTTTTCCCTCAGATTTTACATTTCCTTTCATTGACCTGTGAATCACAGGCACAATCGCTTCTGCCTTCAAAGCCGCTTTTGATTTATTATTTATTTTCTAAGTAACATGGGAGCTGCAGCTGCAGTGCTAAACTTTGCTGATATTTTATGTTTTGTGACAGCAATTGTGGATAAAAATGGGTGACGTGAAATAAAACACTTTCTGATATTAGAGAAGAAGAAACAGAACTTCCAGAGCCTGAATCAGAGGTCATATGGCTAAACATGAATAAAAGTCTTCATTTCCCTCTACCAATAGCTAGTGTCGATGCCATTTTTTGGTGCCGATACCTGGCCGATATCGATACCATCTGTTTGAAACTGATGTGTGTACTTCACTGCAAAAACGATCTAGAAATACGTACAAAAATTCCTAAATTAAGGGAATTTACTCTTAATTTGAGCAGGTAAATAAGATCCTTTGGCAATGGAATGAGTATTTTTACTCTTAGAACAAGATAATTAGATAATATGCATTTGAAATAAGACAATGCAGTTATTTTTTCTTATTTTAAGTGTAAATTTTCTTGTTCCATTGGCAAAGTGTCTCACTTACCTCCTCAATTCAAGAAAAAAATAACTTATTTTAAGAAAAAACTACTTATTTAGATTACATTTTTTGCAGTGTTGGATGTAAAATAATTGCCATCATGGCTTTGTCAAGCTGCTGCCTACCTTTGTGAAGCAGGAAAAAGACTAAAACAAAGTGAATCCTTTAGGACTTTTTATTGCCGACCTGGAATGGGTGACAATAGTTGAATAAACATTTGGCTCTCAAAATGGTATCAGTGCCTATTTGATGGTACTCGCCGATACCGATACCACCATTTTAGGGCTGGATCAGGGCCCCGCCTGATACTGGTATCGGTGCAACACTATCAATAACATTCAACATCTATTCCTAATTTATATGTAAGCTTTTTTATTCACTATAATACCCCTCAATCAAATAAATAACACCATTTACACCAAACACCAGATAACACCTTAAACCGAGCACCTTTCAAGGACTGCAGCTGTTTTACAACAATAATTAGTTTGTAGCTAACTAAGTTTGAGACTGACACAGACTTATCCTATGTCCAGATCTTCATCTGAGACTCCTCTACAGCAGCGGTCCCCAACCACCGGGCTGCGGACCGGTACCAGTCCGTGGGTCATTTGGTACCGGGCCGCACAGAAAAAAGTATATATATATATGTACATATATATTAGGGATGGGACGATTTATGAAAACCGTCCGAACCGTTCGGTTCCACTGTCTCGGTTCGATTCGCGTGTGTTTCGTTCAGTTCATGCGCTGCTCCTTTTTCTCATAGGCAAATTGTTTCCACTCCAGAGCAGAAGGTGGCGGTACTGCGACCAAAGCCAACCACCAGTAGTAAACAAGAAGAAGAAGAAGCTCCCGTCCGCTCCGCTCTGAGTTCCTTGGAGATGGTAGAGAGCATGCGCCAGATGATTAAATTCAAAGCAGCAAAACATGCGGAAATGATCCAGGGTTTCCGCGAATCATTTAAAATAATTGCAATCCATTATTTTTTGGGGGATTTTTTCATTAATTTCATACATTTTTATGGGATTTCGGTGTAACAATCAACATATACCGAACCGAACCGAAAACCGTGACCACGAAACTGTGAATCGAACCGAACCGTGGATTTTGTGAACCGTTCCACCCCTAATATATACATATATAATTTATCGACGATCAGAATCTGAGTGATGTTTTATTTTGAAAAATATAAAAATTGGCGGTATTCTCTCCCAATTCGTTGCATCTGTGCCTCTTGACACAGGTTTATTCAGTTCAAGACGCATCCTATCTATAACATCCTATCTTTGTGAAGCGGGATTTCCTGCGGCTACAGCGACCAAAACAAAACTCCATATAACTGCATCAGGTAGTGAAAAGCCAATTCTTTCACCACTTCTAAGTATGTATTTCGTTATAATTGTCATCCATACTACATTGAAGTTAAATTTGAAAATCATGTGAAACTACGAGTTAGAGATAAAAAAAAAAGAAAAAATCACCATATTAAAATCACCTTT
Organism: Cyprinodon tularosa; assembly: GCF_016077235.1. Classification (NCBI taxonomy): domain Eukaryota; kingdom Metazoa; phylum Chordata; class Actinopteri; order Cyprinodontiformes; family Cyprinodontidae; genus Cyprinodon; species Cyprinodon tularosa. The sequence goes on from NW_024038929.1 coordinate 1,090,597, forward strand.
ATATACAGAGTTACTAGACACTCTATGGTGCATCAAAATAACATTTAAAATTTTTATACATTTGCTGCATGGGTCTTAGGGGCCAAAATGAAGCATTTTGATTCTGTTACAACAGCTGAAAGAAAAGAAGTGTTAACGCTTGTCTAGACTGGGGGAGAAGGGCCAAAGTAACCAGGAGATGTTTGTTAGAGCATTTACCAGGAACAGAATGATGGTTATTGGTCAGGCTTTGGCAACTGCAGGCCTAATCTTTTTATTTTCTCATATATATATATATATATATATATATCTCCTAGACTCATATCCTGCCTAAGGCCGAAAGCATTTCCACTCAGGGTGTAACTGTATGGCTATAGTTAGAAATATGAACGGGCAGAAGGGCAGTTTACATTAATGAAACATGTATGAAACATGTTAAGGACTCACATAGTTCACCTTTATTTCTGTCATTTGGGACTTTCAGCATGAAAGGGGAAGGTTAAAACAGCCAAGGAGAGAGATATTAAACTGAAATCCCAGAGGGCTGGTATCCTGCAACATTTAGTTATGTCACCGTTCCAACACGCCTCAATCAAATGGCTAAATCAAACTCCTCAACATGCAGTCAAGTTCTTCTAATCTTAAAGGTGCAGGACATCAGCCTGAGCCTGGATGGATCCATAGGATGACAGGCAAATAGAGGCAGAACGGTGCATTGAAAAGTAATTAATAAAGTTAAAGTACAAAAAAAAAAACTAAAAAAGGATGTGGTCTAAAGACTGGTGTAGCAAAACAGCATGGCGGGAGCTTCTTTAGAAAAAAAAATGCACGGGAGCAGAAAACTGACATTTAAGTGGTTTTGACGTGAGCAAAACAAAGGCTGATCTCAGGTAAACTGACAAGGATAATTAGTGGCAAAAGAAAACCAAAAAGATAAACGGAAAATGCAGTGGCTGAATGTGTTTGGACAAAAAAAGAAACAATAAATCATAAGATAACTAGAGCAAAACTGACAGAAATATTTAACAAATGACACCATGAAATAAACTGGGATACAGTAGAGAAAAGAGACTGAAGAAAAAACTCTGAGCAGAGAAAAGATATAACTAACATCAACATGAGAAAATATGGTAAAACCACAAAAATCATATTAGGAGCTTAGAAAAAAACCTAAACTGTCATGATTCTGCCCTTTCTAGACTTTTTGGTTTTGTTTAAGTTTTCTTTTTGAGTTTTTCAGTAACACATTTGATTCATGTCATTCTGTGTTATTCTAGTTGGTTTCTAATTATATTTAAGCAGTGTTGTATGTCTGAGTTACTCTCTGTTGCCCCCCTGTTCCAGTCTCCTTTCCCCTAGCTCCCTTCTAGTTACTTCTATCCACACCTTCTCCCTATCAGCTGATTACCCCGTTTTATTTCCCATATTCTGTGCGGTTTGTCATTGCTTGATTATCTTCGTTGATTCATTCCTTTAGTTTATTTCCCCCCCAGAGTCTCCTAGCTTTTGGTTCCTGAATTTCTTGTCGATCGGCTCATTAAATTTAGCAAGAAATCATCTCTGTCTCTGGGTCCTCAATAACAATCCACTAATCCTGACAAAAACGCCAAATGGTTCAAGTACAAATTGAAACAAAAAAAATTTAAATTCCAACAGAAAAGACAGAAGGTAAGTGCAAATGAAAAATAATACTTAAAGCTCACAAAATAACAAAAAAAAAAAATACAAAAGTAAATGAAATGACTAAAATAACCCTAAATCATGGTGTGAACAAATATCAAAATGCCATATAAACAGCATCAGGGGTCCATTTCATGAAGCAGGTTTAACAAACTAAATTAATCTAGCCTAAAGTCACAACTGAATCATCCTAAACTGAACCATAATAAGATATTTACATTTTTGGAGCAGAAACTGAATTTCAGAAAATAAAAATTGTACTGGTAAAAATTAAGTTTTATATAGCTAGAAATGTTTATGCATTTTAAGTAGACGTCCTGACATTTATTAGCTTGACTCGATATGTATTTATGATATCTGAAATCCGTTTCATAGTCAAAATAATTCGAATGCTGAACACTAACAATAGGAATATGTAGATCTGGAATTAATTTCTAGACATCCAGAATATTTAGTCTAGATGTGAAGAATGTAATTTTGTTTGAAAGGGAATGTTCTGTAAAACTATGACATATCAAACCAACTTGCCCACAGGCGGATTTAGGAAATTTGGAATTGAGAACCCAACACAAAACAGACCCAATATACAGATACATAAATTTTAATATTATTTATTTGTTCTACCTTTTGTCCCACACTAAGCCCAATTTCACTTAGTTGATTGCTTCTTCCTGTTTTCCAATGGTTTGCTGCTGTCTAGTTGGACCTTTTCTGAACATGTGCAGCAAATGGACTGATCCAATGTGGTGATCATTGAAGGGGGGGGGCCCTGTGACACATTTAATATTATAAACATTCTAATGGCATTATAACGAAAGGATTTTTACCTAAACATAGCTAATGTGACAAATAAGTAATAACTGTATTAACCATATATGTAAAATAAGTTTTATGGGGCCCCCAGGAACTCGGGGCCCTAGGCAACTGCCTAGTTTTGCCTAAAGGTAAATCCGCCCCTGAGCTTGCCATAGTCTGTTGTGACCACGATAAAATTATGTAATTGGGACTTCCGGCTTGGCTGAACATGGCGTAGGTCGCATCGAGTACAGCTCCTGCAGAGATTTGTTAATTAAAGGAATAGTACACCCAAAACATGATTAGCCTTCATTTTCTACTCACCCCCATGCTGAACAACACCCTGGAGTACTTTTTTGATATCTCAAATGCATCTGGAGATCTGGGAGGCTTCTTGCTGTCTGCTGACATTCAAATAATGGAGGTCTATGGCGCCCGAGACAGAAAGGTCCATAAAAGTCCACAAAAAACGTGTCAATATTCCTCCATACTGCTCGTCCAATGTATTCCAAGTGTCCTGAGTGGGTAGCGTCCAGAATTTACTCGAAACAAAGTCATTTAGAATGTTTTTAGAGCATAAACAGTAGTGTATAGGATTTCCTGAAAGCGCGCACATGCACGCTCACGACGCTACGGAAGCCGGCAGACCAAACCAGATGAAAGTGCGCATTCAGCGTCTGCTCTGCCAATAATGCAAGCGTAGAAGAAGAAATGTGCTGTTTACCTGTGCAAAGAAAGAAACAACGAAAGAAAAATGTCTGAGGACTTCAGTGTTGAGGAAGAGCATGAGTTCTTTGCCGAGCTGAATGCGCTGGTTTGGTCTGCCGGCTTCCGTAGCGTCGTGAGCGCGCATGTGCGCGCTTTCAGGAAATCCTATACACTACTGTTTATGCTCTAAAAACATTCTAAATGACTTCTACATGACTTCGACAAAAATGGGAGATATTTGATTGTTGTAGGCAACATTTATAACATCCCTGTCTTGTTAGTCAATGTATATGCTCCTAATTTTGACAACCCAGTTTTTGCAGATAAACTGTTAAGCAGCCTCCCTTCTCTTGACACTCACCTTTTGATATTTGCTGGTGACCTAAACTGTGTTATTGACCCTGTCTTAGACCGCTCAAATCCCCGTTCCCTGACACAATCTTCTATGTCTAAGTCTATTTCAGAACGGCTTTTTAGATCCTTGGAGATTTTCTAATCCCACTACCAGAGCCTATTCTTTTTTTTCTCAGGTACATCAATCTTTTTCACGTATTGATTATTTTTTTGTGGATGGTTCCCTTATTCCAAAAGTATTGTCATCTGAATATCATCCAATTGTCATCTCTGATCATGCACCACTTAGTGTTGATATCAAACTCACTGCCCAATCTTCTTTTTCCTCGCCCTGGAGGTTTAACCCTCTGCTGCTCTCTGATGAAACATTTGTTGCCTTTATCAAAACAAAAATTGAAGAATATTTATTTTTTAATGATAGTGACATTGTCACAAGGTCGTTGCTGTGGGAATCTCTTAAAGCATATTTGCGTGGGCAAATAATTTCTTTTTCTGCTCATTCTAATAAAGTTCGTAAAGCTAGACTTTATAATTTGACAACACAAATTTCTGACATAGACAGACAAATTGTAATTAATCCAACTCCTGATTTGCATAAAAAACGACTAAATTTGCAAACCGAATTTGACTTGCTTTCTACAGTCGAAGCCGAGCGCCTCCTTCTTCGTTCACGTGCAACTTATTATGAACATGGTGATAAGCCAGGCAGGCTCTTAGCACATCAGTTGAAGCGTCAAACCTCTTCTAGATTAATATCCCAAATTAGGGACACGGCTGACAATTTGGTCTCTGACTCAAAGGAAGTGAACAAAGTGTTTAAACAGTATTATTCCTCTTTATATGAATCTGAATCCATTGCTGATGCATCTGTATTGGCTTCTTTTCTAAAGGATTTAACATTGCCTACTGTCGACCCTGTCATGGCTGAACAATTAGATGCACCCCTTAAATTAGATGAAATTGAACACGCAATTAAAACTATGCACAATGGTAAGGCTCCGGGTCCGGATGGTTTCTCGGTCGAGTTTTTTAAAACCTTTTCTGACAAACTAGCTCCGTTACTTCTTTCAATGTTTAATGAATCTTTGGAATGTGGGTCATTACCCCCAACATTGTCTCAAGCACTGATCACCGTTCTTCTAAAGAAGGATAAAGACCCTACATCTTGCTCCTCATATAGGCCTATTTCACTTCTTAATTTAGACGTTAAAATCTTGGCTAAAATTCTAGCAAAACGCCTTGAGAAGATTCTTCCTTCTATTATTTCAGAAGAACAGAATGGTTTTATTAAAGGTCGGCAGTTATTTTTTAATATCCGTACACTTTTGAATGTGATTCTATCCCAACACTCCACCATTAGTCCAGAAGTAGTTATCTCCCTTGATGCTGAGAAAGCTTTTGATCGTGTGGAGTGGAGTTATCTTTTTGCTGTCTTACATAAGTTTGGTTTTAGAGACCGGTTTATTTCATGGATTCGATTGTTATACAATTCACCCCAAGCCAGTGTTTACACAAATAATGTTTCCTCTGACTACTTTCCACTGTCACGAGGTACGAGACAGGGGTGCCCTTTGTCTCCTCTACCTTTCGCCATTGTAATTGAGCCTCTATCAATAGCTTTGCGGTCTCTTCCTTATTTTCGTGGCATTTCCCGATCAGGTCTTGACCTGAAATTGTCTTTATATGCAGATGATCTGCTTCTGTATGTTTCTGATCCTTTACGTAGTATACCACCAATTGTGTCTTTGTTAAGGAAATTTGGCTCCTTTTCGGGCTACAAAATAAACCTTCTTAAGAGCGAATGTTTTCCCATAAATTCGTTAGGTCTTACACTTAAACAGTCTGATATTCCTTTTAGGCTTAGCCCGTCAGGATTTAAGTATTTGGGAATTAATGTAACTCGTACTCTGCCTTCGTTGTATTCCTCCAATTTTACCCCTTTGATTTCTCAGATTAAATCAGATTTTCAGAGATGGAATTGTCTGCCTTTGTCGCTTATCGGCCGAATTAACACAATCAAGATGAATATTCTACCTCGATTACTCTTTCTTTTCCAGTGTACTCCTGTATTTTTGCCTAAAGCTTTTTTTAAAAAGTTGGATCAGATCGTTGCATCGTTCTTGTGGGGAGGGAAACACCCCAGGGTGAGGAAATCATTGTTACAGAGACTAACATTTGACGGTGGTCTTGCTTTGCCTAATTTTTTGTTTTATTATTGGTCTGCTCATATCCACAAATTGACCTACTGGCTTCAATCGCAAGAACTTTTGTGGTGCAAGTTAGAACACCTGTCTTGCATCTCCTCTTCTTTGGATGCTTTATTGTTCTCTCCTCTCCCACTCAATTTCTCTCGATTACAAAAAACCCTGTGGTGCAATCGAGTCTTAAGATTTGGTTACGGTACAGGAGCCATTTTAAGTTTGTATCCGCATCAGTAACTATGCCCATCACAAAGAATCATTTATTTCCCCCTGGTCTTACTGATGGTACTTATGTGCAGTGGAAACACCAGGGTATTAACACCTTTAAAGACCTGTATAAGGATGGCGCTTTCTCCAGTTTTTCGGACCTGTCTTCAGAAACAAATCTTCCAGTGACGCATTTATTTCGCTATTTTCAGGTGCGACATTGTACTTCTGCTCTCTTCCCTTCCTATCCTTTTCTTCCAAACATCCAACAATGGGAGGAACTGCTGTCCCTTAAACCCAATAAAAAGTCAGTTATATCTTATATATATAAGCAACTTATAGATTTGGATATCCAGTCAGTGGTTAAAATTAGAAGGGCATGGGAGCTTGAATTAGGCATAACTTTATCAGATCAGCAGTGGAAGAAAGCAATATCTAACGTTCGGTACAGTACGGCTTGTGCAAGGTTACAACTCATTCAATTTAAGGTATTATACAGAGTTCACTATTCCAGGTCTCGTCTGTCTGAGATTTACCCACAAGTGGCGGATCAGTGCGACAGATGTCATGCTACTCCGTGCAACCTGAGTCACATGTTCTTTTTGTGTCCAAGACTCCATGGCTTTTGGAACCAGTATTCAGCCATTCTCTCCAAAGCTTTAGGAACTCAGGTCTGCATGGACCCTCACTTAGCTATCTTTGGGCTCCCAGTCAATACTGTTTTAACTGACCCAGCTCACTCTAAAATATTGGCCTTTACATCGCTTTTAGCCAGACGTCGTATCCTACTTCTTTGGAAATCATCTGAGACCCCTTTAATTTCTCTGTGGTTTCGCGAAGTAATGTCATTTTTTAGATTGGAAAAGATTGGTCTAATAGCAAAGGGAAACCATAGTAGATTTGATCGGATATGGGGCCCTTTTGTGAATTATTGCAAATCATTGAACATCTTACCATCTAAGTAATGTGATTGGACAATCCCCCACCCCACCCCGTTTATATATATATATATATACAGGTGCTGGTCATAAAATTAGAATATCATGAAAAAGTAGATTGATTTCAGTAATTCCATTTAAAAAGTGAAACTTGTATATTATATTCATACATTACATACAAACTCATATATTTCACATGTTTATTTTGTTTAATTTTGATGATTACAAATGACAACAAATGAAAATCTCAAATTCATCATATCAGAAAATTTGAATATTGTGAAAAGGTTCAAAATTGATGGCCCCTGGTGCCACACTCTAATCAGCTAATTAACTCAAACCACCTGCAAAAGCCTTTAAATGGTCTTTCAGTCTAGTTCTATAGGCTACACAATCATGGGGAAGACTGCTGACTTGACAGTTGTCCAAAAGACGACCATCGACACCTTGCACAAGGAGGGCAAGACACAAAAGGTCATCGCTAAAGAGGCTGGCTGTTCACAGAGCTCAGTGTCCAAGCACATTAATAGAGAGGCGAAGGGAAGGAAAAGATGTGGTCGAAAAAAGTGTACAAGCAAGAGAGATAACCGCACCCTGGAGAGGATTGTGAAACAAAACCCATTCAAAAATGTGGGGGAGATTCACAAACAGTGGACTGCAGCTGGAGTGAGTGCTTCAAGAACCACCACACACAGACGTATGAAAGACATGGGTTTCTGCTGTCGCATTCCTTGTGTCAAGCCACTCTTGAACCACAGACAGCGTCAGAAGCGTCTTGCCTGGGCTAAAGAGAAACAGGACTGGACTGCTGGTGAGTGGTCCAAAGTCATGTTCTCTGATGAAAGTAAATTTTGCATTTCCTTTGGAAATCAAGGTCCCAGAGTCTGGAGGAAAAGAAGAGAGGCACTTCATCCACGTTGCTTGAAGTCCAGTGTAAAGTTTCCACAGTCAGTGATGGTTTGGGGTGCCATGTCATCTGCTGGTGTTGGTCCATTGTGTTTTCTGAGGTCCAGGGTCAACGCAGCCACATACCAGGAAGTTTTAGAGCACTTCATGCTTCCTGCAGCTGACCAACTTTTTGGAGATGCAGATTTCATTTTCCAACAGGACTTGGCACCTGCACACAGTGCCAAAGCTACCAGTACCTGGTTGAAGGACCATGGTATCCCTGTTCTTAATTGGCCAGCAAACTCTCCTGACCTTAACCCCATAGAAAATCTATGGGGTATTGTGAAGAAGAAGATGCAATACACCAGACCCAACAATTCAGAAGAGCTAAAAGCCACTATTAGAGCAACCTGGGCTATCATAACACCTGAGCAGTGCCACAGACTGATCGACTCCATGCCACGCCGCATTGCTGCAGTAATACAGGCCAAAGGAGGCCCAACTAAATACTGAGTGCTGTACATGCTCATACTTTTCATGTTCATACTTTTCAGTTGGCCAACATTTCTATAAATCCTTTGTTTTTATTGGTCTTCAGTAATATTCTAATTTTCTGATATGATGAATTTGAGATTTTCATTTGTTGTCATTTGTAATCATCAAAATTAAACAAAATAAACATCTGAAATATATGAGTTTGTATGTAATGTATGAATATAATATACAAGTTTCACTTTTTAAATGGAATTACTGAAATCAATCTACTTTTTCATGATATTCTAATTTTATGACCAGCACCTGTATATATATATATATATTTTTTTTTTTTTAGTATTTCTTTTTATTTTTTGTTATTATTATTATTGATGTATGTGTATGTGTGTGTATGTATATATGTGTGTATATATATATATATGTGTATATATATATATATATATATATATATGTATATGTATATATATGTGTATATATATATATATATGTATATATATGTGTATATGTATATATATGTATATATGTATATGTATATATATGTATATGTATATGTATATATATATGTATATATATATAAATAAATTTTTTGTGTGTGTGTGTGTATGTGCGATTTATTTCTTTGTGCTCTACAAATGAAAGACATTGGGTACTGTATGTAAAAAAAAACAAAAAAAAAGACAAAAACATGGAACAGATTCTATACTATTTGTAAAACACTATTATGCTTTTCTTCCACAATAAATAAATAAATAAAAAAATAAAAAAAATAAAAAAAGATAATATTATGTAATAATAAATAATATATGCTTCGTTGATCTGATTGGTTTATTTGGCCCGTCTATCACCAACATAGGCCAATCAGCTAACCAGTATTTTCGCCCCTTCCCAAAATTACTTCAACAGAAGGTTTCCAGATGGATATGGGGAGCAAATCCATCTGGCGGAGTCAGGTTAGGTGGAACCGCCATCAGACAGCTGAATATTGAAAAAACGCTAAAGCATGTCGCAGACTCTCCATTAAACTGACCGTATCAATGCATTTTTTTGCACTGCTGCACTTTAAGAAATGGAAATGTCATGAGAGCTGCACAAAACGAAATTTCATAAAAGTTGTCTGAGTCTAACAACGGAAGGTAAACTGCTTGTGATTGGCTACTTTTTAGGAAATCCCATATCTTGAGATGTTAGGACTTTTCTCTGTTCTGGGTTCACCTCTGTTTCCTTCGTAAATGCAATTATTAATGTTAGCAAGCGTCTCAGGCTAATTTCTGATCCCTTAAAATGTTCATAATTGGTTTAGAGAAGTCCTCATAAAACAACTTAGACAACTTTTATTGTTGTCTAAGACATTTCGTCTTGTAAAGCTTTTAGAACCTTTCCATTCCATAAAGTGCAGAAGTGATCAAATGTAAACAGTGTGGGAGAAAACACATGGTACAAAAATGCATTGATATGGAAGTTCGGAGCATTAAAGTATATATGGTGCAAATATGCATTTATGTTTGGTTTGGTGATATCAGTGTGATGCAGAGTCTGTGACATGATTTGGAGTCAGGGTAACAATTAAAAATCATCGGGGTCCGAATAAAGAAAATCAAAAATCAGTGAAGGTCAGGAGACATTTTTAATTATAATCTGTTACTTTAAACAGAATTTAACACTGAAATAAAATGAGGTATCTATGCATCCATGCTATACATTGAATTTTTAAATAAAATAATATTTAAAAAAATTGAAAATTTTTCCATTTTAAAAAAGTGTTTTTTGAAGTAGAGAACAACAATCGTTCTGTTTGGTATATAGACAATTTCCTGATTCACATTTTATAAAACACCTGAACTGACCGTTATTTTCTTCTTTCTTTCTTTTTTCTGTGTTAATGTTGGCAGTGGGCTTTAGGCTGCCCTGCAAGGCTTTAAACCTGGGTTTAACCGGAGACTAAGCCATTCTCAAGCACATATCAAGGAGCTCATTTTGAGCCTGGATCCAGATTTATTGTTGATTCTGTTCATGGTGGAGAATCCTGCTTCACAGCAGCAGGTTGAGCCAAACATCCTCTAAATGTGCAGGGTCATCTTTGAGCACGCCATTTCACTGTTCTTTCACCAGTTCACCGCAGTTCTTCCAGCAGTCCACACTTTCTCTGCTCTCTTTTTCTCATGGTCTTCTCCTTCTTTCCCATCGCCCAGCTTGCCACAGGTTTGCCTGCTGTGTCTAAAAGTAGCAGCAGCAGCAACCCAGACTGACAGCTCATTGGCTAATCTGTATCACGCGTACTGTGGTCGGACAACATGTGGCAATTTAGAAACGTTTTAAATTAGGTTGGATCCAGATTAGCCAGCAGGAGGATCAGTCTCAATCCATGACCTCCAAATAGGAGGAAAGTGAGGCTAGAATGAGCTTTGGTTTAGAGTTTAAAGGTACAGTGCATATTTTTTTGCATCAGCTAATGCAGTGGTTCCCAACCACTAGTAATAGTACCCCTAGTGGTCTGCCAATGCATTGCAGGGGGTTCATGACAGAGTATGTTGTGTGATTGTCAATCAAGTGGCAGATTGAGGGTTAGGGTATAAAATAATGACACACTGCTTATTCATTTGAGGAGATTAAAAATAATAATAGCATCCTATTGCTTTAAAGTTAGAAAGCACAGATTGATTTTATTTATTTATCTAATTGTGACATAAAAAGCATGCAGGCCATAAGAGCTAATTAGAGCTGTAAGTCACCCAGACATATGCCAGAGAAGCCCTAGAATAAAAAAGGGAAGCTGGGGTGAGGAGGAGACGTTCGCCTTAGGTTGTCAACAGATGTTTTTGCCTGTTACACATCCTAACTCTACACTGAGGTCTGGATTTTCTGTTTTTATAAGTTCCACTAATTAGCAGCAGGATTTTGATTTAGGAAAGCAGCGAGCAGACTAAGTCTGACCTGAGCTGACAGCTTTAACGCAGAAACATCTCAGCATTAATAATTCAGTCAAACAGTGGGGGGGGCTTCTTCTCTCTGAGTAATAAAACCAGGCTTACAATTTCTACCGTTTATCTTTTTTTCTGCATTGTCTTTTTTAAAAAGCCATTTCAGTACAGGGCCTTTTTTCTTTTCTTTGTCCTGGTTGGAAAAACTATTTCTTGGAGCTCCATGTCGATATCTATTATAGGTGGTATAAACTGATTTACACTGTAAAAACGATCCAGAAATAAGTAAAAAATTCTTAAATTAAGTGTTTTTACTCTTAATTTGAGTGGGTTAATTAAATGCTTTGCCAATAGAATGAGTATTTTTACTCTTAAAAGAAGATATTTAGATAAAATGCACCTGAAATAAGACAATGCAATTGAGTTTTATTTTAAATGTAAATTTTGTTCCATTGGCAAAATGTGTCTTTTATCTGCTCAATCCAAGAACAAATGCACTTATTTTAGGAAAAAATAACTTATCTAGATTTCCATTTTTTCCAGTGTAGGAGGGAAAGTGCTGTTCATCAAAACTTCTTGATTAACTGATTGTTTGAGTTAATTTTCAGTTTGCTGTCTGAATCGTACAGAAACAAGCTGAAAAATGATCAACCATGACTTCATGCTTAAAGAAGCATCCAAACACTTTTTTTTTGCTCCCAGTCTAATTACAAAACTTGAATTAGGACATTTGGTGATACATTTCCGATACCAGAGCTCTATTGAATGTTATCTTTGTCATTATTGTAGCTTATTTTTTCTTCAATTTACTCCTCTCTATAGTTTGATATGGTCGAATGCAAGCATGCACATCCAAAAAGGAAACCTGAGATAAGTCTAAGGCCAGAAAAGGAGGAGAGAAAAATCATTTCCTTGCAGCATAGATGCAAATTGAGTGACTTCATTCAATCCAGGACAAATAGCTATCAAGGGTTAACGCTACTGCTGTTCAAAAATATTATAAACATATCTTTGTTTTTATTCACCTCTGGTTTAATTCCATTTAACTCTACATTAAATATGTAAATCAGACGTATGGTGCATTATAATTTATTGTATTATTATTTAGACAATATTTATTGTCATTTTATATACACACAGTGGAAAATAAATTTTGTTCTCTACAGCTTTTCATGACGTTTCCATTCTATAAACTGCAGTAGTGATCAAATATAAACAGTGTGAGAGAAAAAAACATGGTTAAAAAAACAACAACCCATTGATATGGAAGTTCAGAGTATTGATATATATATTGCCATTATGCCGTATTTTTGGTTTGGTGTTGTCAGTGTGATGAAGAGTCTGTGACATGATTAAGAGTTTTAACAACAGTTCAGCAGTCTAATGGCAGTGTGGAAAAAACTTTCCGAATCTGCTGGTCCTGCATCGGATGCTGTGAAGCCTCTTCACAGACGTCAGCAGGGTCCAGTCCAGTCCATGGTGGGGGTTTGAGGGGTCACAGATGATGTCACAAGTTTGGGACACGCAGCGCTGGAGTGGAATGTCTTTAATGGAGGGAAGAGCCCTAATGATCCTCTCTGCTGTTCTCACCTTCTTCCAGTCTGAGGCGCTGCAGCCTCCACACCACACAGTGAGACAGCTGCTCAGAACGCTCTCTATGGAGCTTCTGGAGAAGGTGGGGAGGAGGATTTTTCAGTTTTTAAATAAAAAACATATTTTCCTTTTTCTTCTTCTGTTTTTCTGCTCTATTTACATTGCAGTGTCCATGTAAACTGTAAAACTCCCTGCATAATTACAATAAAGCAATTTATATGCATGAAACAAGTGGAGCAATATGGCAATTGCCATACTGCTACACTTGTGAAAGTAAAATCTGTTGGGCTCTTTTTGGCATCAAGACAATTATTTTTATTGCCACATTGCCAGACAGGACACTGTAAAAAAAAACAAAAAAAAAAACATATAAAGGTATGAAATACATGGCTCCAGAGAAGCAGTGATGGAAAATAACAAAGTACATTTAGTTGATCACTATACTTAAGTATTTTTTCGAGTAGCTTTACTTTACTTGAGGAATTTTTTAGGGGCGTCCTTATAACTTTTTATAACTCCACCCCATTTCGAGGAAGCTGCAACCCATGGAATGGATTTCCTAAACAGAACCTACCGCTCATCTAATGGGACAGTTAGCAGTGCAGCCGTCTCAGACTCGGCTGACTTTCAGAAAAAAACCTGTAAGCACATAAACTTATAGATCCAAATGTAATTTCTGATCCATGGCGTAGTTTGGTACCTAAACCTAATATCCTGGATCGGATCGGCTCCTTTCATACTTAATTGAAACAACCATTGCTCCCCATAAAGTCTGGAAAGTCCAAATAATTTGAAATCTGTCTTAAATGGTAGAAAATAATTCTCATTATCGGAAAACATTTTAGACAGCAGTTAGTCTTCCTAGAAGTGGACGTCAGAGCCGTGCACAGAAAAAAGCGCCATCTCTGACCCTAAAGGCCTTGTGTAATATGTCACACAACCCAGCATGGTGGTGGAGGGGTGATGATTTGGGATTGCATTGCAGAAACAGGACCTAGGTATCTTGCACTAAGCTTTAAAACCAAAACAGACAACGGCGCGCCTGAAAAAACAAAGTATCAAAGCCTTATAATGGCCTAGTCAAAGTCAAGACTAGGGACTAGAGAAGAGATTATGGCTTGCATTTAGCATTTTAGAGGAAAACGCAAAAGATGTCTAATAAATACAATATTCAACAAGATGACATGAAGGATTGACAGTTCGCATTGAGAGGAAACAAAGGAACTGGAGATAATCTAGAGTGGAAAAACCCTGTTTCCTGTTTTAAAACCCTCCTCATCTCTGTGATGAAACTATCTGTTCTGAAATTAAAGCGGAAACTCAAATCAAAAACTCTATGCGAGAATCTGTGGGTTCTTGGCAGAAAAAAGGGAGAACACAACAGGATTCCCGCACATATGCCATGCACATCGAGGAAAAAGCACAGCGGGCTGCCAACACCAAAGTGTTCATCACTCTCCTCCCACTCCTTTCATAGCTCAGAGCAGAAAGAGAGCCCACAGTACCAGAACAAGCTGGACCAATCAGTAACCAAGATCAAAAAGCAGATGTTCAAGGAGAATGAAATGCCCCCCATTGATTGGCTGCAGTGCTTTGGTCCTCTGATCGATATGTGGAGATAAGCAGCAGTCAGCCGCTGACATTGGTGATGTATAACCGCCACGGCGGAACGGAAGCTGATGACTTTTTACCGTCTTGGTCAAGACTCAGCGGAGCAACTCAGACCAAGGGCACGTTCTGACCGGCCAACCAAAATCCAGATCCTTCCCATAAAACACACTGATAAACCAGAGCAACCCTTCACTCACTAACCAGCATAACGAGTTCAGCAGTTTTTGGGTGATCCCTTACCTGCTGGGCTAATAAGCCCCAAATTACGTCCCTCAGAGGTTAGAAACGAAGCTCAAAGCAGCAACGAGGATAATTTATCTAAAGAGGAAAGGTTCTTATCGCCCTGTTTGTGTTTCAAAAGACTCTAATGAAATAAATAAATGGAAAAAGAAAATGGCTGAGGGAAAATGAAATGATGGCGTTGCTGTGTTTTGTGAAATTGTCCTGTCAAACGTTTCTCCTTTCTAATTTCCTGGAGCGCAGATGATGGAGCACGTGTGCTGACAGCTGAATCTGATAAAAACTGGGGGGGGTAAATAATAAAATCCCTGTTTCCACATCACAAGCACTTTTATGCAACATTTATACATATAATAATGAAATAATTAGCTTTGGGGAAATGACGCTTGACAGATACTTTGACTTTGTGTGCTCTGTCAATTCTTTTTAATACGATCATTCTTTAAAGTGTCGAGGCTGATAGACGCGGATGTAAATACGCTGAAGAACGAAGCTCAAACTAATGTTTATTTACCCAAAATGGGCCATTTAATGTGTTTACCTACAATGGTAATCATTTGGACACTTCTGTAGACTAATTAAATAAAAACTAATGATGTGACTCAGTGTCCTTTTTTACCTCAGTAAGAGCTGTAGACGTTTGCAGAGGCCTTAGGCATCTTATATGGGGTATTATGAAAGCTCCCGAAACACGGGAGAAACTTTTCCAGGTGGGTTTCTGGTTTTAAACATCTGTAGTTCTCCAAATACTTTCCATCATTTCCCTTTTTCTAATTACTTTCCATTTGGAGCAAACACCTCATATACTTGAGCTAATCATGTTTCTTAGTTACCACTGACACATTTTAGATCCAGAAAATCTATCAAGAAGTACAAATCTAAAAGTAGTAATAGATTGTTTTTGTTTATAGAAACAAAAACAAAAAAACTCTTAAATAGCATAAGAAGAATAAAGTAATATGCAGATATTGTGGAACTTACAGGGTTTGGTTGGAGGTATTTGAGGACCCAAATGCAGACTCTGAAGCTGAAGTGGTATCTTGCAGTTTTAATAAATCAAATAAGTGCCAACTGAAGCAAAAACTCAAAAATAACAAATACAGAAAACCAAAATCTAGGAGAAATCAGGGAAATTACTCTTGAGGAGCTAGGAAAGGACAACGAACCAGCAAACGGATGGGAGACTGAACAAAGACCAGGCTAATCAGCAGATTGGGAGCAGGTGTGGACAGAGGACTCTAGAAGGGAGCTAGGGAAAAAGACTGACACAAGAGGGCAGCAGAGGGCAAACAATACCTTAGAAATCAAATACAATCTAAAATAACTAGAATAACACATAATGGAAATGTAACCAATAAACTAGAAAACACAGAAAGACATGAATCAAAGTATAACTGAAAAAAAGAAAAAGAAAACTTAAACAGAACCAATAAGTGCAAAAACATGAGAGCAAGAGCTGTGAAAGCAAAATGTTGAATCTCATCAAAAACAATTTAATCCCAGGAAAATTGTTGTCACTCCGACATTAAGAAGCCGCTGAAATATTAGATGTAACTGCAGAAGCAAATCAAAGCTGCATGAGAAACACAAGTCAGTCTGTTTGCCGGTCACAGTCAATACCGTGAGAAGAGTCGACAGCCAGACCACTGAGAAACAAGTGAATTTTATTATTCGATCAAAAATTATTTTTTTTTGCCAAGTGTTTTTTCTGAGTGTCTGAAGCAAAGAAAGGACAGAACATCAAATAGAATAGGGCTCTGGGCATCAGAGTGACAAAATGGTGCCTGGTTGGATTTCACGCTAAAACACTCAGACATTTTTCTGACTTCCACCTTTTGGCTAAAAAAAAGACAAAAATGCCAATATCCGTTCTTTTTCTCTAATGATAGAGTGTTAAGGCCACAGCCACACAAAGATTTATATTATTATTATTATGAGAATACAGTTGAAACATAATGAGAATACTCATAATATTATAAGTTTTATATTATAAAATTTGTATAATTTTAGAATAGGTAATAGGAATAAATAAAGTCTTAAATAAGATGGGACAAAATACTCATTTAAACAAGTTAAAAGCTTTCATTAATTCCAAAAAAGTAAAAAAAAAAACAATCCACTGGACTTTGTTTTCCAAGTATGAAGACGTTTCGTGTCAGAAATAGCATTGAGTTTGACGATTCCTGGTTGGGAATTGTCTTCAAACTTGGAAAAAAAGAACAGTGAATTGCTTTTTAACTTTTTTGGAATTGACCTGGATGACTGAGAATCTACAGCAGCGTACTGCCAGACTATTAGCCACTTTGTTTCAAAGTGGACACTAACCGAGATCTAGCTCTACTTCTGTGCTAGGAGAGGTCTTGTGCTGTTAGCAGCACTTTTTAAACCAGCAGGTCTGGTTGGTCTCAGCGGAACGTTAAAACTTGGCTCTATGAAGTGCACTGACTCATATAGCCTTTCCCATCTACTGTACCAATCGCCCGCATGCCTTTTTTAAATCATGTTGCAAACATTTGCGTTGTGTCCTCTGCTTTTCTTTCATCATATCCTCATCTTCCTAGGGCCGGGTACGGAACATCGGTTCTTTTATGGTACCGACGGAAATGCTTCTGTTCTACAGAGTATCAAAACATGCCTCGTCTTTCGGTGCCAAGTTTCGGTGATTGGCTGTAACA
The DNA here is from genome assembly GCF_016077235.1 of Cyprinodon tularosa. Taxonomy (NCBI): domain Eukaryota; kingdom Metazoa; phylum Chordata; class Actinopteri; order Cyprinodontiformes; family Cyprinodontidae; genus Cyprinodon; species Cyprinodon tularosa. The sequence goes on from NW_024038929.1 coordinate 1,107,879, forward strand.
CTTAACGTGATTGCGTCATCCAGGAAAAATACACAGGTGTCACGCCTACAGCCAGGGTTCATGTGTATCTGTGGTGAACTGGCTGCGAGCGTCGTGGAACCCCTTTAAAATGCCCCCCAGGTCAAAAGTGTGGCTTCACTTTATTAAGACTGATGCCAATAGTGCACAATGCAATACATCGTGCACGGAAACAATTTAAGAGGAGAAAGTTGCTCGGTGTTTGACCGCAGGAAGAGCGGACCGCAGCCAGCGCAACCATCCTCCTCTCAGCAGCCCGTGGGCAGAGCAAAGCCAGAGCAGAGTGAATCATGCTGCTTTCAAACTGGACGCAGCAGGAGCAGCAAAATCGCATCTGCTGCTTCCGTTTTGCTGCTTGTACTAGCTTCTGACTGCAAAGCTGCTTCAGCCGCGAGGTCGAAAAGTGGCTCTGACGCGCGTTGGGCGGAGCTACTCTATACTTTATTTGCCTTGCAGCTATATTTGCTGTAATCAGTGGGAATAAAGTGGTTTTATTTTGTTTTTAAGTGGGAAAATCCACTTGAAAACTTAATCAGTGCAGTCAGTTCATCCAGATTACCATCCTGCCTTCTAGGGCTGCAACTAACGATTATTTTAAAAATCGATGAATCGGCCGATTATTTTTTCTATTAATCGATGAATCGGACACAAAATATTATTTTTATATTAACCTCTTTATTCCAAAATAAACATTTTAGACAGAACAAACAAGCACACAAGTACAGGTTGCTCATTAACTGTACTGGTGCAATATGAAAAATAAATGTTTGTGTTAAAACTACGCAAACTTACATGAGAAATGTAGCTGTACATCCACAAAATATAGGCTACTTCGTTTCATAAAGCGCAAAAAAAGACATTTTTGTTTTTAAAAGCCTCTAAGGGGTTCAAACAATAGGCCCCCCCCATTTCAACAAATGAGTTTTTTTTAGACTAGAAGAGTACTGCCTTTTAAGACAGGAAAGTATAGCAGTTAAAGTTGCTACTTAAGAAAATACTTAACCATAGAGATAAAAATTGCCTGTGATTCAAATTATAAATTGTATTTGGAATAAAAATGAGAGAACTAGGGGTGCTAAAAAACACATCCTCCAAAGACAGATATTTACATGGGAATGTGGCAGATATTTAATTGACATATTACTGATCTTGCTGGATTTTATTCTGCTTTACTTCCATAAATTGCAGGATCTTCTTTACTTTATCTTTGCCAGAAGATTTAAACTTTAAAAGCCTTGCCCTCATAATTTGCAAATTAATTTATTTATAAAGAAAATATAAACGCTGCTTAAGCTAATTCAAATGAAATTAAAAGTAAAATAAGAAGCCAACCTTATCACTGTCTGTAACCTACTAACAAGCTAAGGAAAGCATCAGATGAGCTACCTGAGAAACTAACGTAACGTTTCCCCACTTTAAAATGAAACAAACATGGTTACTCATCCTGCTGATCAGCTCTCTTCACTGCCATTGAAGGCTCCAACGTGTTTTCTTTTCAGGTGCTGCGTCATAACAGTGGTGCTTCCGTGCCATGCTCATTTGTTTTTACAAAAGTTGCATGTTACGACTTTTTTCGCTTTACAAAGCGCAGGCTATTTTAATTATTGTGATCAATTTGCGCCGTCAATCCCGGGGCATGCGCGCTTCATTTGCAGTCTGGACGCTGAGGGTAAACTCCTCACTAAAATCCTGCGGCTCGGACTGCAGCGCTGAGAGGGATTCCTGTGGGAGAGGGAGAAAGGCGTTGGGATGGGGGAGGCGCCCCACGGCAGCAGCTGCCGCTGGAGGACAAGAGTAGGAACGATACATGCTTTCACGTAAGAGTCTCCAAAAGCTGCCAGTGACACCGTAAAAAGTCGCCAGATTTGTCGCTAGTCGCTTTTTAAAAAAGTTGTCGCTGGAGGGGTCTGAAAAGTCGCTGAGTTGGCAACACTGCAACTGCGGCGCTGACTCGCTCCGCCATATTTTTTTTTCTTCTCCGGGATGACGGCGGCGGCGGATGACGCATTAATCGCGCGACACAACTAATCAATGATTAAATTCGTTGCCAACGCTTTTAAAAGTCGATTTTTATAGATTTTATCGATTCGTTGTTGCAGCCCTACTGCCTTCCAATATTATTCCTGTCGGAGCCGCTCAGACTCCCACATACCAGCGGTGCGCTGTCAGTAGGATTCGAATTCAACGGGCTTGTTTGTCTCCTGAGAAAGCAGACATGTCAATTTTTCTAAAGAAAAACTGCTAAATAAAAAGGTCCTCACAATGTAACAATAAATATTAGACACTGACTTGTTTGCAACTGTTCTTCTTCACTGAAAAAACATTTTTTATGTAAGAGGAAAAATGTAAATGGGAAAATCAGAGCTTAAAAAAAACCTCAAGATTTGTACTTTATTATGTAATTTTCTTTTTCTTCGAATTGATATTATAAAACTGAAATCGAAAAAAGTATCAATCAGGAACCGGTATCGAAGTGAAGGTACTGCTCGTCCAATGTATTCCAAGTGTCCTGAGTGGGTAGCGTCCATAATTTACTCGAAACGAAGTCATTTAGAATGTTTTTAGAGCATAAACAGTAGTGTATAGGATTTCCTGAAAGCGCGTTCACGGCGTTACGGAAACCGCGGCAGACCAAACCAGATGAAAGTGCGCATTCAGCTCGGCGAAGAACTCATGCTCTTCCTAAACACTGAAGTCCTCAGACATTTTTCTTTCGTTGTTTCTTTCTTTGCACAGGTAAACAGCACATTTCTTCTTCTACGCTTGCATTATCGGCAGAGCAGACGCTGAATGCGCACTTTCGTCTGGTTTGGTCTGCCGGCTTCCGTAGCGTCATGAACGCGCTTTCAGGAAATCCTATACACTACTGTTTATGCTCTAAAAACATTCTAAATGACTTTGTTCGAGTAAATTATGGACGCTACCCACTCAGGACACTTGGAATACATTGGACGAGCAGTATGGAGGAATATTGACACGTTTTTTGTGGACTTTTATGGACCTTTCTGCCTCGGGCCCCATATACCTCCATTATTTGAATGTCAGCAGACACCAAGAAGCCTCCCAGCTCTCCAGATGCATTTGAGATATCAAAAAAGTACTCCAGAGTGTTGTTCAGCATGGGGGTGAGTAGAAAATGAAGGCTAATCATGTTTTGGGTGTACTATTCCTTTAACAATGAACAGGAGCTCCCTCTAGTGAAAAAAATGTAACACTGCAACACGAAAGAAATTCGTTTTAAACAGATTTTATCAGTTAATCATATGGAACAAATCTGTATCTATTAATCAACAATTAATTGAACACTTATTGTATTTGTTTACATCTCTAATATGTTGTAGACATTGCCTAAGTACGAGCTGGGGTACATGCACCGCAGGTTGAGAACCATTTCCTCCGAGCAAGCGGTCTTCTCTCTGTGTGTTACTTTGACAGGACTGCCCCAGCACAACTGTCACTTTGCTCCCAAGTTACAGGTGGTCCACACAGGGGAGCTGGCAGCTCTGACGGACGCCTCCTCCAAGGGATTTATGGGAAATGACAGCTTGGGCTACATAAAGCTGAAGTAGCCTGAGAAGAGAAGACATCAGAGGATCCAGAGCAGAAATGTACAGGGCGCTGACGCGAGCTGAAGTTTATTTCCTCTGCCCTGCCAGGCAGTTTAAGTTGAAAATGTGCTGTTCATACATTTTGGCATAGACAGAGTGAGAGAGAGCTGCAGCCCCACCTTTAATCTACTCCCTCTGTTTGTGGTAATGGTCTGCAAGCCTTTTCTGTCAGCAGGAAGAGAAAAAAAAAAAGAAGGAAAAAAAAATCACATTTCTTACATGGCTGCCTCTTGATGAATTATTTCACATTTCACTTACTTACCGTACCTTTGCAAAAAGTTAATCTACATCAGTGACGTTCAAGAAAAAAATTCACAGCAGGGAAATGAACAGCTCCCCTTGTTCATACTCGAAAGGTGTGGAGCGTGCAGCTCCTTAAAAAAAAAAAGTCCATTTCAAACTTCATCATTTCAACGTCTGCCAGCACATGTGAATGCACACGGGCCGGGCCAGCTCTCTGATTCTCTCTGTATTTAAATATGGACCATCTTTAATTGAGCAGAAAGTAGTGTGGAGAACAGTGCTGAACTAATACAGAGGCCGAAATATCATTACGTTGATGGAAGCCGGGCTCTCTGACTTTTATTGGCAGCTTGCGATCTAAATGTGTGGTTCAATTCTGAGGCGGCCATAGCTGCAGAGGCAAAGTAATCGACTTTGGGACAAAATGGTGTGGAAAATGACATGTAGGCCTTTGCCTAAAGCCAACCTGGCGCTGGCAGAAATCTATCAGTCAGGTGCACACCAACATTGGCATTTACACAAATGTGATTTAGTCGACGATACTGGAGAGCTGATGTGCTGGACCAGTGCTTTTAGTGAAAGAAAACTACCATTTCAAGCCATGCAATCTGCTGCTCCTGCTGCTGAAAATGTCTGAGGCGTTGGTTTGTCATGTTCGTATAAAAAAGCACTCAGTTTTGCATATTAAGCTTTGCAGCCTTCTATGAAGATGTAGGTGACGCTGCCCAGAATTTTTTTAAATCTGATTTTCTTTTCTTTTTAGTTTAACTTTAAACAAGCTGCTGCTTCAGACTCTTTATAAAAGTTATAAATCTGCACCCAAATACAAACTTGGACTCTAATTATTTCATATGTAACTCCAATTTATGTTTCTCTCTTTTTTTCCTATTTTTAAGAGGGATGTGTGGAACAAATTTGGCTTTTTCTAGATAAAATATTGCTGTAATAAGTATGTATTCTGCAAAATTCTAATAACATCACACCAGAAATTAAAGCGTTCTCATAGCTCAGAATTAGTAGTCCATAATTACACAGGGAGTTTTGCACCCAATGGAAGACGAACATTCTAATTTTTTCAAAGTAAACGCTTCGGACGCCAGCGGGACACGCCACGTTGCCTTTGCCACTTTGGTTTGATTTTATCCTTTATCTAAAAATGTGTTGTTGGTTTGTGAGGAAAGAGGAAACAAGAGTCTAGATTGAAGCAGCTTTTTCAAGGTATAGAAAATGTTTGAGGGAGAGGGGTTTCAAAATGGCTGCTGAAGTTTCCAGGTTTCTGATGGACAATTATTTTATAGGAAAAGTCAGTTAGGTCAGTTAGGAGTAATCAATTTATACCTAAAACTAATACTTTCAAGGTTATTTAATTAGTTTAGTATTAATCAGTAAAAAATAGAAACAATAATTTTCTTTGCAATCAATGAGTCTGGGAGCGGCCATTTTTGCCCAAATATAGTAGCCCCTCACTCCTGACATCTTCCAGCAGTGACGTCACGGTGCGGTAAGCCTAGCGCCATTCTCCCCGCTTTCCAAGCTAAATCAATGGGAACTACTAGACACATCTGCAATCAACAACAATTATTGAAGATTTCCAGAGGACTTCACCATTGAAATTCACCAGAGCTATAGTGAAACTGACAATGCCCACGTGCATGGCAGCTGGATGCTGGAATACATCGGGGAAAAGTGAAAAAAAGAGTTATTCCACCTTTCTGATTCCTGATCCTCCACGGACGGGTTGGTCGTTGGATCGCCAACTTGAACATGGTTCCTACAGCATAAGGCAAGTTAAATTCAAGTCTTTTTAAGACTTTTTAATGCCACTTGAAATAAAAATTTAAGACCCAATTCACAAGAAACACAAGAAAAACCCGCTTGCGACAACTTAACCCAAAGGTTTATTTTAACATAAACCACTGCACTAATGTTTCAAATGTTGAAAAGCTTCCCATACAGGAAGAAAGCTAAAAACACACAAATGACAGATATATTTGAACAATTATTTAACTGAATTCACAAACTTTGTTTTAGCAGGGAACAAAACAAATCAGTTTTAAAGCCCCAACATAACCAGTGCTAAGTCTTTTTAGCAGCTATTTTTCTTTGTATGGTTTTCTTAGTATGTTTGATTTGGTGATAAGTGGAGGCGTTGCAGAGACAAGGGTGGAACTAAACTGAGAAATACCGGCTGTTTCTCTGTAACTCCATTTTGACGCTTTGTGTTTCGTGCTTCGCATGTGCGACTCCACTGCCTTAATTCCCATCGTTCTGAGCTGGAATGACTTCTTGCACTAAATCCACTGAGCCTCATGTATGTTCCCTGGTTTTAGCCATGGAGAAAACTCTTGGCTGGAGACAATTTTGGTTACATTTACACTTGCTCAGATTTTCCAGACAAAAAGTTAATGGTGCATCTCCCAAATGTCCCGGCAGCAACAACGCTTTTATTGGTTCCGCTATCGGGACGGAACCAATGATTAGGGATGGGAATCGAAAACCGGTTCCTGTTAAGAACCGGTTCCGTATTTTCCGATTCCATGGCATCGTTTGGCAGCTCGCTGAACGATTCTTTTTTCGATTCCCGCAGCACCAGAGCCGAGAGCGCCGGCTCTGGCGAGCACGACTTACGTCACGTTTTTTTACGTAAGTTACGCAACTTACGCAAGTTACGCAAGTTGGAAGAACTATTCGAGGAGGAAGACAACGAGCTGCGGTCACTTTGTGAATCAAAGCCCCGTCTTTCCTTAGCCCAGAGGGTAGATCAGGAAATCCAGCTCTATAAAAGCTTGCCCTCCATCCCCTGCAGGGATAGCGCCACACTGTGGTGGTGGAACAAGCAAGATACGCTGCCCTTGCTATCTGGACTGGCTGAAAACTACCTCTGTGTGCAGGCTTCCTCCATCCCATCTGAGAGGGTGTTCTCCACGGCTGGAGACACCATAAGCCCTGAAAGATCCTGTATCCTTCCAGAAAAAGCAGATATGCTCATCTTTCTGCAAAAGAACTGTTAATTTTCCCTACTACTGTTTTATAATTAGTATTTTTTGTTATTTAAAATAGGTTATTATCCCATCATTTGTTATTAGACATTGTTGGTTATTAAGTTTGTTCTTGTATTCATTTTTCATTTAAACACAGATGTTACTCCAGTTTCACATTTCCTGTGGACATCTTGATCTTTTTGAGTTTGTAAGATTGTGCAATAGTTAAGTAAACAAAGTTGATTCTGATAATCAAACTGTTTGTTCTCTTTTTTCCCCAAATTGGAATCGAAAAAAGAATCGATAAAGAATCGAATCGTTTCATAGAATCGAAAAGGGAATCGGAATCGTGAAAATCTTTTCAATTCCCAACCCTACCAATGATGGCGAGACGTTATTTTTTATTTTTTTATAAAAAAAAAAAAAAAAAGGTCAAGCTTAATGTTTTATTTAGATTACAAAAATAAATCGTAATAAAAATAATCCTATTTATGATGTTTTAAAAATTAAGACCTACGAAAGACTGATTTAAGACATTTTAATACCAATTAAGGCCTTAGTTTTATTTTGAGGAATTCAATGCCTTTTAAAACTTTTTAAGGACCCGCAGGAACCTGTTGAAGAGGGAGGATTTGCCATCGAACTTCTGGCCAGAGAAAAAACCCGTAATATGTAGCCAACATTTGGAAGAAGAATGTTTTCAAGATGACTTGGATAATAGCGCGTTGTGACAAACACCAGATACAGCACTGGGACTTGATCAACAGCCGATACCGCACCGTGACGTCACTAACCAGTAGGTGGCAGTAGTGTTCTTTGACAAACATGGATGCCTCCAGTGAAGCACATTCACATGAAAATTACTCTTGACTAAAAACAATGATCATTTATTGAACAGTGTTTACCGCTCGCACATAGACTGCTGGAGAGAGCCACCAGCCCCTTTAACTGTAAACAAAATAATTAAGCCTGACCTAACATTAGATTTCCACCATCATTTAACCCAATAGCAGTCAGCAGAGACCGTTGGGTTGAGCCAAGTCCCGTTTCTTGATAAAAAAAATAAAAATAAATCTATTGGATGATCTGTCTCTGTCTGTCTTCTTGGCATGGAGAAGCTTCCTAAAGAGGAGGCGTCATAATAGAATTATTAGCCAATCAGAAGTCAAGTTTGGTACAATCCTGGGGGGTTAATCTTTATTATTTAATATGATCTTCTTTTATGCTATCTAAGAGGGTGTGTGCACATGAGGAACATGACCAATGACCTCAGTAACAATAACAGCGAGCTGCTGTAAAATAAAAATGGTTTGGAAGGTCAGAGAAACATTCACATTTTGATAAATTAGCTCATTAGTTTGAGGAAAGCTCTCCGATGAATGAGAGATCCTTCACTGAGGTCAAATTAGAAAGTTTAGCTTCCTATATGAAGTAGGCATGAGAGGCCAATGCAAGGTTTATTTATAAGCTGCACTTTCCTAAAAAGGTCCAACAATAAAGATAGAATCTATTTAATCCAATCATTTCCATAGATTCAAAGAGAGACGCATACATTCCCGTTCCATTAGGACTGCAGTCTGCATCTATCAGTTAAGGATTTTTCTAATCAATCTATTGATTGTTGATTCTTGATTAAACTATTCCTCTAAAAAGATGTAGATAAAGGAAGGAAGGAAGGAAGGAAGGAAGGAAGGAAGGAAGGAAGGAAGGAAGGAAGGAAGGAAGGAAGGAAGGAAGGAAGGAAGGAAGGAAGGAAGGAAGGAAGGAAGGAACTTATTCCAAAATATAAATGTATATATTTTATTTTTGTCTTTAAAGTGTACATTTGTAGAGCTTTTGTCTGAATTACTCCTGTATTTACGTTGTTCTTTCAGCAAATGTCATTTTTTGGAGTCTGTATGCATTTACCTTATGGTACCAATTCAATTCCATTACCAAATTATTTGTTTATTATTTTAATAAATCACTAATTTATCAGAATTGATCTTATCAGTCCTTAATTCAGTCCTAGTTTTTTTTTAAACAATTCAGTCTATTTTTTCATAGGGGTGAATATTGGCATGGGTGTTGCGATACGGTATGTGTCACGATACTTTGGTCATGATAAAATATTATCACTATAGCAACCTCTGTATATGTTTATCAGATGATACTGATCGTTCACGTATTTTGGTATCCATGTTGCTTGGGGTTCGACTCAGCCCACGTCTTCCATTGTGACTACCTCAACTACAAACAAAGCGCTGCACAGCACAGCAAAAGGGATCCACAGCGCCATCTGCCAGACTGGCGGTGCAGAGGTAGCCCATTTTTCCACAGTTTTAGGTAAAAATGCTTTGCTTAAAAAAAAACATACTAGGAACTAAAAGATCGATATTATATCAGGCAGCCATAAATCACAATATATTCCCAAAACGATTTTTTTTCCACACCCCTAGTCTTTTAATGATTTTTTTTTTTTTTTATAAAGGAACTAAATCCAATTACACTGAGCCTCTGACTCTGAAAAAGTCTCTCAATCATCCTTCACCAATCTTCCAGCAATGTCTTTTACCAAGCACGCTGCGACAGTGGAGGGAAAATCTCCCCTTTAACCTGAAAAATCCCCAAACAGGTGTGAGCAGCCGTCTGTACCAACCTAAAGGTCACCATTACGTCGCTCAACTGCATGCTAACAAACCATTACTTAATATATCTCCAATATGCATTATCCAAAAGAACACAAGAAGAGAAAGTAGAGACTGAAAAGAAAAAAACAAAATAAAAACAAGACAATCAAACATCAGCAGTATGAATGAGATTTTGTTTTCTGCTCCGGAAATGTCTCAACTCCAAGAATTACATCAGCTTCTGAGGCTCAGACTGTTTCTCTCCCAGCAGCGAGGCTGGAGGAGCGACAGTCACACCCACACACTCCTGCACACACACACACACACACACACACACACTCGCTGAACCACAAAGCAGATCAAGTGTGCCTGGAGAGCTCTATAGAGAGGCCAGTTTTCCTCATTAGACCGCCTGTGCACCACTCTCCAAAAAACCCCTCGCTCTAATCACTGTCACCAGACCTCAGCTGAAAAACAGATAATTAATGTTGGGCCCTGCCTCAATCAGCCTCCATGCTAAACAGCTCTGAGTACACGCGTGTGCGCACGTGTGTGGGTGTCTGCATTAGTCTATTTGGAATCTGTCGATGTAGAGGCCCCCCCCTCCCCCGTCCTCTTCCACACCCCTGGGGACCGCGGATGCTCAAGCCATCCACAACAACGATTTCTCTCAGGCTGGCATTAGCCCCCAGAACAAACCCACTACATGTAATGTTCAACTGGAGACTTTACAGGAACCTTCCTCTCCATGACCAAAAAAAAAAAAAGAAAACTCCTCGCTGACTCCATCGTCTCGCCCCCTTTTGCTCCACGGCTGCCCTTATAGCTCCCCTTCACCCATTTATTACATGGAATGGACTCCTTAATCGAACGCTTTGCAGAGCAGATTTATTTATGTTCCCTTTTTCCTTCCTAAAGGCAGTTATTCATATTTTATAAATATTTGATGATACTTTGTGTGACCCTGCAGAGAACGACAGAGAGGAATTGAAGGTTAATGCTGGGGGTACAGGCTGATTAAATGGAGACCAAGTGGCTAAAGCCAATGCAGGGCTGCTATAAACTTTCTAATAAAACCGACTAAATAAACACGGTTGGCAGGAGACTTTGGCTGTAGGACTTTAACAAGGTAATTTACAAAAAAAAAAAAAGAAGCATTTTCCCCCCTACTTGCCCTTTAGATGATAACAAAACATGAAAACTGTTTTGGTTTATTTGCCCTGGTTTCATGTTTCCATCTTTAGGATTTCTGCTCACTGACTCCGGTGGAGGTGAAGTGAACAAAGTTCGGCTAAATCAAAGAAAAAACTAGTTTTTTCTTGCTTTGTCTGTTTTTAAATCATGTTGTTTTTGCACATAAAAATACATAAAAAAAACTATAGTTCTGCAAAGAAATGAAGTACACCCCTGTTCAGTTTGAGCGTTTTATGTACCAGGACAAAATGAGGGCATGTTTTAGTCTTTACAAGGTTCTAAGTCATTCAAATTTAACATATAGTGGAAAGAAGATGCAACATATTCACAATTGGCTTTTTTATTAAACATGAAATTATAAGTACATGGAAAAGTACATCTTGAAATGGTATTGCCTCAAAGCCGGAAATCTGATAATTCTATGCCCTACACTGCAAAAAATTCACCTCTAAATAAGTCATTTACCTTTAAAATAAGTGCATTTTCTATCGAACTGAGGGGAGAATTGAGACACCTTTCCAAGTGAACAAAAATATTTATATTTAAAATAATAAAAAAAACATTACTTTGTCTTATTCCAAGTGTATACTATCTCATTGTCTTGTTTTAAGAGTAAAAATACTCACTTAATTGGCAAATCATCTTATTTAACAGATCAAATTAAGAGTAAATACAATTAATTTAAGATATATTTACTTATTTCTGAATCATTTTTGCAGTGTAATTTTTATAAATTAACCTAAAGCCAGGAGAGGCGACTATTAAAGCGGTTTCCTCCCCCCAAACACCAGGCATCATTTATATGTTGGTTTTTAGGCTAAATCTGGTCGGTACTTCACAGTCTTGATATAATCCAGAAAATGTTGTTTAAATTTGGGTTGTGTTTGGTCGGTCTGATTTTCGTCGGGCTGGTTCCCACATCCAACCACCTTGGGTCCCTGAGCAAGGCCCTTAGCTACCCCACCGAGCAAGAACTGGTTAAAAAAAACATTGTAAAGACAACATGATTTCCTTCAAAACAATGTCTACATTTGGTGGAAAAGTGAAGGTGAACAGCTATTACTTTCAGAACAGCCCAATTTTGAACAAGTATTTTTGGACTAGAGCTGGGCAATTAATTGCAATTGCAATAAAATCGCAATTTAGAAGAATGCAATTTTCAAATTGCAGAGAGTAAGAATAGGGATGCACGATATAATCGGCCCCCTATCGGTATCGGCCTTAAAACTGAATATCGGACATCGGCCACCCCACCGATATTTAACCCGATATTTGATCAGCTTCTGAGTTTCTAAAGTCTAAAAAAAAAATACTACTTCTTCTTCTTCCTCTAAAAACTTCTTTTTTACAGACTTAAAAACTTCTAAAGACGAGGGAAAAAATATTGATCCATTAAAATATCCCAATATCTTCATATGCTGATATATTGCCATTTAAAAACACCATATCAATCTCTTTTACTAATGAAATATTGCTATATGTCATCGTTATGCTACGAAATCCCCCGAAAATTCACCAAATGTTGCCATATTTTTATATGTTGATATATTGACGCGGTATCGATCTATTTTACTAACAAAATCTCACAAGAATTTGCAAAATATCACGATTGTTTGTAACAGAACGATTAAATTTCACGAGATTTTGAAAGTAAAATAGATCGATACCGCGTTTTTAAAAATCTATTTGATATCAGCATATGAAAATATATTTGAGTTTATTATTTTTCAAAGTGTCAGAAATGGATAAAAAAACTGCTATTTTCAATGACTACTTATTTTTGTCCAGCTTTAACATCGGTATCGATATCGGTTATCTGCTACATGAGTTTTAAAATATCGGCATATCGGATATCGGCCAAAATCCCAATATCATGCATCCCTAAGTAAGACGCCTAATTTCTCCCTCCAACCCATTAGGTGGCAGTAATATAATTAAAGTGGGTATGCACCGCACAGAGGAGAGGACAGAGTTGCATCTAGATTATCCTAGATTAATGTGTTGTAGTAGAAGTAAGAACTTGTTCATGCAAGTTTAATAGTGAAATCCTTCAACAATGAACTCAAAAACTGTTTGAAAAGACATTGTTAAAACAACATGATTTACGTCCCAACAACGGCTACATTTTGGTGAAGTGAAAGTTGAAAAGCCGTAATTTCAGATCGAAGAAAAGACGTTGAAAACTGGGTTTGCGACATCTTTTCAACGTCTATATTGGACTAAAGTGGGACAAAATCAGACCGACCAAACAGCCCAATTTTCAACAGCGATTTCTGGACGAAATCAAGACTATGACGGACCGACCAGAGTTAGCCTAGAAACCAAGATCTAAATGACGTCTGGTTTTTGGGGAGGTAGATAGAAACTTTAGAACTTTATGTTAAATAACAGCCATTGCATTTACAAATGTCACAGATATGAAAGGTAGCTGTTTCCTAGTTGGTTTCTGAGTAAAAAGTTAGGATTATGCCAGTCCCACCGATCAAAAAATGGTTAAAAGACGTTGTAAAAACAACATGATTTAGGTCCGAACGTCTATATTTGGTTGAAAAGTGAAAGCCGTAATTTCAGATCATTGAAAAGACGTTGAAATTTGGTTGTTCTACATCTTTTCAATGCATTACGGGGCTGAAGTGGGACAAAATCAGACCGACCAAACAGCCCAATTTTCAACAACGATTTCTGGACTAAATCAAGACTAATACTGACCAACCAGAATTAACCTAAAAAACAACATCTACATACAACTGGTGTTTGGGCGGTCAACGTCATGAAAAAACTGAATGAAATGATCACCTTTGTGTCCTTGGGGAAAAAAGAAGAATATCTGTCATTAAAAATCATTAGTTGATTGTAGTTTATACTTGGTTGAGAGTTTAAGAAATAGATTTCTGGTCTAAAGGTTTAGTTGTTGAGTCCTCTGGTCATCTGGTTGTACAGCTGAAGCCTTAGCTCTTTCTATTGCTTTTCTTTTTTTTTCAGATGAAGCAGAACTGACTCGGTGTGAAGTGTTTACTTCTTGATCTCTCAGCCCTGCATGGATCAAAGTACCACTTCTGATTTGTTTTCTGTCCACTGTCACCCTGTGCTTGCTCAGGGTATGAATTCATTTCCAGGTAAATGTCCAATAAAGTCACCTGAATGCCTCTAAAAGAAAAAAAAACAAAAAACATGTTTTGTCTACAGTCATCAAAGAAACCCGACTGGATTATAAATGAGTTGAATTTAAAAAAGCGAGAACAGAAGGAACTTTAAATAAGTTGGATTTGATTTGGACATTTTTCATATTGCATGCTAAGCTGAATTTTGTTTCGAATTGAAATTTCTAAAATACACAAAAAATAAATAGATAAAAATTTGTAGAAGGTTGAAAATCAAAACCATATTTATTTTTAGCTTACATAGAAAAAAACTGAAATTTTCATAAATAAATTTTAAGGACTTTGTTCTTTAATAGTTGAATTTCCTTCCAAGGTTGTTTTTTTTTAATAATTACATTAAAGGAGAACATAAAGAAATATCGACACCAAAGGAAACCCCCCACCTGGTTTAGTTTGAGTCGTAATATTTTTCTTTACGGTGGAAAACGTCAGGAGTGACGTGCGGTCAATAGGATGCCTCCACATTTCCACCTTAACACCACAGAGTGCCAATTAAAGGCTCAGCAACATGGATGGTGTTTCATAAATAACAAGGCCTAAGAAACAGTCCTGTCAGCTTGCAGGGTGGGACATGTCAAACCTGGAGATCAAGAGCAAGCAGCGATGTCCGCGGCGCTGACAAGAGCAAAGCTTCAAGTTACTAAAATCATCTGGTGGAGGAAGGCAGGCTGTGTTTTTCTGCTGCTCATTGTGAGCTCAGGCAGTCTTCACTACCACTCACCGGCAGCCGCGCTGCTGACAAATATAAATATATTTTTAGTGCAACACAATGCGCTAAAAATATGCACCTGGTCTATTTTTGACGAAAGCAGTGTCAATCTGCAGAGTCCAACGCCGTTCTGTGTATAGGAATGCTCCAAATCATCAAATTAGTGTGCAGAGTAAAACATGATGTGTTTGACTCATCGGTAAATGTTAAATCAGTCGTAGAACCGTGTTAAAAACATCACAGAAACCAGTTACCACCAGTTACCACTGCAGTTTATTAACACAAGCAGATTCCAGAACAGCTTCTTCCCCACTGCCGTTAGACTCCTGAATGTTGCATAAAATGGGGTTTAAAAAAAAGCGCTGAATGTTGGACACTGTAAATAATATACCACTCTTATGTTTACATTTCATCACTGCTGCACTTTAAAAATGGGGGTGGGGGCTGGTGGGGGGCAGCCCTCGTTCTTTACTCCTGTTCATGCATATCTTAAAAACTTCAGCGCTATGTTTCCTGCCAACGTCTGTGCACCAAAGACCAAGTAACTGTATCAATACATTATTTCAATGTCTGTCTAAGTCTAAAAACAAGAAGATCTGAAACACCATAGATAGAGAATCATGACTAGGATTAATAGTTAGAAGCTTTAGGAAAAAAAGGAATGAACAATGAGGAAGAGGATACTGAACTTTAAGAAGTTTGCTTGACTGGGTTTAAAACAAAACCTCATTGAAACATAAGAGCTGCAGATAAATCATGAAGTCAGAATTCAGCCTAAAATGCCGCAACACCTTTTTCTTCCTGGTTGTTGTTAATAATGCTAGGAAAGCATCTTCTGGCTAAACGTTTTTCTGTTAAAGAGAGTCACAACCCGATCCGTCCCAGAAGCACGATCCTGCGTGTGAACAAACAGATATACATCCAGGTTTCCATAAATAATGTAATTATGGTACTAAGTAGTGTTGCACTGACACCAATTCCAGTATTCGGCACTGATACCATTTTGACAGCAAATTATTGAACTATTGTCACGCATTCCAGGTAGGCAATAGGGATGGAACGGTTTATGAAAATCGTCCGAACCGTTCGGTTCGACTGTCTCGGTTCGGTTCGCGTGTGTTGCGTTCGGGTTCATGCGCTGCTCCTTTTTCTCATAGGCAAAGCATTTACACTCCAGAGCAGAAGGTGGCGGTACTGCGACCAAAGCCAACCACCAGTAGTAAACAAGAAGAAGAAGAAGCGAAGCAGCGTAGCCGGGTGTAGCAGAAAAAAATCAGTTGTTGTGGAGAATTGTGTGGGTATGGCGAGTGGGAAAGAACAGGAGTTGGAAGACGCGGCAGCAGCACTTTATAGGTCTGCTGTATGGGACCGCTTTGCATTTAGAGTGACCTACGATGACGGCGGGAAGAAAGCTGTGGATAAAAGTGCAACAGTGTGCGAGCATTGTGCAAGACGTTTTGTTTATGCTAACAGCAACACGACCAACATGTCAGGATAACAATCAACATATACCGAACCGAAAACCGTGACCACGAAACCGTGAACCGACCGAACGGTGAATTTTGTGAACCGTTCTACCCTCTAGTAGGCAATAAAAAGTTCTACAGGATTCACTTTGTATTAGTATTTTTCCTGCTTCACAAAGGTAGGCAGCAGCTTGTCAAAGCCATGATGGCAATTATTTTACATCCAAGTAGTACGCAGTTCTTCATATAAACACACACACGTCAATTTCAAACAGATGGTTGTGCCAATGCCAAAAATGGCATTGGCACAACACTAGTGCTAAAACTACTTATTTTTATCCTTAACTCACTAGGGAATGCTAATAAACATCTTTAAAAATGTTTTATGACTTTTCTGAGACAAGTTTGATGCTTTTTCAATTTTCTTCATCAAACGCTTCTCTGACGTCATCATCGGATATTCTCAGACAGTCCGGCAAAATATGATTAAAACAGGTTTATCTGCATTTTAGATCTCTCTGCCTTTAGATTACACACTATATACCATAATGCTAACATGAAGGGAAAACATAAAACTCAAAAAGACTAGATTTATGTTTAAATCCAAAGCCCAAAAAGCTAGCTTCCGGAAGTAGCGTAGGATCCCATTTCTAGCGCAGATCGGGCAGAGAGTAATAAAACAGAAAAGATTTTAATGCATTTATTTTTTCAGGAAGTACATTATTAACCTTTAACCCATTATATTTTAGTATGATTCCTATTTTTTGGGAGGGAGAAACATATGGAAGAGGATTAGGGCCAGTGGGGAAAAAAAGAAGTTAACTGATTATTAAATTTTATTTCAGTTTAGTCAGAATTCTGACTTTTTCTCAGAATTCTGACTTTTTTCTCAGAATTCTGACTTTTTTATTGTCAGAATTCAGTCAGAATTCTGAGATTAAAGTCAGAATTCACATGTTAAACTGAAATAAAATTTAAAAATCAGCTAACTTCTTTTTTTTTTTTTTCAGTGGCCCTAATCCTCTTCCGTAGAAACGTAAATTAGTTTTTTATTTTTTATTTGTATAAAATCGAGCTCAACCCGGATGTATATCTGGATACACATGCGCAAATGAGTTGATGGTACGGATCGTACTTTCGGAATGAATTGGGTAGTAACAAAGAATTATAAAATGATTCAGTGAAGTCAACATTAAACACAGTCATGAATGTTTTCTCGCTGCTGCATCAATGAATATTAATTAATACATTTGAAACTCTGTATGAGCTAAGCTAATGCTAGCTTGACTGTTTGTATTGCTACTGAGGTTTGAATGAACTCTTGTTTATTGCTGGACAAATATTACATTAACAACCAGTTTTAAATCTACCGTGAACAATTTTTTCTTTTATATCCAGAATTGTGTTTATAAAACTGTCAGTTGATGACAAAGATGGCTGCTGGTTATGAAACCAAAATGCTAGTCTTAGCATCAACGAAAGATGCTTTTAAAAAGAAAAAAAAAACTTGAAATTAGCAAAGTTTTTATGATTTCTGACTTTGTGGCCGACCGTGGTGAATATATCCTAAGTTTAAGTTCAGTTAATTTTTCTTTTCAATCAAAAAACACAAATTATGCATTATAAAAGCACTATGGCCTATAGTTGATTAAGATTAACTAGAAAACTAATATTCGCAACTCTAAATTTGCAGTTTTTACCCAATTCCCTTTAATTCTAAATAGAAGGAAATTGAGAAAGTGGAGAAAAACAAGAAACATTCTTTTTTAACTTCATTCATTCAGTTATGTAACTGGTTGAAAAATTTAAATTCTTTCTAAAAGCAAAATGTAGATTACATATTTTCATCTTAAGCTCATATTATTTAGCAACTTAGCTCAAAGAAGAGACAAAAATCTGACTTTTAGCTTTTTACAAAAAAAAAAAAAACGTACTTTGCCATATTTTATTTAGATTTCTCCATTAATAAACATTTGGACACATTCTAGTAAGATCTTTGATTTTGCATAAAACATAATTTTGATTAATCTATAATAATCTATATCTGCAGTTTTCATAAATTTGAAGGAATGATGGATTTTGTCTGTTTACGGTAGTCTCTGTTATTTATAAGGCACAAAGCTCCTTTTTTGTTAACCTATAACATTCAGTACAGGGCAGTAAACGGGGCTTTGTAACCATTTTTCTCAGTTTAAACCTCATTGTTTGCCAGTTATCACTAGTTACACAGTTAAACTACCTCAAGGTAGATTAAAGTGTATTTTCTTACGAAACTAAAGGGATAAATGGACCAGCTTGCACTGTGCAAATCTGACATTTTGCGCATGCATATTGACCATGGGCATGCTGGTCTGACGGGGTATGCTGATCTGACAACACCAGCATTACCAACATTTGGTTTTGGCCAATAGGAGGTAAAAAGGAACAAACATCTTTGTCATCCAAAAAATGCACAAAGTGCTTCTTTTTCCTCTTTTAGAGATAAAATATTGAAAAATCCGATGTGATAGCAGCAGCTAGAAATGCATGTCCAATTTGACTGCATGATCCGTCAAACTGTAAAGTGCCTTGAGATGACATGTGTTGTGAATTGACACTATATAACTAAATAAACTGAATTAAACTGAATTCAAACTCTCTGCACGGCTAAGCATGTTTTTTATTTCCCTCCTTCCAATGCTGCTTCTCTCTGAGCCACAACAGCCTCAACCAGCGTTGAGTTCGCACATTTTCAAGCACCTAAAACAGAATCTCCTTAATGTTCTCGACACAAGGACGTCTCAAACACTGTTATCTGATTGACTGGATGAGGACCGGCGACAAGGGAGAGAAACCATTGACGATTCACTGGTTATTTTTAGGAGATAAAAACATGTTTTAGTTGTTTTTATACCATAAAGGTGTGTATCTAAATAAAAATAGCAGGAATCTTGAGTCAGACAGAAACTCTTCAGTCTTCTACCCTGCAATTACTTTTCTTTGCATACTTTTGTGAAGCAAGGCTATCCCTTTCAGTCTGTTATCCAATAGACGTTTTTTATTTCCAGCTCCCCTTTGACAGGAAAAGAAAAAGTGTTTTTTAAATATTTGCACCACACGTCCTTCATCAGTGAATTGTTGCTATTCACAACTGTGTAAATAGGGCGAGGAATTCATTGTCTGACAATGTAAAAAGGAAACAGGCTGACAAAGCACGAGAAGAAGCATCGACAAAAGTAGTTTCGAACGTGTCAGAAATTAAAAAAACATACGTTCTAAGTTTGCATCTCTAACCAAAGACGTTCAAATTTGTCAAATTTGGTTTCTCATTATTCAAGATGTCCAATTACTGGATTCCGATATCAATAAGCTGGTGGGAGGGTGAGGAGGTGAAGAGAGGAGCTGCTGAACCTCAGCATCAAGAGGATATAATCAAATCAGAAAGAAAATTGGATTAAAATGTTTAAAAAGATGCAGCATGCAACATTTATTGACTCCTTGAAAGTGTCTTTCTTTATACATTCAGACATGGCTGAATACATGATTTAAAGCCGACATATATAATTCGACCTTGTCAGAAGCCGAACCCCGTTTCCTGGAGCATGCTCTGTAATTGAGCCTTCGGGGAGAGGAGAAAGACTATCTGCTCCTCACTTTGGAAGGAACTGTATCGATGGTCAAGACTGGTTACCAACCATCTAATCAATAAGTGCATAAACACACGTGCTGATGGAAGTAAATATGGTGTGACAGTAGCTTATCTGGCTTTTACAAGCCGTCTAATAATTGCACAGATCACAGAGTAAAGTTAACAGCACCTCTGGGGTAGCCGCTCTCCACTCAACGATATGTGTAATTAAATATGTTTCCTTGCATGAAAGGCTATTAACTTTTTTCTTTTTTTTTTCAATGCATTTCTGCACAATGAGACACACAACGGAAAAAAAAAAGCCCCATTTAAATCGGTCAGTGACTACGTCAAAATCAGAGACGGGCTCTCGCGTTTAAATTACGAACATTTCATATGAAGGCCACAGGCGACTCGGAAATGAGAGCCGCATTAATTGAGCGAGTTTAAATTACTTTTTGGTGATGTAGCTTTTGTTATTGTCCTCCGCTGCAATTTTCTCAACTTTGATGGCCGGGAAACCTAAAGTTTCTGTCTTAATGTCTGACTGGAACGCAACAGATCACCTGTACAGTTAAAAAAGAAAAGCAGAAACTTCTTAAAACAAAATTTTTGGCCTTAATTGAGCCGATAGATAAAATGATTTCCAAAGGAAGGAGGATTTATGCCTTTATAAAGGATCATTATATCTAATGACTAAGATATTTGTTTTTTTCTTATCATAAATCATCTTCCACTGGCAGAGGTGGGTAGTTGGTAGTTATATTTACTCAGTTATTTATTCAGAGTTTATGGAATAATACAGTAAACAGTGGAAATCAGCAGTTCCATAAGCTGTTCTAACATATATACAATTCTTACTCTAAAGATTGATTTTATCATTATTCTTTTAATGTATTTTAGTCGTACACCATTGGTCTGATTGGATAATTTCTAAATATTATGTCATATCTTTTAATCCAAAACCAATTCTAAAAAGATATTAAATATTGAAATAGTACTACTTCATAACTGAGAATTATTACTGGGTATAGGGTGGGGTGGTGGGGGAATTTACAATTTGGCAATACTAGGCAGTTGCCTAGGGCCCCAAGTTTCTGGGGGCCCCATGAAACTCTGATTACATGTATGGTTAAAACAACTATTCATTATTTGTGCAGATTAATTATCTTTTTTGATCCAATTGCTGCACATGTTCAGAAGGGTCCAATCAGACATCACAAAAAAAGCGCCTAGCACCAAATCTAGCGACTTTTTTCTGCTACTGAAGACTTTTGAGACAACATCTAAAAGCAGCGAACTCTGCTCTCCAGAGCGAGTAGATTGGTAACCCCGCCTCCTGCTCTCCTCTATCTTGTCTGCTGTCATGATTCATGCAGCTATTATTTCATCCAAATGAAAAATGGAGAACAGAGAAGCAGATCATGGCTTGTCTACAGTGAAAAGAAGGACTGGGTTATTTACTTTGGCCTTTTTGGAAACACAGGAAGGAGCAATCAGCTAAGTGAGCTTAGTGCTTGGAAAAAATCTTTCATTCCTTTAGAGACAGCATGAAAAGTCAGCTGAGTACAAAACATAGAGGAAAACAAGAAAAGGGACAAAACCTAGAACAGATAATGGATGTCTATTCTATTAACATTTCTCTATCTGTAGAATGGATCTGTTTTATGTGTCGTCTTCTCAAGGGCCCCCTGCCTGTCTTTGCCTAGGGCCCCGAATTCCCTAAATCCGCCCCTGACTGTGTACTATATCCACCTCTGTGTATTACCAAAATGCCATACGTTTTAAAATTTAGAAAAATTTGCTGTGTCCATATTTTAGATCATGATAAGCGCTTAGGAAATGGATTATTAGTTCTTTAGTGAAATCCAAACAAACCAAGTAGATCTTTGAGTTATAAAGCTACATTCTCATCTAAAGACATCTTAAAACCTTGTTTAATTGCAAAGATCTTTGGATAAGTTAGTTTTTCTGAGTATAGGAGCATTTTTCATCATTTAAGACAAAAAGATTATTCATCTTTAAAGCAAAGCAAGAAAAAAGAACTCCATGTTCAGGTGGAAAATGTCTAATTATCTTATTCTAAGGGCAGAGGTTCTCCTTCCATTGAAAGATCATCTTACTTAACTACTTTATTTAAGGGCAAATAGCTTATTTTAGGACATTTTCACTTATCGTTTGATTAGTTTTTGGGGTCATATATCATTATCAATTCCAACTTTGTCCTTGTACCCCTCCATTGCTCACCAAACTTGACCAATCTGCTTTGGCCCACAATGAATCATGGGAAATGGGTGGACCGCGAAGGACGCTCAAGATGTTCGAATGTTAAAAGAGAAGAACATGTTCATTTAAAAAGGTCTTTATAACAGTATGGCGACATATTCTGTCTACAAACCCAAAATGAACTTTTAAGATGTTTTTAGACAAAATTTTGGCTTTGTTAAAACTAAAGACCTGCTTGGTTGGTCAAGATTTTATGAAAAACCAAAGATCTGATCACTTTTTTCCTGAGACATGAAAATGTACACACTGCAAAACTTAGATATAATCTAATTTAGTCAATCTTTCTAGAAATAAGTGTTTTTAAGAAAAAAAAAACTCCATATCAGGTTTATTTTATTTAATTATCATTTTTAAGTGCATAAATCCTCATTTCATCAACAACTCATGTTATTTACCTCCTTCAATTGAGGGAAAATACACCTATTAAAAAAAAATTCACTTATTTTAGATCAGTTTTTGAATCGTAGAAAGTGTAATATAACATTTTTTATTTACTTTTCCCATCATAGCATGACATTGCTCTCCAAGTTTAACCAATCTGCTTTGACCTGCAATGAATCATGGGAAATGGGCGGCCACAAAGGATGCAGGATGCATCCTTCACATTATTGAAGAGAAGAAAACATTTATCGGCTGATTTTAAACGAGTCTTAATGGGAGGCAGGAATTGAGGGAAAAAAGAGAAAAGATTGGAACAGCCTTCATTGTAAACCAAAAAGAAACTTTTAAGAAGTTTTTAGACAGAAATTTTCATTTTGGACTAAGAAAAGAGATGGTTTGACAGGGGCATGAAGGAAGCCATCTATGTTAAGAAAGAAAAACCAACCTTAAAAAGAGGGGCTGGACTCAGATTTCAGCTTCCAAAAACCTACAATGCAGCTATTGAGTTGATCCCCTCCCACTATTATCGCAACCCCCACCTTTACTTATGTTCCCCCTTAACAGGGGAATAGAAGACCTCGCCTACAACAATCCCTCGCCACTCCAACAATTTCCTTTAACGACCCCCTTTCAGAGACATAGACAGGTGTAAGACTAACAAAAGTCCAGAGGGTTGGACTTGTTTGTCCATTTCAATTTGCATGTTTTCAAATAAAAACAAGATTTTAATGGGCTACTGCAAAAAACCTCGAACTCAACTCTATTCCTGAAAAATCTTCCTAGATGGGAAGCGAAACATCTTCAAACTTGGAAACAAAGTCCAGTGGATTGTTTTTAATATTTTTGGAATGACAGAAATGTAGCTGCATTAAATCCAAACATCACCTCGGTTGATCGAGATCTCACTCAAAGCCAACAACCTGAGAGCTGATATCTGTTTTCCTAGGACCGGAGGAAAGAGGTTCAACGTAAACTAGTCCAGACGACTAGTTGACAGTTGAGTCGATGCCTCTTTCTATGACGTCATCACATTAATCAGGGTGTGGCCAAATATTGCTAACAATACGTCTTGCTGCAGCGACGGTCTTGGTTACATCAGGAAGCTCTAATCCAGTTATTCTTGCCAACTGTAGTGTGAGCTCTACTAGGCCCATAGAATAAGCCAATAACTGACCAGTTTTAGATGCTGCAGCATGCCGCCTTGCAGGTCAACACCCGCCGGTGGGAGGCAACTTTCGAGTTGTCCAGATGTGAGTGGACTATACTTAATTAAATGGACTTGTCGACAAGTTGACTTTTTGTTGAATGCCCTACCGTAAAGCTAAACTCCAGGAGGCCTTGTGCAGAACCTGGATCAACTTCATAATTGTCTTGTTTACCTTGGTTTTAATGGAGTGTGTGCTTGTTGCTAAACCACCAGGGTTTTTAGGGAAAACTGGCCCCGCACGTCAATCTGGGCCTTTTTACTGTCTGTTTTTGCTGACACATCAGCAACCGCAGGCTTTGTCGAGTCCCTAGAGCAAGTTCCCACCAAAAAAAAATAAAAATCAATCCCTCATTTAGATTCAGCAACTTGGAAAACATGAAACAAGACTAGTTTAGAGACTAGTTTGCAGTTGAGTCGATGCCTCTTTCTATGATGTCATCACATTAATCAGGGTGTGGCCAAATATTGCTAACAATACGTCTTGCTGCAGCGACGGTCTTGGTTACATCAGGAAGCTCTAATCCAGTTATTCTTGCCAACTGTAGTGTGAGCTCTACTAGGCCCATAGAATAAGCCAATAACAGACCAGTTTTAGATGCTGCAGCATGCCGCCTTGCAGGTCAACACCCGCCGGTGGGAGGCAACTTTCGAGTTGTCCAGATGTGAGCGGACTATACTTAATTAAATGGACTTGTCGACAAGTTGACTTTTTGTTGAATGCCCTACCGTAAAGCTAAACTCCAGGAGGCCTTGTGCAGAACCTGGATCAACTTCATAATTGTCTTGTTTACCTTGGTTTTAATGGAGTGTGTGCTTGTTGCTAAACCACCAGGGTTTTTAGGGAAAACTGGCCCTGCACGTCAATCTGGGCCTTTTTACTGTCTGTTTTTGCTGACACATCAGCAACCGCAGGCTTTGTTGGGTCCCTAGAGCAAGTTCCCACCAAAAAAAAATAAAAATCAATCCCTCATTTAGATTCAGCAACTTGGAAAACATGAAACAAAATCACCTATGGCAGCGGGACATGCTGGAAAAATCATTAGAATTAGAAATGACACCACATCTCATTTCAGCACAGCCAACCGAGGAGTGCTTATGATCGAGTTTTAAACATAGATGAGGGGGGGGGGGGGGCAATCCTTGTTGAGCCACATCATAAAAATGCAAATGCTTTATCTCTCACTCCAGGAGTTTTATAGCTTAGCAACAAATCTAATATACTGCAGGGTGTTTAATGTATATGTGTTTATCCTTTTCCCTACATTTGCTCATCAGGTTGTTGCTGCTCAACATCCAGGGCTTTCCACATGTAATGGGGGGGCAATGGGAGGTCTTTAAATCAATGCATTGGCAGCATTACCGGCCAGAGCTGATGACAAGTGCCGAGCAGAAGTAATCTGTGTCCTCTGCTCGGATCTGCTGTGCGTCTGAGCGCCTGTCGTGTTTTACTAGCCGCTCTTCAGAGATGAACTGGGAACATAATCAGAAAAACAGTCTGATGCAAACGGAGCAGAGCAGGGATGCTGTCCCTCTCCTCACCCTCCCTCCCCTCAGAGCAGCGGGGATGGCTCAGGAGGGCTTCTGCCATTGAGAAGAAAGTACGCCCCCCCTCCTTTTTCTCTTTTTTTTAAACCCCCCCTTTACCCCCTCAGACATCTATTGGTTACAGCAGCTTGTAGGTTTAAAAGAGGAGATAAAAACAGACACGCTTCCCCTCATGTGGTGATGCCACATTCCTTTATGGCCAAAAACAACAGACAAAAGCAGGCAGGGGACACATTTCACCTGACCTTCTATTTAAGATAAATAAATAAACACAATCATAAATATCCAAGGTTGACTTTTTAAACACAATGGGGCTTTAAAAAAAGTATTGGTTAAGAGTTTTCTTCTGGACTGTTTGCAGTTTTATTGTGGTGAGAAAAACAGAAATAAATAAACTAGGCTGAGCGCATAAAGAGACTAAAAGAAAGAATCACTTCTTTGATTCTATTTCTGCCTGGAAATAAAAAAAGACAAAGACACTTGAGCAGAGGATGGATGGTGAGCGCGTGGAGGGAAAGTCAGCGGAGTGTTTGAAGTGAAAGCGCCAGACGCGCACGCACACACATACGCACGCGCACCGTGTGTGCGACACAAAGTGTGTGTGACAGCGTTAAGCCTGAGTGAGAGGTGAAAGGACTGCTGTACTCACAGTTGTGCTCTTGTTTCCCTGTGGTCTGCCGGCGTGTCAGAGTTTCATCCTCTCAGCGTCTCTCCCTGGGCTGGGCTTGCTCTTCCTCTTCTGACCAAAAGGTGTGAGGAGGAGGAGGAGGAGGGGATGCACGAACAGAGCGCTGAGGAATGAAACTGAAGAGAGAGAGGAGGAGGAGGAGGAGGGAGGAAGAGAGAGAGAGGAGAGTGTGGATGGATGCAGGGCAAACGGTGGCTTGCGATTGGCCTGTCAGTCCGGGAGAGGGGGCGACTGTCTCGGCGGCGCCTGCATCCCGGGTCCGTCTGGTCCAGTTCAAACACCTGCAGAGCCAAAAAACCTGCAGAAACACAATGAAGTCACTCACTGGCTGCTTATGACTCACGCACACCAACTCTGAACACACACATGCAGAGAGACGGACGCACAGATAGAAGGGGGGGTGATGGAGAGAGGCTGATGACAGCTCCAAGCTGAAGCTTCTCCTTGGCTCCTCATCAGTGACAGGTACCCAGGAAGAGGAGAGGCGCACAGACACCCAAACCCACCCTCCTCAACTCCCCTTCTCCATAGCTGCCATAGGTTTTTTAGGCTTGTCAGCTCTCAGGTAAGGCTGATGGGGAAATGTGTGCTAACTTATCTCATCTGATTTAACCCGGCTATAATCTGAAAACTCTTCTGAGATCATTTTTTGGTCAGAGGGGACCTGTTCAGCGTTGCCATGGAGAAAAATACCACAGCATCATGGTAACAACCAGTGGCGGAGCCAGAACATGTTCATAGTGCACCCCAGGTAGGGCCCTATGACTGAGGGGTGGACAAAAAGGTCCTTCATTTTCACAAAGATCTACACAGATATTTATACATGGATGGCATCTAAGGCCCCGTCCACACGAAGTCAAAACGAACACGAAACGCTGATATTTTCCAAAACGTTTGCCGTAAAGACGGAGACGTAAAATAAATGTGATCGTCCACATGAATGCATGAAAACACTGCAAAATGTATGCCAGGCCTGTAAGTGGCGCTGTGGTGCCAAAGCAAAAATAGGCGACGAAATGTTGGGCATGCGCACTAATATTTATACATGGTTGCCCTGCGGGTCCATTTTCGTGGTTCAGTCAAATTCAGGTGCTGAACTATGTGGTCGATATTGCTCTGTTCTTCCTGGAGATATTCCAGAAGAAGAAGATTCTGTTGTAAGCCCGACAGCAGGGTGAGTAGCATTAGCAGCAACGGCGCCATTGTTGTTTTGATACTGTGGCGCGCATGCGTGTTTAGAGGCGACGCTATGACGCATGCGTGTAAAAAAAAAAAAAGTGGTTAGAGCGTAAAGATGGAAACGCGAAAACGGCGTTTCGAAATCTTCCCACTCTGAAGGCTGAATAAAAAAAAGATCGTTTACAGACCCCCGAAACGCCGGCTTCGTGTGGATGAGAGGCTGGTTTGGTGAAAAATTTGTGCGTTTAGGCCAGGGTTTGGCTTCGTGTGGACGGGGCCTAAATAAACCATTTAGGGTCATGCATGCATGGAATGTGTCAAGCAGTTGCTTTTAAATTAGAGGTCCTCAGAGGCATATAACTTTTATACAAAAGCAAGCTCTCAAGAAACATGGATCCTTTGTATATACTGATGTGAACAATTAACAAATGCATTTTTGTTATGAGTTTATGGTTAATAAACTAACAGCTAAAGACACCAGATAAAAAACAAAGAGATGCCATATGTGGACACAATGTATATACTATATATATCCCATGCATCTCTTCTTCCTTTGGCACATTCTTTTTCTTTGACTATTTGAGCTGATGTAAAAAGTACATTTTTCCTCTTTGAGATAAAATCAATCAATTAATCAATCAATCATATAGAAAGTGATTAAATTCTACTTGAAAGTATCACTGTTGCCCCCACTGGTTTAAACGGGAACTGCTGGTGAATTTTGGCAATACTGAAAAAAACAACTTGAACTGAACACCTAAAATTGCAGCTCATATTTCCTTTCCTTCACCTTTTGCAGGCCCGACAGTAAGAACTCTATCCAGGGTAGGAAAACAGCTTAGATTGCTGAGCTGAATCACGACAGCTTTTATCCTTAAGGATTTTTTGTCAGGACAGAAATATACATGATGATGCCGGTCAAATTTGCACCACAGCCTTATGGAAAAAAAATGTAAAAAGCAAAAGTTACCAAAATGTAGTGAATGGATTAAACTCTCCCTTATAAAAACCAAAACATCTGTAAATGTGAACATTGGGGTGTGTCATACAGAGAACATGAGAGGAAATCATTTATTTTTCTTAGGCCCCGTCCACACGAAGTCAAACCCTGGCCTAAACGCACAAGTTTTTCACCAAACCAGCCTCTCATCCCTACGAAGCCGGCGTTTCGGGGGTCTGTAAACGATCTTTTTTTTATTCAGCCTTCAGAGTGGAAAGATTTTGAAACGCCGTTTTCACGTTTCCATCTTTAAGCTCTAACCGCATTTTTTTTTTTTACACGCATGCGTCGTAGCGTCGCCTCTAAACACGCATGCGCGACACAGTATCACAACAACAATGGCGCCGTACTGTGTTGAATGGTTGCTGCTCATGCTACTCACCCTGCTGTCAGGCTTACAACAGAATCTTCTTCTTCTGGAATATCTCCAGGAAGAACAGAGCAATATCGACCACATAGTTCAGCACCTGAATTTGACTGATCCACGAAAATGGACCCGCAGGGCAACCATGTATAAATATTACTGCGCATGCCCAACATTTCGTCGCCTATTTTTGCTTTGGCACCACAGCGCCACTTACAGGCCTGGCATACATTTTGCAGCGTTTTCATGCATAAGTGTGGACGATCACATTTATTTTACGTCTCCGTCTTTACGACAAACGTTCTGGAAAATATTAGCGTTTCGTGTTCGTTTGGACTTCGTGTGGACGGGGCCTTAAACTCTGTGAGGTCGGCTGGGCCTGCCTGTAAGTTCTGTCAACCAAAAGGATTATGGGCAACTGTGTAGCTCCTATGGGTGCCTAGCAACATCAGCAGGTCCCAATGCTAGGTGCTAGGAAGCATCCTGCTTACTCTTCCTAACTCCGTCCTATGTGTCAGTACTATTTGTGTGCGTCATACCACATTTATATATATATATATATATATATATATATATATATATATATATATATAAGAACCCTGCGCCACTTCACAGCACATGTCATCTTAGTGCACTAAGATAGAGCTGTCAGATAGGTAAGCAAAACCAGTTGATTGGCTCCAGTCTTTAACTTGCAATATATGCTCCTCATGGATGTGTGCAGCAACGATTATTGCTTCCATTTTGTCGTTGACTGTTCAGCAATCCCTAACATCAAGCATGCATACAGTGATAGTGGAGAGGAAAGCCTAATTTTAACATGAAGAAACCTCCAGCAGAACCAGGCTCAGTGTGAGCTGCCATCTGCTGAGGTCGACTAGGGTTTAAGAGACACAAGCAGACATACAGTTACAAGCTCTATGACAATTCTGCTAGTCACAGTCAGAGAAACCGGGCTACATTCAAAAACAGGGCGATCTCCAAAACCTATAAACAAAGGTGCAGATGGCAGCAGCACAGCTGATATTTCTCTCCAGGATGATGTCACTGCAGAACAGGAACAGACCAGATGAAGCTACTATGATGAGAAAAAAGCAGAACAAATACTACAGAATGGGGCAATAAAGATAGAATGAAACAGAATGATGAAAAAAGGGTCCCTATGTCCTCCAGCAGTCTAAGCCTATAGCAGCAGAACTATAGAGATAGCTCAGGATAACCTGAGCCACTCTAACTGTAAGCTTTAAAAAAAAGTAAAGTTTAAACCTTAAAAGTGGGTTTAAAACTGGTAGTTGGTTCCACAGGAGAGGAGCCTGATAACTAAAAGATCTGCCTCCCATTCTACTTTTAGAAGTTCTAGGAACCACTAGTAAACCTGCAGATTGAGAGCGAAGTGCTCTGTTAGGAACATAAGGAACAATCAGATCTCTGATATCAGATGGAGCTTGGTTATTTAAGGTTTTATATGTGAGGAGGAGGATTTTAAATTCTATTCTGGATTTAACAGGAAGCCAATGAAGAGAAGCCAGGATAGGAGAGATATGATCTCTCTTTTTCATTTTCATCAGAACTCTGGCTGCAGCATCTGGGTTGAGCTGAAGACATTTAATTGCAGTTTAAAAAACTTTTTGATAGTAAAGAATTACAAGATTGATTAAGGCAAAAATTATAAGTTGCTATGTAAACTGAATTGATTGATGATATGTTTCAACTGCCCCAGAGATGGGAACCCTAACCCATTAAGACCTATTAAGTGTATCATATTTGATGCAGGTGTCACAAATTATACAAAAAGCTAATCTAAGTTCAATTATTCAGAATTTTTAATTACAAATGTAGTTAAAAAACTATTTTCTTAAAATTTTCTCATAAATGAATTGATTTAATGGTTTGGGCAATTAGAAGACAGATGTGAGTCTAATTTGTAAATACATGGTTGATGTAGGTAGAGTGAACCAGCTGCATAAAATGTTTTTAAAACAGAACAGGTAAAAGATTCTAATGCAAAATATGATGGAAGCTACATTTAAAGAAAAGACAGCACAAGCGCCACAGAATATGTGGAACAGTTTATAACTGGGTAAGTCCAGTGAAAGGTGAACTCTCAGGGAGTTATTTTAGTGAAGTTTTGCAAATATATTTTTTAATATGATATGGAGGGGAGCATGATGTAAATAAACACTGTCAAACTGATTCAAAAAATCACTGCTGAAAAAGCAGCGTCTGTCCTGAATTGTCCCTCATAAGCACAGAGATGGCAAAAGTACTCACTTTCTGTACTTGAGTAAAAGTACAGATACTTGTGTTAAAAAATACTCTGGTAAAAGTGGAAGTACTGATTAAACTTCTTTACTCAAGTAAAAGTAACAAAGTACAGGCTTGTAAATTTACTTAAAGTATAAAAGTAAAAGTAGAAACCACTTTTTACATGCCGTTGCCTACATTTTAAATGGATGTCTGCCAATAGGACTAGATCTCCGTTGTGTTCATTTTCAATCATCTCGTCGTCCATGCTACTATGCTAACGCCACCGCCACCAAGCTGCAATGATTTGCCGCCAATGAATACCGCCGAATCTGTCGATTCATCTTGTAGTGGTGCGTCAAATGCAACGTAGATTCCCATCCAATTAGATTGAATTTGGTATTGATGACGTGAAAAATAATAACGGTAACTCCATTGAAATGATTCAAAACTAAAGTAACGAGCCAATTTAAAAAAATATAAGGAGTAGAAAGTACAGATATTTGTGTAAAAATGTAAGGAGTAGAAGTAAAAAGTCGCCATAAAAATAAGTAGAAAAGTAAAGTAAAAATATCAGAAAAATCTACTTGAGTACACTAACGAAGTATTTGTACTTCGTTACTTCCCATCTCTGCATAAGCATCATAGTCAGAGAAAGGAAAAAAGTGTTGCAACCACTCCCTATATAACTAAACTCTATTATGAATGTGAGTGGTATCTTTGTAATTTCTTGAGCTAAAATATTTGTAAAATATCTTTTTTTATCGCAGAGCATCGGGTTAAAGTTTGATGCTGCACAGAAAAAAAATGAAAAAATGGAAAAGAGTGAAGGTTAAAATGCTCTTAGAATATCCATACAAAAATATATCCAAAATAACCCATAAAGCATATACACTATATTGCCAAAAGTATTTGCTCACCCATCCAAATTATTGGAATCAGGTGTTCCAATCACTTCCATGGCCACAGGTGTATAAATTCAAGCACCTAGGCATGCAGACTGTTTTTACAAACATTTGTGAAAGAATGGGTCGCTCTCAGGAGCTCAGTGAATTCCAGCGTGGAACTGTGATAGGATGCCACCTGTGCAACAAATCCAGTCGTGAAATTTCCTCGCTCCTAAATATTCCACAGTCAACTGTCAGCTGTATTATAAGAAAATGGAAGTGTTTGGGAACGACAGCAACTCAGCCACGAAGTGGTAGGCCACGTAAACTGACGGAGCGGGGTCAGCGGATGCTGACGCGCATAGTGCGAAGAGGTCGCCAACTTTCTGCAGAGTCAATCACTACAGACCTCCAAACTTCATGTGGCCTTCAGATTAGCTCAAGAACAGTGCGCAGAGAGCTTCATGGAATGGGTTTCCATGGTCGAGCAGCTGCATCCAAGCCATACATCACCAAGTGCAATGCAAAGCGTCGGATGCGGTGGTGTAAAGCACGCCGCCACTGGACTCTAGAGCAGTGGAGACGCGTTCTCTGGAGTGACGAATCGCGCTTCTCCATCTGGCAATCTGATGGACGGGTCTGGGTTTGGCGGTTGCCAGGAGAACGGTACTTGTCTGACTGCATTGTGCCAAGTGTAAAGTTTGGTGGAGGGGGGATTATGGTGTGAGGTTGTTTTTCAGGAGCTGGGCTTGGCCCCTTAGTTCCAGTGAAAGGAACTCTGAATGCTTCAGCATACCAAGACATTTTGGACAATTCCATGCTCCCAACTTTGTGGGAACAGTTTGGAGCTGGCCCCTTCCTCTTCCAACATGACTGTGCACCAGTGCACAAAGCAAGGTCCATAAAGACATGGATGACAGAGTCTGGTGTGGATGAACTTGACTGGCCTGCACAGAGTCCTGACCTCAACCCGATAGAACACCTTTGGGATGAATTAGAGCGGAGACTGAGAGCCAGGCCTTCTCGTCCAACATCAGTGTGCGACCTCACAAATGCGCTTCTGGAAGAATGGTCAAAAATTCCCATAAACACACTCCTAAACCTTGTGGACAGCCTTCCCAGAAGAGTTGAAGCTGTTCTAGCTGCAAAGGGTGGACCGACGTCATATTGAACCCTATGGATTAGGAACGGGATGTCACTTAAGCTCATATGTGAGTCAAGGCAGGTGAGCAAATACTTTTGGCAATATAGTGTATTTCATGATTCTATCAATGTGATCTGACTGATTTTACTCAAAATGCCTCAAAAACAAGATTCAGTCCAAACAGGAGCCACTGTCAAGGATATTAAGCTTGACATTTCTGCAATTGACGCCCAGTTTGCAGCCGAATGTCAGGCAGCTAGATTTTTTTCCCCTCATTAAGGGTTGTGCTCGGTCAACATCAGACCGGCTCCAATCGGCTCCACACAGTGTCCCATGAATCCCATCTCCGTCCTCTTCACTCCACCAAATTCAATTAAAAAGAGAAATTGGCAATTAGATCACTGTTATGATCCTGTAACAATGATCTAATCTGTAATTCATTGGCTGCTGTTCCCGTGGGGTGGGGGGGTGGGGGGTTGTTGGGGCTGATGTTTGATGGAGTGACTCGGAGACTTCTTGGCATTCACCTCGGCTTGGGCTGCACGTGATGGCAGACGGGTGGGGGACTCTGGTGTGAACAGGGGCCTCGGCTGTGTCACCTCCAGGGCCTCGGCCTGCCCGCGGCAAGAACGCAACCTGTGACACGCGCTCGCTAGTTTTGCTCTCCCAGGGACGGGAGCTCATTTAGCAGGTTGCACGTGTCATCCACGTGCATCACAGCCAGAAATGTACACAAACACTTTCTCCTCTCTTGGGGAGGGATTTTTTTTTCCCAGTTAATTGAATTATGTCAATTCCATGCGGTTAATGAAGGGTACAGGGGGATAGTTTGTCCTTTCAGGGGCTTCAGGCTAACAATCACATTGAGGCAAAATAGGTGGAGGTGTTTAAAGAGCATGAGGTTGCAATATTTAGACTGGAAACTGTCTTGTTACCACCTTTCTAACTGGAGTCAAGCTACCACATGTGGAACTGTCTGCAACATTTAGAATCACCACCATGACCTGCAGCCATGCTGGGGATTAGTTATGTAAAGGGCTTGTTACCTGGCAACATTTAAAATATTTTCAGCTTTTTTTCATCTTATCTTATCATGGTGATTATATTTAGACCGCAGATAAATGCAGAGTCCTTTACAGGAAACATGCACACCCACTCGGGGGGGCCGACAGGAAAGCCAACCGACTATCATATAAAGGAAGCGTGTGGGCTTGCAACATGTACACTTCAACACACACCCAGGAACAGTGTGATTGCTCTGCTTCGCTCGTTTAGCACTTCTAAGGCAGAGATCCCCAGAGGCCAACCATCACATCCAGTTACTGTGGCGCACAGACACGACCGAGCCCCACCTGGCTGCTCTCACCTCAATCTGTAGAGGTAGGAGGTAGCGGCACAGTGTCGCTCGCTTTCTCACTTTCTCACACACATCATTCATCAGAGATCAAAGATGGTGTAACACACACACCCGCTGTGATTTCACTCTAAAGATCTAGAGGACTTTTGATTATGCAGAAATTCACCACTACATCTTTATTTTCATTATAACAAATCTAATCTCTGTCCAAAATTCTATTGTTAAAATTGCCTGTGGTGACTTGTGTGCTTTGGTCCTCAAACCTTTACGTACTTTCTGATTATTAATGGGACCAGAACAAATTAGTAAAAAGGTTTAAAATTGACTTCTCTTATTTTCAGAAGCATCTGTCTTTTCCTTCATTTTCCAAACCAAACTAGTCACTACTGGATCAAAAGCAGGTGGTGTCTACTTCCAGTGGTCAGTGGATAAGGTGGGTGAAACCACAACAGGTCACAAGTTTATCACCCGTCAACAAAGACATAAAGGACAGAGAACATGCATGAAATGAATCAACATATTCTCATTATCAGTGCGTATGAAATCGTACGAAAATTTATGCACACTATTTCATACGTTTTGGACGTTTTTTCTCAAAAGACCACATCAGTGCGCATGCAGATCCGCGGACAGACGTAAAACTGGGAAAAACAGTGCAATCATCACTTATTCATGTCTCTAACTATGTTGCTTGCTGTTTTATATCTTAGGGTTAGGGTTAGGGTCAGGGTTAGGGCTAATTGTAACTTATATTCTATATTCGTGAATGGTGCGTCAGATGCGCATGCCCATACGACGAAAAAAACATCCAAAACGTACGAAATTACGGTGCATAACTTTTCGTAAGATTTCATACGCACTGATAATGAGAATAGGTTGAATGAATTCTTGTAGCAGGGTTACAGAGGTGCACAATTTGTAAGGCAGTAGCCATTCAAAATTTCCCCACTTTCATTGAAGGGCCCTTGGCTGGTCGTTGGCAGGTCCACTACAATTCCATTTTAAACATCAAACTTTGTACTAAAATTTTCTTCTTTCTGTCATGATTTGTGGACTTTGAGATCTAAAGAGAAGTTTCATTTCCTGGCAAGACCCTGTAATTCAATGTAAAAAAAAAAAAATGCACTCCCAGGAGTAGGCCAGTGGCTGGAAGTTGGAGGGGATTTTGCTGGGAGCTGCAGGGAAATGGGCTGCCATTCGGGTGATGTTTGACTGGGAAGGGACATTTTGAATGCCTACTACTGTAGCACTGTTGCCTTGCAGCAGAAATGACCTGGGTTTGAGTCCTGGCCTAGAGTCTTTCTGCAAGGAGTTTGCAAGTTCTCCCTGTGAATGTGTAACCTGACTCCGCCAGATGGATTTGCTCCGCATATCCTTCTGGAAACCTTCCGTTGAAGTAATTTTGGGAAGGGGCGAAAACACTGGTTAGCTGATTGGCCTATGTTGGTGATAGACGGGCCAAATAAACCAATCAGATCAGCGAAGCATATGAGGTACTAACAGAGCGACGACGAAAACAACCACAAGCCAGGCTACTCTTGCCGAAACCAGTGGGGAGAAGAGCAAAAACATCTTTTCCTCTGAGAAAAGCCTCCAGAGCAGTGTTTTGCTCTTCTTTCAGTGAAGAAATACTCTGTTATTCCGATAAAACTTGCTCGATAGCCACGCTAACGCTAGTTTCATCGGCTGAAGCCGCCATGTTCTTTAGACTGAACTGTCGCGCTTCTCGTTGCGTCACACCTCAACCCGCCTCAAAGCCAACGCTGATTGGACGTTCGTTTGGTGAACGGCTCCAAATTTACTTTAACAGAGAGTCTCCAGACTGATT
Source organism: Cyprinodon tularosa (assembly GCF_016077235.1). Lineage (NCBI taxonomy): Eukaryota > Metazoa > Chordata > Actinopteri > Cyprinodontiformes > Cyprinodontidae > Cyprinodon > Cyprinodon tularosa. The sequence goes on from NW_024038929.1 coordinate 1,143,585, forward strand.
TGTGAGTGAAACCGTGAAAGCTCGTGAGATCAGGATGGTCTCACGAGGCTAGTGAATGTGTGGGTTCTCTCCCTGGGTACCACTGATTCCTCCCACAGTCCATGAACATGACGTTTAGATCCACTGATGTCTCTAAATAGACTTTAGCTTTGTGTGCATAATTTTATGACTGGTTACCTGTCCAGGGTTTACCCTGCCTTTCGCCACTAGACTGCTGCAGATAGTGTGACAGACAAGCAGAAGATGAAATGTTGGAGTTCTTGTAGTTACTTTAATGAATGGAAACTGGGGATTTGTGGAGAGTTGGAACACATTGTTCCCCCGAGTGCACATACCGCTTATCAATAGTGTACATGTGCATAGGAAAGAGTTATTATGAACAGATAAGACCCTTTCTGGCACACATAACTTTTTCTTCACTGATATATACTAAGGAAGCACCCACAGGCAGAGAGTGCAGGTTAATTTAAACGCAGGAGCATCCCAAAAAATCAAGCATTGGGACTTTGGAGTGCATATGTGCTGTTTAAATCTTGAGGAGCCTCAGTGCTGATTCTGTGCCATTTCTCTAACTATTCAGACTATAGATCTAAGTCATTTTCTGTACTCTTTTTATTCTCTTCTTATATTATTTTTATTGGGGTTAAGATCAAGTGAATTAAGGGTGTAAAAACTATAATACTAACCATGATAGTTCTATACAGGAAAGAGATTCTTCTTACTATTATCTGAATGGATGTCCATCAAGACCCTTTACCTAAATGGCATATGCATGAATGTTTCTATGAACTCTTTAAAGATGCTCAAAACCTTTTCCCTTCCTGTCTCTTCATTGTCTTTAATGAGCACTGCAGACTCAGTCTAGTATCTCTAGAGTTTGCACATTTCTTGCACTTTTTTTTCCGCAAAAAAACATGTTCAGACAATCATTCATTGTCTTTCATTAATTAAACTTTTAATGCTTTTCAAATAGTGCTATTATTTGAAAAATGTATGTAACACAGTATGTGAATGAAAAGTGCCCACCCCCTTGGAAAACAATCAATAACCAGTGGTTAACCCTTTTCTTTGGTAAGTTTTTATAGGCCAATCCTAGTAAAGAAAAACACAATACAATAACTCTGAAAATAACATGGTAGCAGCGTTTATAAACACAGAGGTTGAAAGAGTGCAGGGGAGACAAGCTTTTGCCCATCCAAATGAAGGTTATACAAAATAATGTTGGCAAAGAATGACATGGGCACTGTGTTAGCACTTTGACCCAACAGCAACAAGTTCCCCGGTTCGACTCCTCTGCTTCACGTTGGCCTTATTGTGTGGAGTTTGCATGTTCTACTTCTGTCTATGTAGGTTTCCCCTTACCACTCCTGTTCCCCCTACCACTAAAGACATGCTGGTCAGGTTGGCCATTGGTAGCAGCGGCGAAGGCTAACCCTCCATCTGAGCTACAAAATTTTGTTGTATGTACACTGTTTGTATAATGACAAGTAAAGCATCTTACCTAAGTAGGGAATGTTCTTAAGAGGTTTGTAGGTGGCTTTTAAAAAGCGGTTTTAAACTCCAGCATAGATACTGGACAAACCTTTCCCCATTTTGATGCTTTCCACACACTGTGATTCTCTAATCTAGCACTGTCCTCCTTTGATCTCCCAGCTGTTAGCCTCCAGAGCTGGCCCCGGCCAGTTGATGCCTCTCCCCCGCTCTGGTGCTCTGTGTGAATGGTGAGCTTGTCCGCTCTACAGCTTTCCTTTAACCATTTCTAGCTGTTAGTCTCCAAACCTAGCCATGGCCAGCTACCACCTCTTCCCTGCTCTGGTGTTCTGTCTGACTGGCGAGCTTCACCTACGGCTGTCGTCAATCTCTCTGTTTATTTACCTCCAAAGCTAGGCTCGGCCAGCTACCGCCTCTCCCCCATCCCGGGCTCTCTCTGCCTTGCAGACTTATCTGGTCTACCACTGTCCTCCTATTGGAGGAGAATAGAGATAGAATGATGCAGCATGATGAAAGGGGTCCCTATGTCCTCCAGCAGTCTAAGCATATAGCAGCATGGCTATAGAGACAGCTAACCTGAGCCACTCCCACTATAAGTAATCAAGAACTGCAGAAAATGTGATTATACCTGTTTGTAATGCATACTGCCAGTGTGTCCTATTTTATGACATTTGGTTAGTGTATTGCATCCCATTATTATTGTTTGTGTTTACAATACCATAATGTCTTGTGTCAATGAGATCTACCAGTGTACATAAAGGTTAAATACAAATAACCAAATATCTTCTAAAGCAGTCGTAATTCTCCAGATGGAAAGCCATTGATGTTTCTGTCAAACCACTTTTTTCTGTAAAGGGTGGGGCGAGCTCATGAATCCCTAGCTAGTAATCCTGTAAGAGTGGCGGGAAAATGATTTCATCCCCCCACTAACTTTAACAAATTTGCCATAATTAACATTAAATGAGTAGAATGTGTCAGCGACGCAGCGCCGGTGAGACCAGCAGATGGTATACAGGGGAAATTGCTTCATTAACAGACACTCCTTAAGAACAGGACTAATGAGACAGAGCTGCTCTGACTGCAGAGTCATGCTGAAGGCATCAGGTGCTGAGAGGAGGATGTAATGGCTCGCTTAGGGGTCCTACCCCAACAGATGCAAACAACAGATCGCTTTATGGGGAGAGTGTTCTTCATGTGTGAAAATGTGGATGGGTAGGAACCGAAAGGGGGGGGTGGTTAAAAGATATGGAGGAGGTCTGGCCGGTGATTAGTGAGCTCCCTAGCTGGTTGAGCCTGACTTGTCACAGGTTGACATGGGATGCAATTATAGAAGGGAAGTTTCCCAGCCCCTCAGGCATGTGCCAGGCATGCTGTCAAAACCGGCTGATGTGTGGGCTCTCGGCACTGCTGAAGGTGTCGCAGGCGCTTATGTGTGCACAAAACTGCCGCATAGCCATAAACACTGACCTCAGCTTTTTTTTTTTACCTTCATTCAGTGACATTTGCTCAGGATACCTGGCACCTTCGTTTACCTTTTGTTTGAATGTTACGTGCGATTAAACCCTAACTCAACTCCCACCCATTACTCTTTATTTCCTCTGAAGCTATAAGTAAAAGCCAAAACACTCTGCTGGCTCCTCATGCTGTTCCCACATCTTCTCCTTTTCCCGTATCAGTCTGCGTATAACTGTGCCAGCAGTGCAAGTAAGCTCTATAAGACCCAAGGCAAATTACCACAGCGGGACACTACGTTTCTGTTCCTCATGCTTCCTCTTCCTCTTCTTCCCCCCTCTCCTTCTCCCTGCATGTCACAAATCAAAGTGTGTATCTCGGCACTGGCTGCACGTCATGGGAGTGCGGCTTAAAACGAATTTGGCATCTTCTGCTGGCAGATTCCCGTCTTTCTTTCACAGCAAAAGGACGAAAAAAGGGATCATACCAAAGAGAAGTGATGGCCATCTGAACTTTTGTACAACCTTTCTTTTTATTTGATCAAATCTACTTTTTTTTCTTCTGAAAATTGATTGTACAAAGTCTCCCATACTACCATCTAGTGGCTTAAAAGCCATGCTAGTGGGCCATTAGATGTGATTTTCCACTTCAGACAATTTTTTAGGGGGCGAAATGGCCTGAAATTGGATCCTTTGGCAGCTAGCAGTTCCTCTTAACTAGCCTCGGGCAACAAAATACTGAGAGGCAGCGCTTTCCTGCTATCATTTCCACAAAGTTCTAAAGATGGTGCCACTAATCCTCAAGAGGGGAGCTGGGAGGCGGTTCTGGGTCTGACACTTTGCGGCATCCTCATGAGCAAACATCCAGCTGTACTCACACACAAATACATTGTAAAACATGTTTACGGGGCAGTAAACAGAGTCAAGCCATGGAAAGTGTGATAGCAGTGAGGCGTTAGCGGGCCTTTAGAAGTCAGTGAGGTCCACAGCTCGTGCCCTGCTGGTGTTGTTAGCAATAAGCCAACAGGACGCGTCCCTGTGTCCTCTACTTGCACCCTGTGGAGATCTCGCAGCAGGCGAGCGTATGATGCCTCTCTGCCCTCCCCAACCCCACCCCCTACTGCCGACAGTTCAGCTGAAGAGGGCCTGCATGGACACAAAGAGCAAGAGCTAATTAAAGAGGACCTTAACAGGGAGTAAATTATTTAACGCTGCCAACAAGTGCTCATGACTCTTCTTTATATCCTAAATCAGACCCTTTCCTTTTGTTGCCTTTGTCCTATTCTTCCACCACACGTTTTCTTTTCGGCGGTTTTACAATGTTAGCACGGCTCCTCTTTCATCTCTTAAATGGTGCCATTCGGTAGCCACACACCGCGGTCGTCAAACCGTCACACAGACAAATGCTTGGCCAGTGACAGATAACGCTCCGTTTTTACCAGAGACAAGGAGAGGAGCACCGGCAGCCTTTTCTAATCAATGTGGACGGTTGACAGAGAGGCCTCTGTGTGGACACACTCACCGGACACTTATTAGGCACAGCTTCTTTGTGACGATGACGTGATTCAAAAGCTCAAACAAACAAAGAGGCTTTGGTTGTTATTGAGGAGTTAGCATCACACAGCTGCAGCCTATTTTTCATGGCGATACAAGGATCTCCCATTCCACCACATCTCAAAGGAGACATCCAGTGACTGTGGAGGCCATAGGAGATTAACAAAGTCATTGTTGCGATAAAAAATGTAATTTGAGATTAGCTAAATTTGTGACATTATCCTTCTGGAACCAGCCAGAAGCTGTCAGATGATGGGTCATGAACCTGTGCTGCAACATTACTGGGCTAGGTTGTGTTATTTAGAATTATTTTAGTTGAGACAGGAATGTTCCTTGATATAGAGGGCCACATATTTGTAAAAAAACAAAAAACATTGACATACAGGCCTTTGGGTTTAGGGTGGTAATGTGCTAATAAAATATAGCAGAACATTTACGTGGAACCGCACGTTTACCATAAAGATTTGAGTTAGAGGTCTATCCACCAGGGAGTTTATTTTGTTTCATTATTGTTGCAAGGAAAGAACACTATCAGGGTTCTGCCCTCTGCTTGGGTTTATGTTTAGTTTATTTGTGTTCTGCATCGTTGTAGTATATTTCTACCAGTTTTGAGTTCTTTAGTTACCCCCTTGTGCTTGTTTCTTTTTAACCTGACTCCGCCAGATGGATTTGCTCCGCATCTCCATCTGGAAACCTTCCGTTGAAGTAATTTTGGGAAGGGGCGAAAATACTGGTTAGCTGATTGGCCTATGTTGGTGATAGACGGGCCAAATAAACCAATCAGATCAACGAAGCATATCTTTTCCTCTGAGAAAAGCCTCCAGAGCAGTGTTTTGCTCTTCTTTCATTGAAGAAATACTCTGTAATTCCGATAAAACTTGCTCGATAGCCACGCTAACGCTAGTTTCATCGGCTGAAGCCGCCATGTTCTTTAGACTGAACTGTCGCGCTTCTCGTTGCGTCACACCTCAACCCGCCTCAAAGCCAACGCTGATTGGACGTTCGTTTGGTGAACGGCTCCAAATTTTCTTTAACGGAGAGTCTCCAGACTGATCTGCGAGTGAAACCTTGAAAGCTCGCGAGATCAGGATGGTCTCACGAGGCTAGTTTCTTTTCCCTTTGGCTTCCTTCTAGTTGCTTCCATTCACACCTGCTCCCAATCGGCCGATCACCCTGTATTGTTTCAGTTTCGCCATATATACACCCCCTCTGCAGTCACTCAGTGCTGGTTTGTTGTTCCCTTGGCTCTGGCCTCCCACAGGAGTTTTCCCTGATTTTTGGTTCTCCATATTTTGGATTTTTCGGATTTCTGTCCCAGTTGCCTCATTAAATCTGCAAGACTCACCTCTGCCTCCTGGCCTCTGTAATTGGGTCCACAAAAACCTCTCCTCATCCATGAAGAACATATTTTGTAAAAAATTATTTAAAAGCAGATAGTTTTTAAAATGAAAATGTAAAAATAAATTAAAACTTTGAAAAACGTCTTAATCCAAAAAAGTTTTTGAGTGTAACTTTGCTGATTACTTGAAGTTATTTTATTTTTTCAATGCTTTCTTCATTTTATTTTCTTTCAGATTAAGTTTTAGTTAAATTGTGTTCAACGGATCACTCTCTTCAATTCTGGGGGCGGGCCTTCCTCTGGAGGAGGAATTAAGTTGCATTCCTATTGGTCTGGTCTGTGTTTGTATTTGTATTGGGTTTAATGTGAAAGAATGTGATCTGTAAAATGCACATCTTTTTAATTTTTTTATTTAATTTTTTGATACCTTGAAAAATACTGTAAAAAAGAATAATTTGAAAATTTGAAAAAAAATGTAAATGCATGCTGTTATTGTGTGGAGGTAGATCACATGACCTATATACTGGTTGTTGAAGGATCAAGTCCCAGTCCTGCTGACCTTTGCTGAATGTCTCTCCCCTCTATTGTAACCCACTTTCCTGTCTACATACTTCCAAAAAAAATGAAAATAAAGGCCACTAGAGCCTATAAATACATAAACACACACACATAGATAGATAGATACGTAGATGATAGATAGAAAGATATATTAAAACTGAGAAGACAGCAACGTTACTCTTAAAACCTTTTAAATTAATACATTTTCCAAAGTTCCTGTATCCTGAATCGCATTTTTCTTCTTCTTTTTTTTTCAAATTCCTATTTACCAAAACCATTTATTTTATACACTATGGGAACATAAATCAATCCATATACAGTCAGCTATTTTTCATATTTGGTTAGCTGTATAATTTACGGTATTTTACTTAGCTGACAAGCTCCAAGTCTGGTTTTCTGCTCCTGTAGCTCATCTGCTTCAAGGCTCAATGTGGTGATGTGTTCAGAGATGGTATGCTGGACATTTTGATAGAAACAGTTTAATTCCTTCATCCAAAACCAACCTGCAGATTCTATAATGACATTTGATGTTAGAAATAGCTTTTTGTTTATCCTTTTACTTCACTGCAAAAACAAGCTAGAAATAAGTAAAAATGTCTTAAATTAAGTCTAAATACCATTAATTTGAGTAGGTAAATAAGATGATCTGCCAATGTTTACTCTTAAAATAAGATAATTAGATTATATGCACTTGAAATAAGACAATGCTATTGTTTTTTCTTATTTTAAATGTAAATTTTCTTTTTCCATTGGCAAAATGTCTCACTTACGTCCTCAATTCAAGAGCAAATGCACTTAATTTAAGAAAAAATTACTTACCTGGATTCTGATTTTTTTCCACTGTATCTACACTGCAAAAACGATCTGAAATTAAGTAAAAATTTCTTAAATCAAGTGTATTTACCCTTAATTTGAGCATGTAAATAAGATAGTTTGCCAATGGAATGAGTATTTTTACTAATAAAATAAGATAATTAGAAAATTTTCACTTGAAATAAGACTAAGCAAAAGTTTTTTTCTTATTTTAAATGTAAAATTTCTTGTTCCATTGGCAAAGTGTCTCACTTACCTCCTCAATTCGAGAAAAAATGCACTTAATGTAAGAAAAAAAGACTTTAGATTTATATTTTTTGCAATGTATCGTCCATTTTCTAAATGAATCTCATGAAAATGACATATCAGAGTCAACTTAAAACTCCTTGATGCTTAGTTTAAAGTTCAGAAAGTCTTTGTTATATTTTAGGGGTCAAACAGCAACTAGTTAGATTCATGTGTTTGGCTGATTTACCACAAATAAACAGTTGGACATAAGAAAATGGCAGACGAGAGGAAATATTTAAAAGAAACCCTTTTGTTGGTTGTTTTTTCCAGGCTTCACCCCTAAACTGTGTATTTTGAAGGAAATAAGGTTTCCCTTTAAGAAAGCTCTTCACTGCTGCTGTGATTCAAGCTGCACGGCCGAAGGTTCACAGGGAAACTCGTGCATTCATTCACCCTGCAGGGGATGGCATTTTCCATTTCTTTTCTTCAGCGTTGTGCTCTTTTTTTTTTCCCTGACAGCACTGCTCTCACTGGGCCAATTTCAGACTTTCTGATCACCCACTGCACCATGCACATCTTTCAATGGCTAAAGGTGACTCACCGCTAAACGAGCCCAGAGAAAATCACCGACCCTTGACAGGTGAGACTGAGATCCACTGCCTTGTAAACATGAAATTATGAAGCTAAAATGCTTTTCCCGCATGACAATTAACCCGAAGAGGAGCTTTGAAGCCAACATGGTATGACAGGAGCAACAAAAACAAACTGAATGAATCGATACCCAACGAATTATAATCCAGCTGAAAGCAGCGGTTTGCAGAATGCCTGCAAACATGAATTCCATCAATGTTCACTTTGAAGGTATACATGGACTTAAAGCACGTTTCTGGATCATCTTGAGTAAAAAAATGCATTTTAAAGGTAATAATGACGCTTCAACACATTTATTACCCACTAAATAGTCTCTTCCTGTTCCTCCTTACAACCCTAACATGTTCTCCTGCACATACGCCCTGCTTTATACCAACTGAAAGATCTTCTCATTAGAGTCTTAAACAACTGCCTGAGCAGTAGAATATGAGATGACAGGACTGGGCTCCACTCATGGACGCAGTGCCATGAAAATGATAAACCTGGATAACACTCAGCAGCTGCAGGCATGTTGTGCAGGCATCTGTGTTCTTAATAAGTGCATGTCTTCAATAACCTGTAATGATCATCCGTCTTCTCAACCACACCAAAGCTGCGTCCTTTCAAGAGTGAAGGGCTCGTGTGAGTCTGCACGTCAGATGGCGTTTTTCACTATTTTACAACTACACCAGAAACATGGAGAATTGGGCAGATGTTTACGTTTTTCCACATTTAGGGATTACGTTGCAAGCAAGCAAGATTTTTGAAATATAGAGATTTGTATGACGCTGAGTGGAAGTGGCAGGCATGAGCAAAACAAACATGGCTGCAATGGTGGACGAACCTTCGTAAATTCCACAGTGCTGAATATTCAACGTCAAAGGACATTGACTTTTTTAGAGTAATTAAAACAACAACAACCGGAGCAAGATATATACTATGTACTAGCAAGATATATACTAAACCCGGACTGGGGTTGAATTAACTCTTAAAGGAAAAGTCCAGTCACATTAAAGGAATAGTACACCCAAAACATGATTAGCCTTCATTTTCTACTCACCCCCATGCTGAACAACACTCTGGAGTACTTTTTTGATATCTCAAATGCATCTGGAGATCTGGGAGGCTTCTTGCTGTCTGCTGACATTCAAATAATGGAGGTCTATGGTGACCGAGACAGAAAGGTCCATAAAAGTCCACAAAAAACGTGTCAATATTCCGCGGAAACCGCGGCAGACCAAACCAGACGAAAGTGCGCATTCAGCTCGGCAAAGAACTCATGCTCTTCCTCAACACTGAAGTCCTCAGACATTTTTCTTTCGTTGTTTCTTTCTTTGCACAGGTAAACAGCACATTTCTTCTTCTACGCTTGCATTATCGGCAGAGCAGACGCTGAATGCGCACTTTCATCTGGTTTGGTCTGCCGCGGTTTCCGTAGACTCGTGAACGCGCTTTTAGGAAATCCTATACACTACTGTTTATGCTCTAAAAACATTCTAAATGACTTCGTTTCGAGTAAATTCTGGACGCTACCCACTCAGGACACTTGGAATACATTGGACGAGCAGTATGGAGGAATATTGACACGTTTTTTGTGGACTTTTATGGACCTTTCTGCCTCGGGCGCCATAGACCTCCATTATTTGAATGTCAGCAGACAGCAAGAAGCCTCCCAGATCTCCAGATGCATTTGAGATATCAAAAAAGTACTCCAGAGTGTTGTTCAGCATGGGGGTGAGTAGAAAATGAAGGCTAATCATGTTTTGGGTGTACTATTCCTTTAAGAATACAAACTTCTGAAAGTACTTCAAGTATGAAATTATTACATACTCTTCAATAAGTGTTTTTAATGAAAGCATTTGAATGTGAATGTGCTTTACTGGAGGCATCCATGTTTGTCAAAGAACACTACTGCCACCTACTGGTTAGTGACGTCACGGTGCGGTATCGGCTGTTGATCAAGTCCCAGTGCTGTATCTGGTGTTTGTCACAACGCGCTATTATCCAAGTCATCTTGAAAACATTCTTCTTCCAAATGTTGGCTACATATTACGGGTTTTTTCTCTGGCCAGAAGTTCGATGGCAAATCCTCCCTCTTCAAGTTGGCGATCCAACGACCAACCCGTCCGTGGAGGATCAGGAATCAGAAAGGTGGAATAAATTTCACTTTTACCCGATGTATTCCAGCATCCAGCTGCCATGCACGTGGGCATTGTCAGTTTCACTATAGCTCTGGTGAATTTCAATGGTGAAGTCCTCTGGAAATCTTCAATAATTGTTGTTGATTGCAGATGTGTCTAGTAGTTCCCATTGATTTAGCTTGGAAAGCGGGGAGAATGGCGCTAGGCTTACCGCACCGTGACGTCACACTGCAAAAACTTTCTAGAAATAAGTAAAATTTTCTCAAATTAAGTACATTTACCCTTGATTTGAGTAGGTAAATGAGATAATTTGCCAATGGAATGAGTATTTTTACTCTTAAGATAAGATAATTCGATAATACGCACTTGAAATAAGACAATGCAGTTGTGTTTTCTTATTTTAAACCTAAATTGTCTTGTTCCATTGGCAAAATCTCTCTTTTATCTCCTCAATTCAAGAACAAATGCATTTATTTGAAGAAAAAATGACTTATCTAGATTTCGATTTTTTCCAGTGCAGTGCCGGAAGATGGCAGGAGGGAGGGGTTACTATATTTGGGCAAAAATGGCCGCTCCAAGACTCAGTGATTGCGATGAAAAATATTGTTTCTATCTTTTTACTGATTAACGCTAAATTATTAAACACTGCAAATGTATTAGTTTTATCTATAAATAATGACCCATTTGTTATTCTTGCTGACCAGACAGCAAAATTCAGCTGGATCACCTGTTTCTTTTGTGAAAAACAAGAAAAATTAGGTGATTTGTTCCTTTGTGGATGGGAAAGATGCTCGGCTATCAGTTAAGTGATCTGTTAACTCTGGTATTTGTAAAACAAATCAAGAATGGACGTATTCATACACTTTACTGCTTCAATCTGAAGAAATATTTTTGAAACTCTTGATGTTTTATAAATAGCAAAAGCTTCTAATTATTTACAGACTGTTTTCGTTCTGTGAAGCAGCAAAGTACTCGAGCACACGGAGGCTTCCTGGACATCTGTGGAGGATGATGGTGTTAAACACCAATGGGGAAGGGCGCAGCGTTCAGCTTCATGTACTTCAGGCATTTTCTAATTATTGGACTTAATGATTTCAGTGCAGCTGAGCTCTGTGTGTGTGTGTGTGTGTGTTGGTGCGGCATTCTGCACAGAAACAATGACCACTGCTCTACACAAAGGTGTATTTTTGTCACTTCACAAGACCAGAGCAGAGCGGTGCATCACTTCCTGGTATCTCTACTGCAAGGATGCAATGGGGACTTGGGGCCGATTCTGAATGATTTCTCCTGACAGCAGACAAGCTCCGGTTTACAAAGCTTCTAGTGCTGCAACTTTTCCCAGGATGTCTTACAGCATTTCTAGGCCCTCAAGACATGCATACACAGACTGTATATGTATAAAATCCTTTTTTTTTTATTCCTAAATAAATAAAAAAAACAAGTGGGTCAGGTGGATATAACAGGATTTTTTTTGTAGGATTTTTTCTCAACACCTCCGCAGATTAACCATGCCAGCTGTAATTTTTCAATTTATTACAAAAATGCTGTCATGGTCAAGAGCAGGCTTCCTGACGGTAATATTTAAATCAGAAAAGAAACAACGTTGGCATGGAAACACAGGCCAGAACAAACCCTGGAAGAATCTCCGAGACGTCCAGGGACAAACCTGATGTCTGTAAACGGATGTTTCAGCTCACGATAGCTTTAATAAAGGTTGAGGGGAATGCAACTGTTTAAAAACAGATAACATCTTAATAATTTAAAGAATAAATTAGACTGATATTGAAAAATCAAAAAAACTGAATGCATAAATAAACAGCAGGTAAAGACACAGTTCAGAAACTCTTTGATCAAAGGCGAAGGTCTTCAATAGGGGGTCCATGACCCCTAGGAGGTCCGCGAGGGTACTGAATGGGGATCGTGAAATTTTTTCCCACTAACTGAAATGTCTTTAAATCCACATAAACATGAATTCAACACACTGTAGTAAAAAGATAAATGAAGGCAGAAGATGTCTTTCAGTCATCAATGCTCACATTCAGCGAGACACAGGAGCTCTTTTAAGCTGGACACCGTTTCATTCACAACACCTGTCCCATCAACCAGGAATCAGAATCAGAAATACTTTATTAATCTCAGGGTGAAATTACGTTCGTTACATTACTCCATCTGTAATAGAGTGACTATAGGACCAGTTTGATAGAACAAAATTTAATACAATATTTATAATTACAGTTTTCACAAGCATAACTGAAATGAATATTGGCTGCACTAAAAACTTAAATAGAGTAAACAGGTTTGAGATATTTTATAAAAAAAAGAAATAAAAACTGTCTCAAAATGATAAAATAAAAAAGGAAAATTGGATTAAGACTAAAGTAAAGTGAACCACTCTAAATGGTCAACATATTTTTTTAAAGTATTTGATTTAATGAATCTCAGAGCTTCTATACTGCCCTTAACTTTCTTTTAGCATGGCCTTGCATGTTTCCTGGACGGGGCCGCCTTTTACAGCTGCCTTTCTGTCTCCTTGAACCCCAGTGGGCCTCAGCAGATGGCCGCTCACACTGAGCCTGGTTCTGCTGGAGGTTTCTTCATGTTAAAAGGGAGTTTTTCCTCTCCACTGTCGCTACAAGCATGCTTAGTGTGAGGGATTGCTGAAGAGTCAATGAGTCGATGCAATTAGCTGGGTTTCCTTAGATAAAAACAACTTTGAATCAATTTGACTGGATGATCTGTTGAACTGTAAAGTGTCTTGAGATGACGTGTCTTGTGAATTGGCGCTATAGAAATAAACTGCATTGAATTGAATTGATCTAAGCAGTTTTGCGTCTAGGAAAAAAGCACTACCTTTTGGTGTAATGTAAAGGTAAGGGAGGACATAATATTTTTGGAAAAGAACCACCATCACAGCTGTTACTGTCTGTATTATTTCTGTTTAAACCAAAGAAAACCACATTTCAAATTAACAATAAAAAAAGTTATTTTTAAAACCATGAAAATACTGTACCTCAGATAGAATTTATCAACATCTCTTCCATAATTTCAGTAAAGTAGGTTTGAATCATTGGAGCCATATTTAGCATTACAACAGGAGATGTTGCATCTCAGGGACCTCAACGCCTCAAGCTCTCTTAGGTTGAATCCTATTTCACCACATAGTCCTTCCCCTAGTTTTGCAGTTTCATGAATAGGGGTAGGGGTGTCCCAATACCTGTTAGGACTGAAGGGAAGAGGTGGGTGGTGGGGCTATATACCCCTTTCAAATGAAGATTTTTCACCCTATAATCAAACATTAAATAGGCCTCAATATCAGCTATCAATCTCTGCAGAGATCTGCTAATCAGGTCATATCTAAAATGGACGTGTATCTAAAAGTTGCTCAACATCAGTTTCCTCGAGGACGAGACTTTGAGAGTGCTGCTTTAAAGGCTGCAGTTCTCCCTCTGGAAGACTTTTTCCTTCCACTCAACTTTTCATACATATTGAATCAGTAGTTTTTCCCATTATTACGGAGCTGATGACGTAAAATGTCTGCATTGAAAAATGAATTTGAATGAAATTACACAATAATAATGTACAATTTTTTCAAGAGGTTTGTCTTTTGGAGTTATCATTAGGAATGTCCCGATCCAATATTGATATCAGAAATTGGTTCCGATCGGAACACATTGGCCTGCCTCTAAAATCTCCTATATTAGAAAGCTTCTATCTGCTTTTGTTTGCACTCTGTGCAACTCTTTGGCAAATAAAAAATTGGTCAGTTGTTTTCATACCTGATGCTGTTAAGTATCAGTCTCTTTTTAAAAATATCACTGCATCAAACATTTTCTCAGCCTAGAAATCTAAACATCTGCTCACCCAGTTTGGGTATCCACAGGTTTGGAGAGCATCTTTGATGTGTTTCTGTTCTTTGTGCTTCCCTTCTGTTTTGGTAGGGACTTGCTCGGCCCGGTGTTCTAAGGCTCTGACCCACATGCAGAAGACCAAACAGAGAGACCAGAGAAAAGTTTAACAGGTTTTATTTTGAGAAAATGAGATGAGTCCAGTGCTGCTCTGAACACTGTCGAACCGGAACTGGAAAGTGATGGGGAAGATATTGTGGTTAGTTCAGGCTCAGTGGGAATTTAGTGTCTTTGACTTGAAGAGGAGAAATTAGGTTGCAGACTCACATTTCCAGAAGAAGGTGTCTCTGATTGAATCCAGTCGGTGTGGGTTGTTCCAGTGAATGCCTTGTTTGTTGGAGGGCGGACAGGGTTTACCCAGATTGCGACTGATCCTTGGTGAACGGAGAAGCTGACTGCCACTTAGTTTTCCTGCGGTACATGAACGTGTTATTGTGGAGATGAATCCCCTGCTCAGAGCGAAGCCCCAAACGATCTTTGGGGGAAAAAGTTGATCCAAACCACAAACTTGAAACCTCAGCTCAGTTTGGTTCTCAGGATCCTTCCAGGGGAGAGAAGGTCCGAAACATCCAGTTTGCAGGATGACTTCCTGCCAAGAGGCAAAGTCAAAAACCAACAAGATTAAAACTCAGGGAGACAAAAACGCAGTTTGACTCAGCAAAACTCAGCTCGGCTAGAGTACCCAAAAACTGGCAAACACTCTGGCGTCGAGGTAGTGGCAGTCAGCAGCTTAAGAGTCCTCCATTAATGAGGTAACCATCCGCAGGTGTGTGAGGAGGGAAGACAAACACAAAAACAAACCACACAGACTGGGTTCCTAACAGTGTTCCAGTGGGTGGTGTGAGTCAAAAAGAAGATATTGGTCTGTGTGAGTGGATTTCCTATACACTTCAATGTTGAGGTTAATCCAGACTTTCTGAAATGAAAAAGCTTCCTGGATGGGAAGCGAAATGTCTTCAAACTTGGAAAACAAAGTCCAGTGGTTTGTTGTTTTTTTTAACTATTTGGAATAACTATGATCTGGATGCATCAGAATGTCCACCAGCAATCCGACACAACATTTGAAATAGTTTCAAACAGATAACAATAAAAAAGAACCTAAAGATTTTGGTCAGAAATCACTTATTAAAAAATGAGCATATTTTAACTCCATCAAACCAGCCCTTTGTATCGTTCCACAGCTTAAAATAAGCAACAAAGTATGTAAGATTCATTCAAATATCATATCAGGTCAGTAACAGTTAATACTCAATAAAAAAAGTTGTATTGCTAATACAGTTGTATTGCACCCCTAGTTATCATGAATTTAATTCAAAGACAGTGTAATTACTTTTAAGAGATCATTTTCTGCTAATTTTATTCAAAACTAATAATTAAGGCTTTTTTGCAATTGCATCTCCGTCAGAGAAAAAGAAAAACCTTTTTTGTCCCTTTGCCAAATGCCTCATGTTGCCGTTCTTAAATATCAGAGCAGAAAGTTATTTTTCAGACTCCATTAACAAAGAAATGCCAGTGCTTTGCTCACGGCGCTCTAATGCACTCAGCCTGCACAGGTTGTGTTGTGTCTGAATAATCTGGGGCACATTCATTACGAAAACAACACTTTACTCCAGTGACAAAATGATGTTGACCTTTAGTGAAATCGAATACTTGCAAAGCGCGTCTCATTTTTCAAAGATAATAGCTGGGCAGCATCTCTTGTAAGGCAGATGATGTTGCTGGCAGGTTGAGTGCAGTCGGGTGGGTGTTGGACCCATGATGACTCATTCCTCGTCGGTTTACCGAGGAACTGGGCGACAGGCTTCTGTTTTAGCTACGGATAGAAAACGAGCTTCCTGCGGCTGGTCATTTTTACCTGCCTTGGATAAATACCAGTCTAAATGGAGGTTAACTCAGCTAGCTGTTGCAAAATAAGGAGCAGGAGAGAGAAAGACAGCAGGCAGCCACCCTAAAGGAGCTTTGTTCATTCTCCAGGGAAATTGCATCACATATTGATCGGTGCTCCCTCAATCTAATGGACACGTGGAGGGGGGGGGGGGGATTGCTCGTGGCAATTGGGAAATAGGGTTGAGAATAACAAGGAGTCATTAAGGCATAAAACCCAGGTTAGTCACCCTGAAGACCTTTCACCTGCCTTCACACATGCCTCTCAAAGCCGACTGCAACAGCAGCCACATGAGGAGGCAGATTACTAAAGCGTCGGGTTCACAGACTCAGACGAGCATTTGTCTCCATTACAGCCCTAACACCGGCAAATAAACAGGGGAGACAGGCAATCATTCTACATTACATCCATGACTATAGCACTTTACATTTTCTCTCAGCGTAACAGACTCCCTGGGCCATCTCACAATCCTGGCATTCATTTTTTACAGCCTCCAGCGCGACTCTGTGTGCACAGAAGGAGCATTTAGCAGTGAGGGATTTCCACCAGCATCGTCCCTTTCTCCAAGGCAAAAAAAAAACAGCGAGATCAAAACAAGGTCTGCATCCTAACCCAAATCTGTCACACCGTCGGTGTTGTCATAGGACTTGAGAACATAACAGAGCGCAGCCTTCACCTACTCCATCCCCTCACTGTGCTCTGACCACTAAAAGGGCAGCAGCCACTGTTTGGTGACAGCAAAGCTATATTTTCTTCATGAGTGAGCTGAATTCAAATCAGATTTGTCACCCTCTGCAAAAGTGGACTTAAACGCTGGAAACAAACCAAACCCCAGAATTGGGGAAAATTTGTGGTAATCATTAAAGCAGAAAGAAGATCTGCCTCTCAGGGGGTTTAGCCTGTGGATCACACAGCTGGATGTAGAGCCGGATGTTAGGGCTGAACCACAAACAGCATCATCCTTTGTTGTTCAGCCTCTCTGATTCACCCTAAATATGAAAAACAAACACGGTTTTGAGACATAAGCAAAATGTCACAAAACTGCAGCATAGATGTCATGTTAGATACAATAATCTAATAATATAAAGAGTTTTAACAGATTTTAAAAGGATGGATGGATGGATGGATGGATGGATGGATGGATGGATGGATGGATGGATGGTACGACTTATGGATGGATGGATGAATGGATGAATGGATGGATGGATGGATGAAGAGATGGAGGGATGGATGAATGGATAGATGACAGTGATGATGGATGAGCAGATGGATGGATGATGGATGCATGGTTGGAGGGATGGATGGATGGATGGATGGATGGATGGATGGATAAATGAATGAATGATTGATGGATGAAGAGACGGATGGAAGATGAATGAAGAGATGGATGGATGGATGGATGGATGGATGAATGGATGGATGGATGGATAAATGAATGAATGATTGATGGATGAAGAGACGGATGGAAGATGAATGAAGAGATGGATGGATGGATGGATGGATGGATGGATGGATGAAGAGATGGATGGATGAATGGATGGATGGATGGATGGATGGATGGATAAATGAATGAATGATTGATGGATGAAGAGACGGATGGAAGAATGAAGAGACGGATGGATGGATGGATGGATGAAGAGATGGATGAATGAATGGATGGTAAATGGTATGTACTTATATAGCGCCTTTATTCAAGTTAGGAGACTTGACCAAAGCGCTTTACACTACATTCATTCACCCATTCACACACTACACTCACACACTGATGGTGGCAAGCTACATTGTAGCCACAGCTGCCCTGGGGCTCACTGACAGAAGCGAGGCTGCCGTACACTGGCGCCACCAGGCCCTCTGACCACCATCAGTAGACAATGCAGGTGAAGTGTCTTGCCCAAGGACACAACGACACTGAAAGTCGGAGTCGGGGTTTGAACCGTCAACCCTTCGATTACAGGGCAAACTCCTCCATCCAACGCCACTGTCGCCCACTGGATGGATGGATGAAGAGATGGATGGATGGATGGATGGATGGATGAAGAGATGGATGGATGAATGGATGGATGGATGGATGGATGAAGAGATGGATGGATGGATGGATGATGAATGGATGGATGGATGGATGAAGACACGGATGGATGGATGACAGTGATGGATGGATGGATGGATGAAGAGGTGGGTGGATGGATGATAGATGGATGACCAGACGGATGGATGCATGGAGGGATGGACAACAGATGGGTGGATGAATGAATAATAAAACGATGGATGGATGACGGATGTATGGAGGGATGGATGGATGGATGGATGGATGGATGGATGAAGAGATGGAGGGATGGATGAATGGATAGATGACAGTGATGATGGATGAGCAGATGGATGGATGATGGATGCATGGTTGGAGGGATGGATGGATGGATGGATGGATGGATAAATGAATGAATGATTGATGGATGAAGAGACGGATGGAAGATGAATGAAGAGATGGATGGATGGATGGATGGATGAAGAGATGGATGGATGAATGGATGGATGGATAAATGAATGAATGATTGATGGATGAAGAGACGGATGGAAGATGAATGAAGAGATGGATGGATGGATGGATGGATGGATGGATGAAGAGATGGATGGATGAATGGATGGATGGATGGATGAAGAGATGGATGGATGGATGGATGGATAAATGAATGAATGATTGATGGATGAAGAGACGGATGGAAGATGAATGAAGAGATGGATGGATGGATGGATGGATGGATGAAGAGATGGATGAATGAATGGATGGTAAATGGTAAATGGCATGTACTTATATAGCGCCTTTATTCAAGTTAGGAGACTTGACCAAAGCGCTTTACACTACATTCATTCACCCATTCACACACTGATGGTGGCAAGCTACATTGTAGCCACAGCTGCCCTGGGGCTCACTGACAGAAGCGAGGCTGCCGTACACTGGCGCCACCGGGCCCTCTGACCACCATCAGTAGACAATGCAGGTGAAGTGTCTTGCCCAAGGACACAACGACAATGAAAGTCGGAGTCGGGGTTTGAACCGTCAACCCTTCGATTACAGGGCAAACTCCTCCATCCAACGCCACTGTCGCCCACTGGATGGATGGATGAAGAGATGGATGGATGGATGGATGGATGAAGAGATGGATGGATGAATGGATGGATGGATGGATGAAGAGATGGATGGATGGATGGATGATGAATGGATGGATGGATGGATGAAGACACGGATGGATGGATGACAGTGATGGATGGATGGATGGATGAAGAGGTGGGTGGATGGATGATAGATGGATGACCAGACGGATGGATGCATGGAGGGATGGACAACAGATGGGTGGATGAATGAATAATAAAACGATGGATGGATGACGGATGTATGGAGGGATGGATGGATGGATGGATGGATGGATGAAGAGATGGAGGGATGGATGAATGGATAGATGACAGTGATGATGGATGAGCAGATGGATGGATGATGGATGCATGGTTGGAGGGATGGACAATAGATGGATGAAAGTTATGGATGGATGGATGGATGGATGGATAAATGAATGAATGATTGATGGATGAAGAGACGGATGGAAGATGAATTAAGAGATGGATGGATGGATGGATGGATGGATGAAGAGATGGATGGATGAATGGATGGATGGATGGATGAAGAGATGGATGGATGGATGGATGATGAATGGATGGATGGATGGATGAAGACATGGATGGATGGATGACAGTGATGGATGGATGGATGGATGAAGAGGTGGATGGATGGATGGAGGGATGGACAACAGATGGGTGGATGAATGAATAATAAAACGATGGATGGATGACGGATGTATGGAGGGATGGATGGATGAATGAAGAAATGGACAGGTGGATGAACAGATGGTTTATAATTCCAGTATCCTTCCCTCCATATTCCAGTTCTGTTTTTCTCCAGCCTCCCAGACTAAACCAGTACACTACTTTAATCCCAGACTGTAGGATCCGTTTATTCCCTCAACATCATCACAAACCTTTCAGCCGCTAGTGCATAAAAAAGAAAATAAAAAAAACACACAGCAGCATTTCAATTTGCCTCTAATCGATTTTTATGGATCTTTTCATCTAATAACCAACAATCTGCAATTCAATTCCAATTCCTCCCCATTATTCTTAAAGGCATGCAGACAATTTCACACATATCAGCCACTTATGTGCATGTAAATTATTGATCACCTCTCCACCCCTGATAAAATGAATTGACTTTGTGCATGTAAATAAGGCGCTACACTTTGCTGAGGTGTTTCCAGTGTCAGGCTGGCTGTGATTTTGATTTGGTACCATTTGGATATTAAGTGCGGTGGAGGCTGAGTGCTATTACAGCCAGGGAAAGACAGCACATCAATCTCTGTCAGGGGAGGTAAAATCGCTCTCCAGACAGGAGAAGCAGGCGAAGGGCTATGGAAGCAAGCAGCGGATCCATAAAATAAGGAAAACCTCATGAGTTCTGCAGAACCTCGCTTTCTATAATGAACTGTGCACCAGCTAAGCCCCTGCATCTCATCTTGGCTCTGTGCAATAACCTGAAGCCTGATCTATAGCATCATCTCTACTCGTCTGCAACACTTCCTTCCATTGTGTCCCAGCAGAGAGGGATACGTGAAGTAGATGCTGCCCTTGTGAACATTTCCTGCTGCTCTCCAGTGCTCTTCTTGCAGCAGTGGTTTTGGTTTTTAGGTTCCTCTCATGGGACGATCCCCTAAAAAGTTACCTGATGAGCCACCATTCTCACAGGAGGGATGAGTGGATGGGTGCACAGGGTAGAAACAGAGACAGAGAGAAAGAGAAAGCTCTCATTATTTCTCTCTAATTGCCCACGAGCGACCCTCCTGATCCCCCCTCCTCCTTCCGCAACCAGGTACAGTGCCTCATTACAGGCAGCCTCCTCAGTTTTCCCAGGAGAAACCCATGAAAAGGCCATGAAAGGCCTCGTCTGACAGGGGCCAGCCAGACTGGACCAATTAACAGGGTTTTTCTGTGCTCTGACTTGCCACACTGCAGTTTGCAACTCATCGATAACGCAAGACTTGCAGATGCCCAGGGTCAGAGCGGGAACGGTCGGCATAGAAAAAGCAGAAATGTAAAAAGTCAAATCTTTGTTTCAGCGCCACAGTGATGCACTGCAGTTTGTGCGAGGCCCTGATGCAGTGTTTAGGTTATCTGAATTATACAGCTGCAGAATGTACCAGGCTGTAACTGCAACAGGTTCTCCCTCTCAGTGCCGGCATGGCAACCTGTACTCCGCCTGCAGCTGTTTACTCGTTCTTTAAGCCTCTACAGGAAATGCTAAAATATGCCCGGCATTAACACCCTGTCACTGACTGGGAGTTTTCCAGGACGGAGAAGCATAAACGCTCAGACATGCAGACAGTGCCATCTAGGTCATCTGAATGTCTCCTTGCTTTTCTTTCTCAAACAAAATTAAAGGGAGTCTTTGGATTAGCTTTGAGACAAATAAGGCAACTTAATCAAAGTTAATTTGTTTGTCATAGAGTGTTTTGCAGATTCCCATATAGAACGTTTAAGACCTTTAAAAAAATAGTCTGATTTCATGAATGATCTAAAGCATGCTTGACCTACAATTAAAATTAAGGCCAGTTAAATATATAACTAGGGCTGAAACAATTAATCAGATTAATTGTGATTAATTAATTATTGAAATCATTTTTTACTAATTCATTAATCGTTTAATTGTGAAATGGAGTATAGAGACTCTAAAACATGCCTTTAGCTGACCGAGTGACGCACTTAGAGCAGAGTTTATGCCAAAATGCATTAGTCAATATTAGGGGTGTAAATGATAATCGTTTTTTATTGATGAATTGATCCAACAGCCGACGATCCGATGCATCGACACGTCCGCAAGATAATCGATTTTTTTTCCCCTCCGGTCTATTTTTATCCATTTGCTCCTGGGCGTAATTCTCCCTCCCGTGCTGCGGTGGCGCTAAACCTATTTTGCCCTCCTACTTCGCTTCCTGGTTATACTCTTACAGCAGTGTGTTGCAGCAAGCTTAACAAAGACATTTTTAAATTATGCTCAATATTGAAGCGTGGTCTGTGCTACACGCTGTGGGTCTAGATACGGCCGAGGCGGCGAGGAAGTGGGGGCGAGTTTAGTCCGACGACGGAGCGACATGAGGGCCAAAAAGAGCGGAGATCCAGGTGGAAAAAGGGTCCCAGCGTTCTCACGCACCTCGCTCTTCTAGCGGGTCAAACTTCACGAGTTGTTTTCCGCAATTTCGATCATAAAAACAAACCAAGCCGGCCTCCTGTCTGTGGCACTGTTTGCGGTCAGCTACAATCTGGGAGAGGAGCAGCGGAGCGTCTGTGGAGGGGGCGGGACGTCTGGAGACGAGGTATTGATTGCACTCATTGCACTGATTTTCTGCAGTATTTTTTGATGCAACTTTTCTACTTCTGTTATTTGCTGTTGCATAACAATATTACAGCTTTCATTGATTTATTTCAAACTTGAAACTTTGTTTAGCCTGTAAGGTGTAAAAAAAAAAAAAAAAAAAAAAAAATTAACCGATTAATTGAATCGAATCAAATTGAATCTTATCGTATCGTGGTGTATTCTTGAGTATCGAAAATAATCGAATCGTTGGGCCATGAAATCGATACTGAATCGAATCGCCATGATGGATGTGATTTACACCCCTAGTCAATATGCACTATCCAGAACTCAAGTGGAAAAGTTTGAGTTTGTAAAAAATCTTTTTTAGGGAACCTTTAGCTTATTATTAACTGATTAATCTAAAAAATAATCGGCTGATTACTGATAATTGCTGATATCTGGCAAAGAACCGCTCCTCTCTCTGCAGATAAGCCTGCATACATGCTCGCCCTCCAACGACTCTCACATCTACAAGTGGCAGACTTGAAGCATACTGGCACTATGAATTAATTCAAAGAGGTGTTAAAAATACAGCAGCCAGCTAACCTGGACACTCCTTATACACCCGCCCAGGTATGTTACCGGGGCCAATGGCCTTTCTTGGGCCTTTATTGTCTCTCAATGGGGAAATTAACTCTCCACATTTAACCCATCCCCTTGGGGAGCAGTGGGCTGCCGTTGTGCAGCTCCCAGGGAGCAGGGTGGGCTTAAGGGTCTTTGCTCAGGAGCCCAAAATGGTGGCTGTGGGGATCTTGCAGGTACTTGCAATATTCTCAGAGCACAAGTGCCCTGCTCTAATCATTAGGCCAACACTTCCCTAAGTAAAATAAACCTGTTTGATTCTAATAATTCAGAATCACCTGGTATGTCCTGCTGCATGATCCTAATGCAAAATTAAATAAAGTCAATATTGCATCAACAAAACAAGAAGGATTCGGTGAAACTGTTAAAAAAATACTTTCTTGTTATTAGTTCTAATAATAATAATAATTGAATCACATGTAATGGTGCGAGGAATCATTGAAAATGTAAAAGCAGTTGTTTTCTGTGTCCCTGCCGTCATTGCTCCATGAAGGCTGGAAGTAGTCGGCCCTCAGCCTCCCGGCGCCAGGCGACTCCGGTGTGTGTCTGAATAAATGACCCAGTCAAGGTGAGCTCCGCGTGTCAAGCCAGGAGCATCAAAGACAAACCACGCAACCTTGCCAGAGGGCCCCTGTTTCCTTTCACCTGGAGAACTCCCCCGATTTGCGCTCTCCAAGGCTTGATGCATTCGAGCCCATCCTGATCTTTGTAATGGCTGCTCAAAAAAAAAAAAAAAAAAGGAATAAAAAGAATAGGAAGGAAAAAAATGTTCAGACAGCCTCCTGTCTAGTGGCATGAAAGACAAGACTTTCAAAGAGCGTTCTACTTCCTTCCTCTTCAGGTTTAAAAGATGCAGGCATTCTCTTCAAGGTCACATTTCCGCTACAGTGATTCAAGGCAAAAATCAGCGGAATGTAAACAGCACTGACTGATAGAGTGGAGGACAATGATGGGGCCCATGACAACGATACCACTCAGCAAGGGAGTCGATGACAGTTGTGTCGGCACAGTATTTGGGCTGAGGGAAAAAGGGAATGAGACAAAGAGGAAGGGTTAGGAGAGGTTGGGTCGGATGGAAGGGGCTACTGATTGGTTTGCCGTCTCTTGGGGTGCATGTTTGCCTGCAGGGAAAGGTCACGGGAGGGAATAGGAGTAACGAGGTGTGAAGGGAAGGCACCGTCCTCGGCTCCAGGGCCCTCGGAGAAAAGCCGCAGGAAGGTGTTAATGCAGATGCTCTGCAGCTTCCCAGGTTCTGTTTATTACACCTTTCAAGTGGAGCCAGCCTGAAAGTCTCAGCATCAGTCAATACGGCTGAGAACATGCTAATCAGAAGCACAAGCTGGCAGCAAACCCAACTCCCAGGACCGCAGACGGATAAAAAGGAGAACTGTAGAGAGATAAACTGTTCCTCAGGAAAAAAAATAAACACTAACGGAAGCTGGTGAAAGGTAGCATTTGTATTTAGTGTATTTAGGTTTGGATGATTTGAATTGGAAAGCCTATTTTCTGAAACAAGTCAGGAAATCTCACAGCTTCTGGTTGGCTTTTCTCCCATATGAGAAAAACAATCCTTAGTCCTTAAAGAAAAAGTCTGGTCAGCAAGGAATAACCAATGGATCATTATTTATACCTAAAACTAATATGTTCGTGGTGATTTAATGAATTTAGCTTTAATTAGTAAAAGAATAAAAATAATAATTTTTGTTGTGATCAACAAAAATTATTATGGGAGCGGCCATTTTTGCCCAAATATAGTAACACCTGCCATCTTCCTGTGTGACGTCGACACAACTACTAGACACATCTGCAATCAACAACAATTATTGAAGATTTCCAGAGGACTTCACCATTGAAATTCACCAGAGCTATAGTGAAACTGACAATGCCCATGTGCATGGCAGCTGGATGCTGGAATACATCGGGTAAATAGAGTTCTGATCCTCCACCGACGGGTTTGTGGTTGGATTACCAACTTAAAGAGGGAGGATTAGCCATCGAACTTCTGGCCAGAGGAAAAAAACACGTCATTAATCCGTTACTCTCTGCTTTGCATAGTGCACTGGTCGTCGCCATCATGGATAATAGTGCGTTGTGACAAGGCAAGGCAAATTTATTTGTATAGCACAATTCAGTACAAAGACACGGCAAAGATCTTTACATTATTAAAATATAGGAAAATAAAAAAGCAAGTAGGAAAAAAATTATGAAATAATAATGAAATAAAAAATGCAGAAACAAAAAAGAATATTGAAAACAGTTGGACTAAAGAAAATAACAAAATGGAACTAATGATGTTTCAGTTGAACTGTTTAACTAGAAAAGTCGAAGGCAATCCTAATGCTGATCCTGGAGATCGGCCTGTTTTCCAGTGTGGTCCTGTTTCTCTGACCGTGACTGAGTGGATGTGCTCTCTTCATCCTCTGGCATGGGAGCTGGCTCGGAGCTCGTCTGCCTGGCTGTGTGTTTCCTGGACGGGGCCGCCTGTGGAGCTGGTTGACAGTTGCCTTTTGTATCTATGCTTCTTTTTCTATGTCTGCTTCTGTCTCCTTGAACCCCAGTGGGCCTCGGCAGATGGCCGCTCACACTGAGCCTGGTTCTGCTGGAGGTTTCTTCCTGTTCAAAGGGAGTTTTTCCTCTCCACTGTCGCTACAAGCATGCTTAGTGTGAGGGATTGCTGAAGAGTCAATGAGTCGATGCAATCAACTGGTTTTCCTTAGATAGAAAACTTTGATTCAATTTGACTGGAGGATCTGGTTGAACTGTAAAGTGCCTTGAGATGACATGTGTTGTGAATTTGGCGCTATAGAAATAAACTGAACTGAATTGAATTGAATTAAACAAATGTGTTTTTAGTCTTGATTTAAAGGAATTCAGGCTTTCTGCACTTTTACAGTTTTCTGGAAGTTTGTTCCAGATAAGTGGAGCATAGGAACTAAATGCTGCTTCTCCATGTTTAGTTCTGGTTCTAGGTCTGCAGAGCATGCTGGAGCCAGAAGACCTGAGTGGTCTGGAGGGTTGATACACTGATAGCAAGTCTGTGATGTATTTAGGTGCTAAGCCATTCAGAGATTTATAGACTAACAGAAGGATTTTAAAGTCTATTCTCTGAGATAAAGAGGGTCCCCGCTCCATAACGCCATCAGTTTGGGGTCCTTGGCCTGAAAAACGTCTAAGACTTCTGCTTCAAGCTTCATTAATCCAACACATAATAAGACGTTAGGTTAAAAGGATAGAAATCCCTCCTTTGGGGGGGCTTTGGTGGCACAGTGGTTGGCGCACACAACCCATGTATGGAGGCCTTAGACCTCGACCTTGAGTCCCCTTTCCTGTGAGCCTTCTGTCCCCAAAAATCAGCCATTAGGGCTGTAAAAACACCAAAAAACAAAAAAACAAAACCCCTCCTTCTTCCTCAGATAGTCATTTAACTGTTTTATTCTCATATTAATAATAAAGTCATTAAGCTGTGGGAAATTATGCAACTTTTCTCTGATTAATCTGTTGGTGGATCCTAGAAATACACAGATTAAAGCCCCTGAAACAACAGCAGTTAAAGATGCATGATCTAATGCAAAGTGTTCTCAACAATCCAGATTTAATTAGGCCAATATTTTTGGCCCAGAAATTGTGTTTCAAGGCTTCAAAATAACAGCAAACAAAGGAGTGGGTTGAATCCAGTGGCCACATCCAATTTTTATATGCAGTGAAGTTTTCCCAGCTGTCTGAGCAGACTAACAGCTGCAGCTGGATCAATAAACACTGGTGCACTAATGACCACAGAAGCCCCGGCCAAGGTTGACTCGTTGCTAGTTAACTCGCAACTCCTTTCAGACACACAAACAGCAGGAACCACATCACACATCCCCAACAAAACAAACACACTGACAGAGGTAGCGAGCTAGCCAACAACCACCTTCCTAACAACCGATTTAACATCCTGGATAAAAGTCAATAGAAGTTTTGCCTTCATGAAACATTTTGAGTCCATAGCAGCCGCCACCTGGTTCTATGGAGGGAAATTTGTTTCATTATTGATGCAAGAAAAGAACAACATTTTAAAAGGAACAAAAATAAAATCCAATCCAGAAATATAACTATGAAAAACGTTCTTAATAATAAAAGGGTTCAAGAGCAACTTTTCCACTTTTTTTTCATATTTTGTTTTTTACAAACTTTAATTTTCAAAAATCTTTTTACAGATTTTTTATTTTTTTTTTCTAATGCTAATGGAGAATCCATGAGAATGTGACCCATAAACCGCAATTTGAAAAGAATGTATTAAGAAAATATTTTCAGATTTTATTTATTTATTTATTTTAAGCAGAGATGGCAAAAGTACTCACTTTCCGTACTTGAGTAAAAGTACAGATACTTGTGTTAAAAAATACTCTGGTAAAAGTGGAAGTACTGATTAAACTTCTTTACTCAAGTAAAAGTAACAAAGTACAGGCTTGTAAATTTACTTAAAGTATAAAAGTAAAAGTAGAAACCACTTTTTTCATGCCGTTGCCTACATTTTAAATGGATGTCTGCCAATAGGACTAGATCTCCGTTGTGTTCATTTTCAATCATCTCGTCGTCCATGCTACTATGCTAACGCCACCGCCACCAAGCTGCAATGATTTCCCGCCAATGAATACCGCCGAATCTGTCGATTCATCTTGTAGTGGTGCGTCAAATGCAACGTAGATTCCCATCCAGTTAGATTGAATTTGGTATTGATGACATGAAAAATAATAACGGTAACTCCATTGAAATGATTCAAAACTAAAGTAACGAGCCCATTTTTTAAAATGTAAGGAGTAGAAAGTACAGATATTTGTGTAAAAATGTAAGGAGTAGAAGTAAAAAGTCGCCATAAAAATAAGTAGTAAAGTAAAGTAAAAATATCAGAAAAATCTACTTGAGTACAGTAACAAAGTATTTGTACTTCGTTACTTCCCATCTCTGATTTTAAGTTTTATTAATTACATTATTTTCATATTGTGTTTGATAGATCAGCATATTTTCAAATTCAGGGATGGGTTTTACCCTGGAGTGAGAAGCGAAGATCTATTCCTATTGGTCTGCTGGACATGAGAAACTTTTTTACTGGTCAGGAGCAAACATATGTCTTAGACTTTGATTGAAGAGATGTTACCAGTAAAACAAAAAAAAGAGGGCAATTATTAAACGTAAAAAATAATATATATATAAAAAATGAGAAAATAAATTAAAAAAATTCAATCTGAGAAAACAGAAAAGTTATTCTAGAAACTAGAAAGTTTTTGAAATTTGAATTTCTGGATTTGCTTCTTGTTAAATTTACATTTACAAAACATGTTCTTTTCTACAAAAAATTATGGAACAAAATTCACTCCATACTCCATGGTTGGTGTCTACAACTAGCAGAAAGCCACAGCAGCAAAAAGAGACAAAAAAAGATGAGGAAAAACACTTGATCCGACATTACAGTTGAAATGACTTGACACCAGTAGAGGTGTTGTAAAGGAAGAGCAAAAAAAACAATTTAAAATCACAATCTGACTTTAAAAAACGGATTAACAGGGATTACATTGTTTAAACTGCCTCTCAGGGCTTCTCTGCACTAAACCAACTTCAGCCCGTTGTGTATCATTACGATTTTATGTCCGTTCCAGAGAACCTCCTTCTTTATTCCTCCGAACACGTGAGACGGAGTCATAAAGATGAATGTTTAAACTCCTTTTGGATTTCTCCGACCTGAGAGAACCACATGGGAAATCTGCTTCATTATGTATAAAACACCATTAATTAACTTTATTGAATGTGTCGCAGTATGGTTCCCACCTCATGGTTCCCTCAGGGTCTCTTGTTCAAGACCCAACCTTGTCCAGTTTGCGTCCAGTGAGCAAGAATCCTTCACGTCGGCCGTTTCTCCCAGCTGAGGCAAACTCCCCCCCCCCTCCCCTCTGTCACTGCTTAGAAAGCTGGCAGTAATTTATAATGTTGTGACAGTCAAATAAACAGGGCCGCTGCTCGCTGGAGTGAAAAGTCCCGTATTAAAGGGAATCAAAACAGCTCCAAATGGTGCCTTGAATGGAAATAATCTGGCCATAAGATCTGCTCCGGGCTGGCTAATTTAAATTTGTTCAGGGTGACAGCTTACTGGAAGAGGGACATAATGAAGTCCATTATCATCAGTGGTGCAAATTCTAAAGAACGATAACTCTCATTATCAGCGCTTTTACTGTATACCAAGGAAATATGTTCATCTATTATGAAATGTGCTGAGAATGACAACATGGTGCAAACATAAGACGACGCAAGCAGGGACTCGCCTCTGGGAAAAATATAAAAAAAATAATGACAATCAGCTCCAGACTGGACAAGTCTTTATTATTTCATACAATGCCCTCACTTGCTTTATTTATAGGTGGGGGTTATGGGGAGTTTTAGAACATGCTCTGGATTTTAACACAGGCAAGACTATAATAGTTTGATCAGTCAGAATATTTCATCCCTCTGCGTGCAGTTCCAAACGACAGCGAGGGAGCTTGTGCTTTTATTTACAGTTCTTTGTGTAATCTGACATCTGCTGAAACAGGACAGACCTTGAACAGTGTCTTTATCTCGTAAAAACAGGACCTTGATAAAACTCCTCCATTAAACAAACGCGGAAAAAACAACAACAACAACAAAACAGGGAGTCATTTTGGAGGGAAATAAAAGAGAAATGGGGAAAAGAAGGAAGTCTCCAGATCTGTAACCTATGATAACCACAGCATGACGAAACTTTGGAGGGGAGAAGATGCTGCTAAATATATTCACTTCAGAGGTGAAAATTAACCTGACTCCGCCACATGGATTTGCTCCGCATATCCATGTGGAAACTTTCCGTTGAAGTAATTTTGGGAAGGGGTGAAAATACTGATTAGCTGATTGGCCTATGTTGGTGATAGACGGGCCAAATAAACCAATCAGATCAACGAAACATATGACGTAACAGAGTGACGACGAAGAGGAGCCAATTGATAGATCAAACTCTTGCCGAAACCAGTCGGGAGAAGAGCAAAAACATCTTTTCCTCTGAGAAAAGCCTCCAGAGCAGTGTTTTGCTCTTCTTTCAGAGAAGAAATACTCCATAATTCCGATAAAACTTGCTCGATAGCCACGCTAACGCTAGTTTCATCGGCTGAAGCCGCCATGTTCTTTAGACTGAACTGTCGTGCTTCTCGTTGCGTCACACCTCAACCCGCCTCAAAGCCAACGCTGATTGGACGTTCGTTTGGTGAACGACTCCAAATTTTCTGCGATCTGCGAGTGAAACCTTGAAAGCTTGCGAGATCAGGATGGTCTCACGAGGGTAGGTGAAAATATGTTGGCTGCAAGAATAAATATGAAAAGTAGGATTAGTGCCCAAAAAGAACTGCTGATGTTGAATGAAGTGAATGGGATGCAGGTGTGTGTGTCTGTGTGTGAGGGGCGACCATAGAATAGACCAAGCGGAGTAAGCAGACAGAGAGAAAAAACAACACATTACCTTTAAAACAACCAAAAACTGATATTTGATCGTCTTAAATCATCAACCTTTTCAGAGAAACCTGGGAGGATGTTGCAATCAGCCTTAAAGATATAGTGTTATGCCTCTCTCCTTGTGGACTTTTGTTTGAGTTTCTTTTACGTTTCCAGTTCCACTTCGATTTATGTTATTCTATTTTTTCTTTTAAATTGGTTTCTTTTTGAATTTGTGTTTTTTTTTATGCAGTTGCCCTCTTGAGTCATTCTCCCTTCTTGATTCTTCCATCCACACCTGCTCCCAATCTGCTGATTAGTCTGGTCTTTTTTCAGTCTCCCAGTTATACTCCTCCTCTTTAGTTACTGCTTGCTGGTTCCTCGTTGTTTCTTAGTTCCTCATGCACATTTTCCCTAATGACTCCTGGATTGTGGTTTTCAGTATTTTTTGTGGGCTTTTAATTTTGATAGAAAACTTTGAATCAGTTTGACTGTGTGATCTGGTGAACTGTAAAGTACCATGAGTTGACATGTGTTGTGAATTGGCACTATAGAAATAAATTGAATTGAATTTAATTTCTTTTGTCTCCTTTGGATCATTATTAAACCTGCAAAACCCATCTCTGTCTCCTTCTGTCTCTGCGTTTGGGTCCTCAACTAAGTTCCACAAAACCTGATATAAAGGAATTCAATTCAATTCAATTCAATTCAGTTTATTTCCATAGCGCCAAATTCACAACACATGTCATCTCAAGGCACTTTACAGTTCAACCAGATCATAAAGTCAAATCGATACAAAGTTTTCTATCTATAACCAGTTAATTGCATTGACTCATTGACTCAAATACAATCCCTCACACTAAGCATGCTTGTAGCGACAGTGGAGAGGAAAAACTCCCTTTTAACAGGAAGAAACCCCCAGCAGAACCAGGCTCAGTGTGAGCGGCCATCTGCTGAGGCCCACTGGGGTTCAAGGAGACAGAAGCAGAGACACAAAAAATAAGAACAAAAAAAAAGGAACATATATACTGCTCGAAAAAATTAAAGGAACACTTTGAAAACACATCAGATCTCAATCGGGAAAAAAATCCTGCTTTTTATTTATACTGATATGGACTGGGTGATGTGTCCATTTGATGGAAATGAAAATTATCAACCTACAGAGGGCTGAGTTCAAATACACCTTAAAAATTACAGTGAAAAAATGATGCGGCAGTCTAGTCCATTTTGCTGAAATTTAATTGCTGAAACTCAAAATGGTATTCAGTAGTTTGTATGGCCCCCACGTGCGTGTATGCATGCCTGACAACGTCGGAGCATGTTCCTAATGCGACGACGGATGGCGTTCTGGGAAATCTCATCCCAGATCTCCTCCCCAAGCATCACTGAACTCCTGGACAGTCTGAGGTGCAACCTGCCGGCGTCGGATGGATCGAAACATAATGTCCCAGAGGTCAAAACTGGTGAAACAAATGCAAAACTGGTGAAAAAGAGCCAGAAAAGATGCGGAGGGGAAAAAATGTCAGTGGCCTCCACCTGTAAAACATTCCTGTTTTGATGGTAGTCTCGTTGTTGCCCCTCTAGTGCACCTGTTGTTAATTTCATTAACACCAAAGCAGCAGAAACTGATTAACAACCCCCTCTGCTACTTAACTTGATGCTGTACTCTGATTACAAAGTGTTCCTTTTTTTCATTTTTTTGAGTAGTGTATATATCCTGCATGCATCATGTCCAAATATTATGCTTTTTTATAAAGGGTTACCAATAGTGATGAGGAAATTGCACCTCCAAGATTTAGGTTTATGATTTACACGACAAAAATCAAGACGGAAATTATTGACCCATCTCATGTATAAATTTAAATGTCAGTTTGTTGTGTGAGGAAGTGGAAGTAGGGAGGAATGTCCTATAAATTACAAATAAACATCTAAACGGCACCAGAAAAGTTACTTTTAAGGTCTTTGTTTGAGAAATAAGTTTTCCAAAGTTTCATCTCTGTGGCATTTTTCATTTTTTTTTTAATATCCAATTACAACTTTATTGGTTTTTGTTTTAATTTCCATTTTAAAAACACATTCTTTGTTTGCCATAATAATTGGACAAAATTCACTCCAAATAATCTCAGCAGTTTCTCAGAGGAGACACTAAGTAGTTGACTCTCCCAGACCTGATTCAGCTCTTACAGCCGTCTTGTCGTCATCTCCGACACAACCGTGGATACGCCCTTAATTCTCAATCCAAGATTATTCACCGAACTTGTTTCATAATTCTGTGGTGATGAAAAGTTTCAAGGCTTGGAAAGAAAGTCCAGTAGAATTTTTATTGTACTTTTTTGGAATGACTATCACCTGAATGACTGAAAATCTTTACCAGCGTAAAGATCAGTTCCTCAATACTTGAGTTGCCTTTTTATTGAATACTTTTATACTTGAGTGATGTCTTAAAGGCCACTTTTAACTTATAGTTGAGTAAAAATAAGATTAAGTAGTACTACTTTTTATTTACAGTGATAAAAATAAGTATTTGAACACCATTTTTATATTGCCAGTTCTCCCAGTTAGAAATCATGGAGGTGTCTGAAACTGTCATCACAGGTTGTATGTCCACTGTGAGAGACATAATCTAAAAAAAGAAACCATGTATTTGTATGATACAGATGCAATTACTGTGTCATGGTTTTGGTTCTGTTCAAGTTTTATCTCTGAGTTTTCATCGGTCTTATTTCCATTCTTGTGTTCTAGTTATTTTTTATTGTATTTTGGTTATTAGATATTTCTTGTTTTCCCTTCTTGCCTCTGTTCACACCTGCTCCCAATCTGCTAATTAGCTTGGTCTTTGTTTCTCTCTCCTGTTCATTTTCCTCCTGTTCAGTCACTCTTTGCTGGTTTGTCATCATTACTTTGTTCCCTTTTTGTAAGTATTCCTGGTTCTCAATTTTTGTGGATTTATGTTTTGGATTCTTGCTTCTGTTGAACTTTTTGGTTAATTAAATATTCAAGAAATCACTTTAGCTTTTTGTGTCTGCATTTGTGTCCTGTCTAACCACCTCCACCACTTGACAGTAAGTTATTGAACACCTGTCTATCAACTAGAAATCTGCGGTTAGGCTATGTTCACACTGCAGGCCTTGATGCTCGATTCCGATTTTTTTTTTTTAAATCTGAATTTTTTTGTTGCATTCCCGTTCATATATCAAACATATACGACTTGAATGTGATCTCCTGTGTGAACTGCATTCATACAACGCAAGTGTCCCCGCATGCGCAGTAGAGGACGCAATGACGTCACAGGCCAGCGTGCTCTATGTTTACGGAAGTAAACATGGATGGCAGTGCCAGCGCACATCTAGCGGTCTTTTCCAACCATAAAAACTAATTATTTTAAATATTTTTAAACATAAATACCGCTCTCTGCATCATCATCTGCCATGGTTGTTGTTTTTCTTGCCACTTCTGTGTAGCAAGATGCAGAATAGTGACCTTTGTCGGGTATTAATGACGTTGAGGTCGGATGAATCCGACCTGGCCGTTCACACACTTCGCATTTGAAAAGATCAGATTCGTATCGGATTCAGGACCACATAGCTGAGTGGCCTGGGTCGCATTGGAAAAAAATCAGATCTGTGTTGTTCAGACTGCCATGAAAAGATCAGATACAGGTCGCATATGGGCAAAAAAATCGGATTTGGGTCACTTCCGTCTGCAGTGTGAACGAAGCCATAGTCTGTCTTTAAAATGTTCACCTCAACTCCATTTGTTATCCTAAAATAGATGCACTTGTTTGAGGTTGTTAGCTGCATAAAGACACTTGTCCAACCCAAACAATCATTAAAAACCCAACTACTAATGTGGCCAAGACCAAAGAGCTGTCCAAAGACACAAGAGTCCAAATTGTACACCCCAACAAGGCTGGAAAGGGCTATGAGGAAATTGCCAAGTTGATTGGTGAAAAAAAAGGCCACTGTTGGAGCAATCATTAGAAAATGGAAGAAGCTAAACATGACTATCAATCTCCCTCGGACTGGAGTTCCATGCAATATCTCACCTCATGGGGTCTCAATGGTCCTAAGAAAGGTGAGAAATGAGCCCAGAACTACGCGGGAGGAGCTGGTCAATAACCTGAAAAGAGCTGGGAACACAGTTTCCATGGTTACTGTTGATAATACAGCAAGACATCATGGTTTGAAATCATGCATGGAACAAAAGGTTCCCCTGCTTAAACCAGCACATGTTGCGCGGGGCTGCTCGTCTGCTGCGGGGCGGATCTCTGCAGAGATAGGAGAATACAGGTCAGTGACTGGATGTGGAGCTGAATACAACTTGGAGCTAGTCACTGATCTGATTCAAAGTTCAGTCCGTTCGCGGAGAACACAGCAGAATCCAGGAGGGAGGTTTGTCCGCAGATGCGGCGAGTGACGCCCCCAGAGTTCCTAGAGAGCGAGCGGAGCGGGCGCTATCCAACGCCAAGCAGCAACAGTCCAGAAGGGAAATCCAAGGCCGAAGTCAGAAGACAGTTCCAGGTTCAGAAGCCGGTAGAATCCAGGACCAGATGCGACAAGCAGAGCAGACAGGGGCAAAACTCGAGATGCTCAGGGCAGAAACTGGTCATAATCAGGAAAACAGCAATAACAATAACCTGGAGCTCATGGGAGGCAAAAACCAAACCATCAGCGCAAAACCATCAGTGCAAAGATCATGACACTTTTTGGTCATAATTTCACTAACCGTGTTTGGAGGAAGAGGAATAATGAGTACCATCCCAAGAACAAATCCCTACCGTGAAGCATGGGGGTGGTAGCATTATGCTTTGGGGTGTTTTTCTGTTCATGGGACAGAACGACTGCAGTGTATTAATGAGAGGATGACCAGGGCCATGTATTGTAAAGTTTTGGGGAACAACCTCCTTCCCTGAATTAGATCATTGAAGGTGGGACGAGGCTGGGTGACATGACAATGTCTGTATGACCCGAAGCACACAGCCAAGGATAACCAAGGAGTGGGTCTGGAAGAAGCAGATCAAGGTTCTGGCGTGGCCTAGCCGGTCTAAAGACCTAAACCCAATAGAGAATCTTTGGAGGGAGCTCAGACTCCACGTTTCTCAGCCAAAACCGAGAATACTGACTGTTCAGGATAAGATCTGTATGGAGGAGTGGGCCAAAATCCCTCCTACAGTGTGTGCAAACCTGGTGAAAAACTACAGGAAACGTTTGAACTCTGTGATTGCAAACAAAGGCTACTGTACCAAATATTAACATTGATTTTCACAGGTGTTCAAATGCTTTTTTCAGCTGTGTTATACAAATAAACAGTAAAAAATAAATAAATTCTGGATTCTTTTTTAGATTATATCTCTCACAGCAGACATGCACCTACGATGATAATTTAAGACCCCTCCATGATTTCTAAGTGGGAGAACTTGCAAAATAGCAGGGTGTTCAAATACTTATTTTCCTTACTCTATAGTTTTCGGGCATTTCTGTCACAGTCTTGGTTTTCCATTTGTTGTCCTCTGCTGCCCTCTTGTGTCCACTTTCCCTTGCTCTGTTTTCTGTTCTGTCCTCACCTGTTTCTAATCCCCTCGTTAGCCCCCTCTTTGTCTCTGTCCCCTTTAAAAGCCCTCCCTCTTCAGTTCCTGTTTGCTGGATCCTCGCCTAACGTCTGTCTGCCTTCCTCGTCTCTCCCTGGTTCCTAGAGTTTTGGTTTTCCCCTGATGTCTCCTTGGTTCTGGTTCGTTTGTTATTTTTGTTGGATTTTTTGATTCCTGCCTCAGTTCCTGTGAACCTTATTAAACCCACTTAAATTCACCTCTGCCAACTTGCCTCTGCATTTGGGTCCTCAAACCAACTCCAAATCCTGACAATTTCACCCCCCTCTGATTATCTGCTGATGTTCTGAAAAAAATACTTCTGTACTTGTCATACAGAGCTGGTGATTTGTGGATGTATTCTATGTCCACTTTAATAAATTAGAAGCGCAGGATGAGTGGCAGGTTTGCTGCCACATCTGAATATCAAACAATAAATCAAAAAAAGAGATTTAGGGGAATGTCTGAAATGGAAGCCATCTTCATCAGTGATATCCATCCATCAGGCTGAACCCAAGGATGTAAGGATGGTAAACTATGAGAAGAAATGCAAAATGATAAGAACCATGATGGTAGAAAGGAGAACTTTTAACTGTTTTCAATCTGTTGCATTAAAATTCTCCCCGAGCTCGTTAATTAAATATTACTGATGCTGAATCTCTATCAAAAATTGATAAAAATATCTTATCTAGGACTCACATTAACATTTTGATTAGAAATTGAATTATATCAGCTAAAGTCAATAAAAAGAATCAATGAATATCTTATTATGGTTATCAGAGTCTTTAAATATTTAGAAACAAACATTGATTAAACTACTTGAAGGGGATTGATCAAAAAAGTTTTAGATCAATGTTAGTGATATAAATAAGTGTTAAAGATCAAATTCCATCAAAATTTTTTTTTCCATGACAGGAACTCAAGTTTATTACACATAATTTCTTATCCTTAAAGGCAGACAGAAGTCTGAGAAAATATAAAGAAAATACAAATTCACACCTTGAGGTCAGGGAGGTTCCAGCAAACTTTGATAAACTGATAAAAAGCCTTACATGGAGCCCCGTCGGTGAACCGGGTCCCTTGATCCTCGGTTCTAAGTATCCAGTTCCTCAGCTCAGTGGGTGGAGGTAATCTCTGCACATCATCTGTCAAGCCTGGACTCGAGGTTTTGTCCCCGCCGCTGCTGTTTTCACAGCGGGTGCTGGACGTGTGTCACTTCCTCTCTGGGGCAATCAGAACCACACCATGACCATGCTAAAGGTAATCTTTATGGATAAGGTGGATAGGCTCTACAGAAGGCAGAACAAAGTGCTTTCTGCAGTTTTACAGAATAATGCTGTCCAAGCATTGTGACAGGAAATGAGTTTTAACAGGTTATCACAGCAGTTTCAGTATAACAAAGAATATTGGAACTCTTTATCTCCATATGAGTAAAAAAAAAGGAGGGTTATCTTTAGCTTTTGGCGTTGTAGATGCTGCTTCAATGAAAGAGACACTGCATCAAATAGGCTTCATTCTTCCTGGATAGTTTGACCCTTATTTTACACAATTTAGATCAGAATCAGGGGGGATTTACCATTAGGCAATACTAGGCAGTTGCCTAGGGCCGCAAGTTCCTGGGGGCCCCAAAAAACTCTGTTTACATGTATGGATAATACAAGGATTTCTTATTTGTGCACATTAAATATTATTTTGATAAAAAATCAGAACGCTTATAATATTAAGTTTGTATCACCCCCCAACCCCCCCCCCCCTTCAGAGTCCAAGACATTGGATCAGTCCAATTGCTGACTTTAGCATCCAAATGTAAAAGCAGCAAACTCTGCTCTCCAGAGCGAGTAGATTGGTAACCCCGCCTCCTGCTCTCCTCTATCTTGTCTGCTGCCATGATTCATGCAGCTATTATTTCATCCAAATGAAAAATGGAGAACAGATAAGCAGATCATGGCTTGTCTACAGTGAAAAGAAGGACTGGGTTATTTACTTTGGCCTTTTTGGAAACACAGGAAGGAGCAAAGGAGTCCAACTGAAATCACTCCATCATCCAATCAGCAGACTGAGGGCTATGCATGAGTATGATAGCTGAGGGGTGCAAACGCCCTGCAAATACGTGAATGCACAGCAAATAAAAACTAATTTACTAACACAAAAGCACACAAATCATGCAAGGAAAGAAAAATACTTTAAAAGAAGAAATGCTGCAATCAGAGAAAAAATGGAAAGCTGCAGAGAGCAAACGCAAACAGAAAACACATCGCAAAGGCTTAAAGGAGAAGTTCACTTTTTAACACTTTTAGCCCATTTTCTGTAGTGTCCAGGATGAAATCGAATGATCGACACCAAAATTTTGACAATTGGTCCTGTCTCTGCTTTTTGGCTCATGTAGAATCCCCCCCGGCTGCTTTAGAATGGCTTCCATAGAGCATGTCCGATAATGTCCTTAAAACAACCTTAAACGTTCTTTTTTTTTTTAAATATGCTACTCACCGGTTCGTCAGCGCTGTTCAATGACGTTCCAAAAAAAGTTTCGTGAAGAAAAACCGTTCCTGTAGTGTTTTATTTAGCATTTTGTAAATCCCATTGAGTTCTGTTGGAATAGTCAATATTCCGCTGCCACCGGAAACGGAAATGGGGCCTGTTTACACAGTTGTAGTCTTTTCGCTTCACTCTGTGTACTCCGACGTCGAGAATCAAGAATCCACCTTTCGTATTCCATTTTCAGAGTTTTTTAAAGTGTTTAACAGAGACGTTAGCACCTCGACGTCGGAGGACACAGAGTGAAGCGAAAAGACTACAACTGTGTAAACAGGCCCCACTTCCGTTTCCGGTGGCAGCGGAATATTGACTATTCCAACAGAACTCAATGGGATTTACAAAATGCTAAATAAAACACTACAGGAACGGTTTTTCTTCACGAAACTTTTTTTGGTGTCGATCATTCGATTTCATCCTGGACACTACAGAAAATGGGCTTAAAGTGTTAAAAAGTGAACTTCTCCTTTAAATGATGCTAACATGCAAAAAACACACAAATACAACCTGCAAGTAGAAAAAAACAGCTATAAGCAAAGAAACAGGATAACAGAAAACTGTAGACCACAAGGGGGAGATGATCACCAACTCATATGGGACCAGACTCTGAGTAAATACATAAATGGAATGCTCTAAAGCAGACCTTTTATAAAAGATAACGTGTGAGGAAAAAAAGAAACGTTCCTTTCCTTTCGTCTTTCCAGATATCCTTTGAAAAAACACATTTATGTTGTCAACTTTTATCTGGTTGAAAGACATACATAGACATTTTTAGCAATGTCTATGATCTGTTATATGAATTGATCATTGTCTCCCCCTAGTGGTCTGGAGCACTTCTAGCAATGCTAGTCTGAAGTGTTTTTTTTAACTTGCACTATTTTTTCTCTTCACATGAACTTTGCTTGTTGGTATGTCAGCATAATGTGTGTGTATGCATCAGATTTTGTATTCGCTTTGCGTTTGCAGCTCTGTTTTCTGTGGCAAGGTAAGGCAAATGTATTTGTATAGCACAATTCTGTACAAAGACAATGCAAAGTGCTTTACATGAATAAAATACAAGAAGATAAAACAGAATCAAATCAAGTAGGAAAAAATAAAAAAATGCAGAAACAAAAAAGAATATTAAAAACAGTTGGACTAAAGAAAACATGTTTTAGTTGAACTGTTTAACTAGAACAGTGGAAGGCAATCCTAAACAAATGTGTTTTTAGTCTTGATTTAAAGGAACTCAGGCTTTCTGCACTTTTACAGTTTTCTGGAAGTTTGTTCCAGATAAGTGGAGCATAGGAACTAATTGCTGCTTCTCCATGTTTAGTTCTGGTTCTAGGTCTGCAGAGCAGGCTGGAGCCAGAAGACCTGAGTGGTCTGGAGGGTTGATACACTGATAGCAAGTCTGTGATGCATTTAGGTGCTAAGCCATTCAGAGATTTATAGACTAACAGAAGGATTTTAAAGTCTATTCTCTGAGATACAGGGAGCCAGTGGAAGGACTTTAGAACTGGGGTGATGTGCTCTACTTTCTTAGTCTTAGTGAGGACACGGGCAGCAGCGTTCTGGATCAGCTGCAGCTGTCTGATCCACTTTTTAGGCAGACCTGTGAAAACACCGTTGCATTAATCAATTCGACTAAAAATAAACGCATGGATTAGTTTTTCCTGATCATGCTGAGACATTAGTCCTTTAATCCTGGAAATGTTCTTCAGGTGATAGAAAGCCCACCTTGTAATTGTCTTTAAACGGTTTTGGAGGTTCAAGTCTGTGATTGGGCTAAATGGCATTGGTCTACTTTTCGTGTTTTCGTTTTTATTTTTTACATCTGCGGCACGATGATGTGTTCGCATTTAGTTTTCACCACTTGTTAATCGTAGAGGAGTGGCAGTTTAAAAAAAAAATCAAAGGTTTAAATGGCAGCAGGGAAGTCCTCAGCAGCTCCTGGAGTCCAAAAGCGCAGAGCAGAATTTGGAGGTAAGTGTGAGTTGATCCGAACACACAGTGGGTCAAACAATATGTTTAAATACTGAGATCATTACTTATCAAATAATATTTGACATTTTGCAGATTGTTTTGACATTGATTGACTGATCACAGTGGAGAAATGTCTTAAATCAGCTCAAATAGTCAAAAAGAGAAGAAGAAGGCGCAAAAGAAAGAAAGATGTGCACCGGACATTCTGAGCAATGCATGTGTGCACAGGACTGCATAAAGGTTGCTAAATTATTTAACCCCTAGAACCCTACGGACCCACCGGTGGGTCCAGCTGCTACGTGACCTCGTAATTTTAACAAACCCCCAGTATTGATGTAAAAAACACATTTGGCACAGTTTGGTGACATTTTTGGATAAATGTGCCAAAATGGCCTCTCCGCCTAAGAAATTTCTCACTAATACCATTCTAAAATAAATATGATTCATCTGATTGAGTCCAAATTTGGTATATTTTTACACAACATTTAGATTTAAAAGTCCGTACTACTTTTTTGTGCTATAAATAATATTTTGGTAGTGTTTTGCAATGTTTATTTCAAAGAAAATTTTGGCGAGGTTCAAAAAATGCAAAATATTTTGTATTTTGTCCCTAATATTTCAGGCAGGGTCAAAGCTACAATGGTGCTGACACCAGAAAACCATTCTATGACATCCTACCTTTACAGACGCACCAAAAGTTTCTTCTTAAATCTAATAGCTTTGAGGCTATAAGTGATTTACTTTTGTGTGTTTTTGTCAGGCAGAAATTAATTTATACCCCCTGAGGGTGTAAGAGGTTAACGAAGAAAGCTCTTGAAAAATCATCTTTGAAATATGAAGTTATTGCCTCATTTTGCTGGATTTTAGTCAGCAGGTCTTTCCAGTCACCTCTGGTGATTTAATTGAAACACTGAGTAAAACTTTCAGGCGAGGTCGGCGTTACGACTTTAAAGCGGTGCTGGGAAATCTTTGAGTGGTTTCCATCGTCTACACCGGGAACATCAGATGCAGGGAGCGACTTTAAGGACAAGAAAGACACACATCAAAGGAGCTCGTGCTCTTAGAAAAAAAAAAAAATGTTTTCAGCATATTCAGTCCCTGTTCCATCCAGAGATCTTCATATCCCCCACGTTCCTTTGCACCCAGTCCTTCAGGTCAATATTAGCACAAGGAGCTCCAGCTACTTGATGTACCCAAATCAAATTTACAAAACACTGTTTGACTCATGCTATTAAATCTGAAGATGAAAGAATCACCAAGGGCAAACAGCTCCCAAGGCTATGTACCAAATACCCAGGCTCACATAACACTGAAGCGCAATTAAGAATTTAAATGGACTCTGCATAAATGGGCCTCTGCTGTGAAAATGGCTGACTTTGAAAATGTCATAATTAGTCCAGCTGACATTGTGCAACGTGTAAAGTCCGGCTACAGTTTATCCACTGATCTACTGCGCTGATAGGTTCATCTCTGCGATGACAACGTGAAAACCCTGATAATATGACAGGGAATGTACTCTAGAAGGTACATAATTAAGCGA
Organism: Cyprinodon tularosa; assembly: GCF_016077235.1. Taxonomy (NCBI): domain Eukaryota; kingdom Metazoa; phylum Chordata; class Actinopteri; order Cyprinodontiformes; family Cyprinodontidae; genus Cyprinodon; species Cyprinodon tularosa. Next base: position 1,185,707 of record NW_024038929.1, read on the forward strand.
GCAGCTGTAAAACGTGTGTTCCTGCAGGGGCCCCTACATCTGCTTTACCTCAGCACTATTTACTTTCAACATATAATTCCAACTCTATTACAGGAGATAGAGAAGGACAAACACAACAGAGAAATGAGAAGGAGGAGTGAGAAAGGTGCAGGGTGGAAAAAAAAAAAGGAAAAAGAAATGGAGGAGGCAGCTGTGAGAGATAGGCCAAGAGGAAGACGATAAGAAATCACAGATAAATTCTCCAGTGTGCAGACGTGTTCCAGAGAGGAGGGACCAATCGAGATAGAGGCAAAGAGGGGGTAAAATTGTGATAAGAGTGATGACAGAGTTTAAAATGACTCAGTCAGCCCTGGCGTCGGCATTGGCTCTGACCTCCCATTCCTCATCCCAGCTCTGTGTGGATCGGGACTCATCCAGTTGCTTGTAGGACATCGTTACAACCTGCTGAGTTCACAAAAACCGCTGAAAAAGTGTCCGAATGCTTGTTGGACTTATTCGTCATGACGATTAACAGACAAAAGCTTCTGATAGTAGACGCCTACGGGTAGGACACACTACAATCGTTACAGAGACTCAAATATGTGTTGCTGCACAGAGAATTAAACAAAACAGGCTAGAAATGACAGAAGGTTCCTTTAAAAGTATATTTTTAGAAGAGTTTAAACAGGTTTAGATCAGGGAGGCAAAATATTGATTATTACTGAATCTTCAGAAGCTTCAGAACCGGCCGGTCTGAATCTGGGCAGAAAAACTAAAGAATAAAGCTTTAAAAAGGATTTTATACAAGCCTCCAGTCAAAGAAAAAAATGGTGGTCTCCAATCGAGGATTTTACACGGCGCCATCGCCACAAACTCGTTTTTATCCGTTATTAATCGGGGTGTTTTAAACCAGTGTCCTTTCCGCAGTCTGTCTGAAAATGTGAACCACTTTTTTATGGAATGCACACGACTAAAGACAATTTTCTGCCTTTTATTTAGTGGTTTTTTTTTATCTCTATGGGTTTACAAACGCTTTTCTAGGAGGACTTTACCAGAATAGGAAAAATAAGCCGACTTTTACATGTTTTAATCAGTGAAGCAAAGATAGCAGTTTACCTGTCCCGCAGAGACAGACCGCAGGAGGGACCTCACCTTGATGCCGGAACATGGAGGTTTTTTATTCACCTGTGGGGTTTTAACAACATTTTATGTTCTCTATCAGATGATGGAGAATTACAATTTAACAAGCTCCTCATTGAAAGACGAAGCAAAGCGGCTGTTCCAAACGTTGCAGTTCCGAATTCTCCCGACTGGTGCACGAATTTACACGAGTGAATAAAGTGAATGTCATGGGTTGTTTATCAAGAGGGCGGGGTTGTTGTGGTGGAAGGTTCGCAAGCAAGGTTTGGTTGTGGCCGCTTTCTTTGAAGCATCGTTGCTAACCAGTTAGCAACTTAGCGCTAGTAGGTTCCCAATGGGAGATCCCATATCTATGCTTCTTTTTCTATGTCTGCTTCTGTCTCCTTGAACCCCAGTGGGCCTCAGCAGATGGCCGCTCACACTGAGCCTGGTTCTGCTGGAGGTTTCTTCCTGTTAAAAGAGAGTTTTTCCTCTCCACTGTCGCTTCAAGCATGCTTAGTGTGAGGGATTGCTGAAGAGTCAATGAGTCGATGCAATCAACTGGTTTTCCTTAGACAGAAAACTTTGAATCAATCTGACTGGATGATCTGGTGAACTGGAAAGTGCCTTGAAATGACATGTGTTGTGAATTGACGCTATAGAAATAAACTGAATTGAATTTAATTAAAATCTCACAGTTCACACAGAACACCGTGATTCACATCAGCAGCGACTAACTGTTCCCTATTGTCATGATTTAACTAAGATCTGACCCAAAAAGCAGAAAAACCAATACAGAGAGAAACCAGGGGAAAGTTTAAACAGGTTTATTGAGGGGATTGTGAAGAATCCAGTGTTGCTCTGAACACTGCTCAGCTGGAACTGGAAAGTGAGGGGAAGACACTATGGTTAGTTCAGGCTCAGTGGGAAACTTGATTCTCGAACTTGAAGAGTAGAAATAGATTGTAGACTCACGTTTCCAGATAAGTGGTTGACTCTTAACTCCAGTCGGTGTGGGGGTGTTCCAGTGTTTGTCTTATTCGATGGAGGGCAGACAGGGTTTACCCAGAATGCGGTTGTTTGTCGGTGAACAGAGAAACTGACTGCCACTTAGATTTCCTGTGGTACTTGAACGGGATGTTGTGGAGATGAATCCCTTGCTCAGTGTGAAGCTCAAACGATCTCTTGGAGGAAATTAGATCCAAACCACCAGTTTGAATCCTCAGCTCAGTTTGAAGCTCAGATGATCCTTCCAGGGGGAGAAGGTCCAAGAAACATCCAGTTTGCAGGATGACTTCCTGCCGAGAGGCAAAGACAAAAATAACTCGGTTAGGACTCAGGTTGACAAAACTCAGTTTGACTCAGTAAAACTCAGCTTGGCTAGAGTACCCAAAACTTGCAAACACTCTGGCGTTGAGGTAGTGGCAGTCAGCAGCTTAAAAACACTCCGTTAACGAGGAAACCCTCCGCAGGTGTGTGAGGAGGCGAACCAGAACCAGGCGCCTCCTGGTGGAGGAAGGGGAGACAAACACAAAAACACAAACCACACAGACAGGAGTCCTAACACCTATGAACTCATTTCCTATAAAAGCAGAAAAAGTTGAAGAAGTTTTTCAACCGCTTACTCTGAGTTTGACTCTGTTCTGTTAAATGACATGTTTTAATATGATTATCATAAAACCGTAGGAATAGTGAAAACCAGAGAGGTTCTTGTAAGAAATGTTTTCTTGTGTTATTTTATGGCAGAATGTTCCTTTATTGCCTTTAGGAGACTGTAAGATCAAAGGGTTAAACTGGGTTTCTGTTCAAACAGAAATAAAGATTTTAGTGCAGGATGTTCTGGAACCTTATTATATTCTCTGAAATGATAGACGACGTGGATCATCTCTTTCCAAAACAGCAAATGACTCATTTCTATCAAATCAGCAGCACAAATGTTCCTCTTCCTCTCAACTTATTATATCTAATGATCTACCTGATTGTTGTATGGATCAGATATCTGGGATTGAACATTAGCTACTTGGTTAATGGTGATAAAAGTGCTGCTAGTGTTTAGATAATTGGATAAAAGCAGCTTTTTTCCCTTTTTTTGTTTTTTTCAGCTAGAACTCTGCAAACCCTCATATAAATCCTAATGCATCGTTAAATCATCACTAATCACTTTGGATCATTACAAAAACACGCTAACACTGGTTGATTGTTCATAAAAATCAAATACAGCCTGCCTTTCATTAACGTTTCAGACTTGCTGGATATGAAAACCCGGCATAAGATTAGATTTCTCCCCATGCACCCTTTACTTGGGGTTAGATCCACGCTTAGAAGGATGGTTTTATTGCAGGTTTGAGACGCATCCGTCACACGGCTGTAAAATCAGATCTTCAGGCGTACCCTGTGAAATGAAACCGTATAGCAGGACCCTGGCTCTACAGCTCCAAGTCAAATCAGATAAGAAAAAAAGAAGTGATCACAACATGTCGGCTCATCTCAGTGGAAACTGTCTGGAGACTAATCTTTTCTTATAAACACGCGACCAAACAAGCAATATAGAGGAATGCGTGGACCTCAGTCCGACAGTCAGTGGGATGGGGAGGCAGCGGTCGTATTTTGCAGCTTCCAGAGGTCGACATCTTGAAGCCACTTAAATAGATCTCTGAGACAAACTGCAAATGAGAAGCTGTGCAGCCGCTATCTCCGGCTCCAGTTGAAACAATGAAGATAAGTGAGCCTCTAAAGCGAGATATTGGTCGTCTGATACAGCTCAACAAACGCTTCCTTCTGGGATCTGCTATTAATTCCGCAATTCAGGCTTAAACTGAGCGTGTGTGTCAAACAATATTAGCACAGAGCAATTCAATTCAAAAGTCACCTGTAGAGATTAATTCCACACAATTTGAATGTTACATAAGACCAATAAAAAGGCAATTTAATAGAGAAACTAACCTTTTTAGTTGCTGGGGGCCTTTTAAAACTCATACTGGTATGGTTAGTACCGTTATTATTTAGATGAAAACTTTAGTTATGTTTTTTATGTTATTGTATCATGTGTGTCTCCACTACATCGGATCCATGTGAAGAAAGGATCCAGGAAAAGAAATCAATGCAAATTGCACCAAGAGACGAGACCTGAAGAAATGACAAAAGGAAAAGAAAAAAGAAGATGGAGAGAAGCTACCTCTGTGGTGCTGAGAGGAGGAGAGAGAAGGGTGAAGGCAGGAAGGTACTCTGAAAGTTTCACAAAGTGCAGCAGCAGCAGCAGCGACCCACAACCTGCAACAAGAACACCTGTCTTTATTTTCCTATTGTTTTCACTTTTTGAATGAAAGGTAAATTTGGGGTTTTCGGTATTCTTAAATCAGTGGATGTGAATGATTGCGAGATTTACTGAGACCAAGAATCACAAAATAAGGTTTTAGGAACAAAAGGGGGAAAAATAGACAGAGGGGCTGAGGAGGAAATGAACCCTCAATTAACAACACGTCATCTGAAGGAACTTCACAGAGAAAATTCAAACAGATCATCCAGTCAGATTGATTCAATGTTTTCTATCTAAGAAAAAAAAATTGAATCGAAGGCAATCCCTCACACCCAGCATGCTTGTAGTGACAGTGGAGAGGAAAAACTCCCTTTTAACAGGAAGAAACCTCCAGCAGAACCAGGCCCAGTGTGAGCGGCCATCTGCCGTCTGGGGTTCAAGGAGACAGAAGCAGACATACAAAAGGCAACCAGCTCCACAGGCGGCCCCGTCCAGGAAACACAGCCAAGCAGACGAGCTCGAATTAGCGAGAGGATAACGTTACAGAATGAACTAACAAGTTCTGCAGAGAGAATGAAGCATAATGTTGAAAAGGGGTCCCTATGTCCTCCAACAGTCTAAGTCAGGGGTGCTCCAAGTCTAGTCCTAGAGAGCTACTATCCTGCAACTTTTTGAAGCAACCATTTTTAACACACCTGAATCAAATGAGTGGCTCGTTACCACGCCTCTGCTGAGCTAAATTAGGGGACTGAGGCTTTAGATTCAGTCGTGCTAGAGAAGAGATGCATCTAAAAGTTATAGGATGGTGGCCCTTGAGGACTGGACTTCAGCGCCCCCGGACTAAACCTATAGCTGCATAACTATAGAGATAGCTCAGGATAACCTGAGCCACTTTAACTGTACGCTTTGTCAAAAAGGAAAGTTTTAAGCCTAGCCTTAAATTAGACAAGGTATCTGCCTCACGGACTAAAATTGGTAGTTGGTTTCACAGGAGAGGAGCCTGAGAACTAAAAGATCTGCCTCTCCTCCTGAAATCTGATTAGAAAAACACATTTGAATAACGTGATGGCCGCTCACACTGAGCCTGGTTCTGCTGGAGGTTTCTTCCTGTTAAAAGGGAGTTTTTCCTCTCCACTGTCGCTACAAGCATGCTTAGTGTGAGGGATTGCATTTCAGTCGAAAACCAGTCGATGCAATTAACTGGTTTTCTTTAGTTAGAAAAGTCCATTTGACTGAATTTGTGAACATGTGTTCTGAATTTGCACTATAGAAATAAATTGAATTGAATTTTCATGTTTTGGCATTGATATCACGTGTGAACACCTGTTGTGCTTTTAACATTAAATGTTCCAAATCCACACATATATAAGCTAAACAGAACCAGATTAAGTATTTTATTCACATTTTTACATGTTAATTTCACATGTGATTTAACATGTAATTTACAATTGTAAAACATATTAATATAACATGTGATTTTCTTATGTGAAATTCATTGGACTCTCCTGAAAAGGAGGGCATCTGTATTTAAATGTTTTGATGCAAGCTTTTCTTTTATTGACAATCTAAATGTTAATGTTACATCTGCAGTACAACAGAATAATCAGAATGACTGCAGGAAAAAAAAACTCAGGGTGATTCTTTTTACAATTTCATTTCTTAAACTAAATCTGGAATGAAATAGCTTTTTTTTAAAAGATATTTTAATTTATTGTGATCCTTTTGTTTGGATTAAATATGGTGGCTTGAAGAGAAGAACCATAGCAACACAGCGCTTCAGGCTTTTAACAGGTTTAGGGAGAGGAACGCTCCAACCCAGCGTGTCACGCCCCATGACACCACATCATTCTCAAACTACTTCACAGTTCAGCCTGCGGAGCATATCTTGCTTTAATAAAGAGGAACCCATACCCTCTCTCCTTCCAGCAGTATACATTTTCACAGGCGGTTGCTGCAGCGGGGGCATATTTTGTTTTCTGAACAGTTGACACTTGCGAAATGCACACATATTGACAGTGATTAGAATCCACAAGGGCTCGTCGTTGATGAATATTCAGGAGCACCTGCCTGCAGCTGAATACGCAGCTCCAGCATTCAGCCCAAGTCTGTTGGATGGAGAACCGCTATTTTCTGTAAAATCAGGAATCACAAGCATGTTTTGGGTTACAGGTTAGGATGCATTGAGCAGAATGCAAACTGCTTTTGCTTTTTTCACTGACTTTTATTTCGGGTTATTTTATGTTTCGCCTTAAAAATCAAGCTGAACACTGCAAAAAATGTAAATCTAAATAAGTCTTTTTTGTGCATATAAGTGCATATTATCTAATTATCTTATTCTAAGAGTAAAAATACTCATTCCATTGGCAAACGATCTTATTTACCTGCTCAAATTAAGAGTAATTTCATTTAATTTAAGACATTTTCACATATTTTTAGATCGATTTTGCAATGTAGGAGGAGATCTGACGCCTGAAGGGAAGCAGTTACTCTAAAAGGTGTGCAAAGGTCAGCATCTCAGACCATTACAGACCATAAATATACAGAAAAGCTGAAGAGGAAGGGGTGAGGAAATATTACAATGGTTGCAAGTGACAGAGAACACGTTGACCTTTTTTTTATGAGCAATGTTGTATTTTATGTAACCGTTTTAAATTTAATTTCCTTATTAACATCACATTAACATCCATGTCTTTATTAGAAGTCACTATGCAGACGTCACTGAACACCTTGACAAGGAAAGTCTGCACTGAGGGGAGCACAGAAGCCGGACTGGAAGACATCCAAGCGGCTGGTCAATGTTATGAAGGTATTTAGCTGTTATATAATTATCTTATACATAAAGGCGAAGTTTAAAGGAGCTCCGGTCATATGAGAATTAAAACTTCTGAAAGTACTTTAAATATTATTATATACTTTTCAATAAATGTTAAGTGTTTTTAATTCAGAGTAATTTTCTTTTCAATGTGCTTTACTGGAGGCATCCATGTTTGTCAAAGAACACTACTGCCACCTACTGGTTTGTGACGTCACGGTGCGGTATCGGCTGTTGATCAAGTCCCAGTGCTGTATCTGGTGTTTGATTTAGATTCTTCTTCCGAATCTAAATCAATGTCATAATCCTGATGGTTGGGTTTTTTCCTCTGCTCACCTGCCTAATTGGCCCTGTGGCTGATTACTGCCAACCTGTTTCACCTGGTCCCTGCAGCTATTTAGGCTGTTTGCTTTCCTGCCATCAGCGTCAGATTATTTAACCTGTCTCAGTGTGAGTTACTCAAGCTATCAAAGTAAGTGTTTTGTTCTGTGGAATTCTTAGTTTTTTGCCCATGTGTTTTTGGTTTTTGCCTTTTTCCCTGTCTGCCCTGCTTAGTTTGGTTTTTGGCCTGACTGCCTGGATTTTGCTGAACTTTGGCTCTCGGATCACCTGGTTTCTGACACTGCACTGGACTGGATTTCGTCCCTCATGGACACTGTAGCACTGTGAAGCGGTAACGACCGCAAGCGATGGACTGTCTCCCCCCGGGTTTCTCCTCTCTGAGTTTCGGACTGAACTCTCAACCAGGTCAGTGACTTTTTGTTGTCTTCTCCACTCTTCATTCTTGTCACTGACCTGAGTTTCCTGTCTCAGCAGAGAATCAGAGAACCCGCTCGGAGGAGTTTCCATCGTCCTCTTTCAGTTATTTTTTTAAATAAACCTGTTTTGAAACTTTCGGTTTGTCTGCTGAATATTGGGTCCAACCTTCAGTTCCTGTTACAATCAAATCTGGTCACCAACAGCGTAGCGACAGAATCATACTTCCAGCTTGCGGTTGTGATGGCCTTACGGTCAGAACAGCCCTTCGTTTCAGTAAAAGAAGTTTAGAAAATCCTGCTTTGAATTGTCCAAGATTTTGAAAGCTGTCTTCAGTAAAATGAACAGCTGAGCATCAAACTTTGCAAGGATCTTCTGATAGACAAAATAATCCATGCCTGTTGAGTCTTCGGATCCTTGGGAAGACTGTGAAAAATGTTCCCTTTCCGAGTGCATTCTGGAACACTGCATTTCCACCCCTGGTTCTGGGTTTTCAATTAGCCAAACTGGTTTCTTAATTAAAAATTTAAAAAAGGACTTCAATCCAAAAAAAAAGTTATTTTCTGTTTTGTTTTATTCTTGGATCAGGCTTTAAATGGTTAGGGGAGGTGTCGATGGGGTTTGAACCTACTGTTCAATAATGAAGTAGAGTATTTTTAATTAAGCGTAATCTTCATTTGAATGTGCTCTACTGGAGACAATCCAAGTTTGTCAAAGAACACTACTGCCACATGTTTTTATCTCTGGCCAGAAGTTTGAAAGTTATATTTATTTAATTTTTTTTAATTTAAAAGCTAAATTTATTTAGCTTTTTCATGATTCCAATATTTAATGCACCATTAAAGGAAAAGGCCACTCATATTCAGAATTCAAACTTCTGAAAGAACTTTAAATATGAAATTACTGTGCAATGAATGATAAGCGTTTTTAATTGAGTGTCATTTTCATGTGAATGTGCTTTACTGGAGGCATCCATGTTTGTCAAAGAACACTACTGCCACCTACTGGTTAGTGACGTCACGGTGCGGTATCGGCTGTTGATCAAGTCCCAGTGCTGTATCTGGTGTTTGTCACAACGCGCTATTATCCAAGTCATCTTGAAAACATTCTTCTTCCAAATGTTGGCTACATATTACGGGTTTTTTCTCTGGCCAGAAGTTCGATGGCAAATCCTCCCTCTTCAAGTTGGCGATCCAACGACCAACCCGTCCGTGGAGGATCAGGAATCAGAAAGGTGGAATAACTCTTTTTTTCACTTTTACCCGATGTATTCCAGCATCCAGCTGCCATGCACGTGGGCATTGTCAGTTTCACTATAGCTCTGGTGAATTTCAATGGTGAAGTTCTCTGGAAATCTTCAATAATTGTTGTTGATTGCAGATGTGTCTAGTAGTTCCCATTGATTTAGCTTGGAAAGCGGGGAGAATGGCGCTAGGCTTACCGCACCGTGACGTCACTGCTGGAAGATGGCAGGAGGGAGGGGTTACTAGATTTGGGCAAAAATGGCCGCTCCTGGACTTTTTAATTTATTTACTGATTAAAGCTAAATTCATTCAATCAGAGCGAACGGATTAGTTTTAGGTCTAGATAATAATCCATTGATTATTCCTTGCTAACCGGACTTTTTCTCTAAGTCCAATTTGCTCATTTTGACAACAGTTTGATAATTGCTGTTTTTAGGGCCATAGGGGGAAAAAACTGATAAAAGGGACATGTTAACAAAATGATATATCAAAGTAACATTCATATACTCCTTTAGAAGAAAACTGAGAGATGGGTGTAAAAACAAAACAAACTAAATGAGCTGCTGGGCTTGTTTTGTTGTAACAGAGGAATTGTGAAAGTGATTCACATAAAGAGCTCCTCCATGGTCTGCAGTTGGCCGGTTTAATATTCCCATCCAGACAGCGATAGCACACTTTGTCCAAATACTCTGCTGCTCCAGGGGACCTCACAGTCTTCTGGTGCCAAGAGCAATTCCAACTTATGTCTGATCAATTCATTTACAGCACAGATATTAAACAAGCAGAAATGTAGTCATTTATTTCACATGAACGTAAAATCTATTGTTTGAAGAAATGCGCGCTCTTGCTATCTATTTCTCATTGAGAGCTTTCTTTCCCAGTGACTGTATTAAAGCTCACCTACACATGCGGCGTGTTTCTGTTTGCTTAAATGAGGCCGCTTTGTTCATTTTTCACAGGTGGTTTTGTTGCCCACACAACTGACAAATCAATGAGGTAAATTTTTCATTTTCTTAGGCTGCAGTTTTTGCTGAATACCCTGCTGAGACCTGCCGTTAATGAAACAGAGCTACACTGTGTGTGGTTCTAAAATCCGTCTGGGACTCCTGAAAGTTCGACCTACAGCAGCTGTTTCCTCGTATCCTCAGCAGATTGTGGATTCCTCTGCAACCTTACTTGTTCGCATTCAATATTTAGTAGGAAGGAGGTCAAAACGGGACAAAGGGTCAAACTTTTGACTAGCACTCCACATTCTCTTGACGCATAGGCCGTGACACCAGGAGGAGGGAGGATCCTGCTCTAAGCTTCTTCTCTGCAGTGTTGCTACTGATGCCTTATTAATATGTAACAGAAATACTGGTGAAAACAACTGGCAGTCCTGCAGAGCAAGGAACCCTACTCCTACATCCTCATATCTGGTGATGCTGCGGGGGTACACCTTGGACATGTCACCCATCAATCACCGGGCAAAACAGAGACAAATGAGACGATGCAATTTAGAGCGACGCATAATGGTTTCAGACTGTGGGTGGAGGCAGAGGTATCTGGAGCCTTATCCATACTCTCACAGGGAGGACCTGCTACCCCACATAAGAAGCCCCCAGCCAAGATTTAATCATGTATCTTCCACCATGACAGGAAACTATTGGTGGTTTAAAGCAGTTCTTGACAAATTATATCAATTAGATTTTTTTTTTATCTGCAGGGTTGAGGTGAGAAATTGGTTCAATATTATTGGAAGCAAAAATATGATGTCAAAACTTTGCCAGAAGGGCAGATTGGTAATAAATACTCATATGTGCGGTTTTATTTAAAATAGATACATGAAAACTGCTCTCCATGTGCATTTTGAATCTTTTATGTGTGCTGATTGGGTGCCACCAGACCCTAATATGTCACATGTATGAATTCATGCTCCTTCTCTGCTTTCCATGAGTTGGTAGCCTCGCCCCTACCTGTGTTTAGATCTATTCATGCGCGTAGCTTTGCATAGGGACCATAGGGACATGTCCCTACCAACATTTTGGACTGACCTACTTGTCCCTACCAACAATTAGATGTGAATAACATGTTTCTAATTTATAATACAGCTTTGTTGCAGCAGTAGAAGGGATGGAGAATATTGACAGATGAAAACATTTTTGTTTATATATATATATATTTTTTTTAGAATTTTGGTATAATTCCTGCTTTAAGTGGGTAACCCTGTGAGCTAAAGACATATTGTCAGGGTTTGGTTGAGGTTTGGAGGACCCAAATGCAGAGACAGAGAGGCTGAGGTGATTTCTTGTGGATTTAATCAAAAAGGTAAACAAAGGCAGGAATGCAAAAATCCAACTAATAATGAAAAGCAAACCAGAACACAAGGAGCCAGGGAGAGACGAGGAACGTAGACCACAGCATGGGAAGACAGCAAAGACAAGGAACCAACAAAGAGTGAGAGCAGAGGGAGAGCATATATAGCAGAGAGAGACAAAGGGAGGGCTAACGAGCTGACAAGGAGCAGGTGTGAGAGGAGACAACGAGGGAGCCAAGGAACACACATACACAAGAGGGCAACAGAGGAGAACAGAAAAACATGAGAACTAACATAAATCTAGAAATTACAACAAAACTGGAATTAAGCCAATAAAACTAGAAAACAAGGAGCAAAGTAAAGAACAACAGAACCAAGACCATGACAATTTTAGAGTCGCTATACTCCAGTTAACGAATAATTGATCACTAAATTTGTTGACATTTCATTAATCGATTATTCCGATGAATTGTTTCAGAGCAAGATAAAATACATGAGTAACTACAGCCTAGATGACTTGTAGAGTGAAATAAATATTCTAAATGCTCAGTGTCAGTTCCAGTGCTCATGTAAATACAAAACATTTTTTTGGAGTCCCTTGAATCTATTTTGCTTTGTTTCATGATACAGAGAGAATATTTAACAGATAAGTGTGGGTTTTACCTCTGCACAATTGTATATAAAAAACAGGATAAATCTAGCCTGACGTAGTCCGACTCAATTCTAGTCAGAATATGAGTCTGATGCTGCTCCATAGAGCTGTGATTATGGGGCGTGTTTCGAACGAACCAGGAAAAAAAATGCCTCTGCACTCAATTGGATAGACCTACAACCAATAAGAGCAACGGAGTGCGTGACGTATGTTAAGTGACCAAGGGAGCCAGCTGATACATTAAACTTTTGCCGAATCCCGTAGGAAGGACGCCAAAAACAACTTTCTTTTCAACAAATGCCTTGATCGCGTTTCTCTGTTCCTCTTTTAAAATTAATTTGATGTCGATATCTTCTAGAACAGACCTAATAGCAGAATCTACACACCTGCACTCTCCAGCGGCAGCCATTGTTGTTGTCACCCAAGCGCACTTTGGTCACGTGGTTGATTACGTTACTGTTGATCATCTGTCCATCATCGTATAAAGCCCGCCCTGACAATTTGATTGGCCCGCCAGATATTGTGCAAGCATACTCGCGCTACTATTGAGCAATGCCAGACCGAACTTCCCAACCTCAAACCTTGTGGGCGGGACTAAGTTCGGAATGGCACCCAGGCTAGGATAAATCCACATATAACAGACATATTTGGACTATATTTTGTTAAATAGGCACAGATTTACTTTCTGTCTTAGTTGCTGGTAATTTCAAATGCAAACCTTTTCAAAGTGGAAAAAAAAGTCATAATTGCTCATTCATCAGAGCCGATGATGCTTCAAACATTAATAAACAGCATCTGGTGTGTGTAGCGCTTATAAAATTTGTACAAACGTAGCAAGAAATGTTGCTTTTCTCTTTAAACAAAATAGACCCTGATTTTCTCGTCAAGCACAAAAAAACGAGCATGCATATTTTTGCATAGGACCAATGACCAATAGTGCAGTGTATTCTCATTATCAGTTCGTATGAAATCGTATGAAAAGTTATGCATAGTATTTCCTATGTTTTTGACGTTTTTTTCGTCGTATTTCGTTGTATTTTTACGTCTTGCCTCGAGACAAGATATCAGTGCGCATGCGCATCTTACGCACCATTCAATAACATACAATTAACCCTAACCCTAACATACAAAACAGCAAGCAACCTAGTGAAAGACATCATCAAGTAATTATTGCACTATCAAAAGCTCGTCCGTCCCAGTTTTACGTCCGTCTGCTGATCTGCTTTTTTCGTCTGGCTGGCTGCACATGCGCACTGATATGTTTTTTCAAGGAAAAACGTCAAAAACCCACGAAATACTGTGCATAACTTTTCGTACGATTTCATACGAACTGATAATGAGAATATGTTGAATAGCCAAAAAATATGTTGAATATACCAAAAGTTAAAATCAAACCTACGCCCTTGGATCTATTTTACACCCTGCTGCAGCACACAGAAAGGGGCGGGGTCCCATACCATGTTATGAAATGGTACCATTGCAATATGGAAATGAAGGGGGCGCTATTTCCTATGCCAGCTGCTGTTTCTCCCTTTTTTTATTTTTATTTTAACTTTTTGTTAAAAAATAATATTGAAAAAAATAAACTTGGCCTCTTTTTCCAAGTTTTTGAAGAAAACTTTGGCAGGATTATGTCATATTGTATCATCATATTAAAGACACAAATGTTCCACATAAAAAACAAATGACTAATGAATGAATAAGAAAAACAGTAAGTACAAAAGGTGGCTGGGAGGTAGAGTAAAATAATGAGGAGGAGTCAAGATGAAAGGCAGAAAAGATAATGTTGTTAAGGAGTGATGTTAAGAGGTTAGTGGGGGGCTTTTAAAAAAGTCGATTTGATTTTTTGAAGATTTTTTTACAGATAAGATTCCCCTATGAAGGTAGGCTTACCAAAGATGTGTTTCGATTGGTCTGTGTACGACCAAGTACTAACATTTCTATTGTTTGGGTTCGACACAAATTTCAGGAATGATTTCATCCAGTCCTCATCAGAAGAGGGTAGTACTCAGTGGGGGCGCCCTACTCACCCAATCACCTTGATTAAAACAAAACAAATAAAAATGTAATTATAAAATGTAAATATTTCAAAATATGTTGATATATTATGTAGATGTGCAAGACAAATATTTAATACTTTTCAAGTAAAGATCTTGGTTCTACGGAAGAGGATTAGGGCCACTGAAAAAAAAAATGTTAACTGATTTTTACATTTTATTTCAGTTTAACATGGGGGAAAAATCTCAGAATTCTGACTTTTTTCTCAGAGTTCTGACTTTAATCTCAGAATTCTGACTTTTTTCTCAGAATTTTGACTTTTTCTTTTATCTCAGAATTCTGACTTTTTCTCAGAATTCTGACTTTTTTCCCATACTAAATTGAAATATAATTTTAAAATAAGTAAACTTTTTTCCAGTGGCCCTAATCCTCTTCCGTATGGTTCTGTTGTTTTTCTCTAAGTTTTCAGTTTCAAGTTCATCCAGGTTTTTCCTTGTTTTCTAGCCTTAGTGGTGTGTCTGGAATCATTTAAGTTTCTTAGGTTTTTCTTTAGCTGTCACTAAAGACTGTCACTACCTCGACGCCAGAGTATTTGCCAGTTTGGGGTACTCTGGCCAAGCTGAGTTTAGCTGAGTCTAATCTGAGCCTTTGTTTCTCTGAGTCTAACTCTGTGTTTGTCTTTGCCTTTTCGGCAGGAAGCCTTCCTGTGTAACTGGATGCCTGGCCTTCTCCCCCTGGAAGGATTAACTGAGTTCACACTGAGCAGGGGAAAACTTCCACACGTGCCGTTCAAGTCCCTATCGGAAATCCAAGTGACAGTCTGCTCCTTTGCTCCTCAGGGTCCAACGACTGTCTTCCTGTCCGCTCTCCAACGAGTTCCCTCTTCTCTGGAAGAGAAGAGGGAACTCAATCAGGTTTTCCTATGGCCCATGAACTGATCACTGTGATTTCCTCTCCAGTTCCGGTTCACCAGTTCTCTGAGTTCCTGGTTCAACTCCTGTACAATCTCCTCAATAAACCTTTTAAACTTTCCCCTGGTTCTCTGAGTGGTTCTCTGCATGTGGGTCAGATCTCTTAAATCGATCATGACTGTTACATGATTTTAAATGTCAGATGTTATAGTTGCTCAGTAGTTTAGTTGCCTTATAACCTAAATTTTGTACACTTTAAGGAATAGTACACCCAAAACATGATTAGCCTTCATTTTCTACACACCCCCATGCTGAACAACACTCTGGAGTACTTTTTTGATATCTCAAATGCATCTGGAGATCTGGGAGGCTTCTTGCTGTCTGCTGACATTCAAATAATGGAGGTCTATGGCGCCCGAGGCAGAAAGGTCCATAAAAGTCCACAAAAAACGTGTCAATATTCCTCCATACTGCTCGTCCAATGTATTCCAAGTGTCCTGAGTGGGTAGCATCCAGAATTTACTCGAAACGAAGTAATTTAGAATGTTTTTAGAGCATAAACAGTAGTGTATAGGATTTCCTGAAAGCGCGCACATGCGCGATCACGACGCTACGGAAGCCGGCAGACCAAACCAGATGAAAGTGCGCATTCAGCGTCTGCTCTGCCAATAATGCAAGCGTAGAAGAAGAAATGTGCTGTTTACCTGTGCAAAGAAAGAAACAACGAAAGAAAAATGTCTGAGGACTTCAGTGTTGAGGAAGAGCATGAGTTCTTTGCCGAGCTGAATGCGCTGGTTTGGTCTGCCGGCTTCCTTGGCGTTGTGATCGCGCACATGCGCGCTTTCAGGAAATCCTATACACTACTGTTTATGCTCTAAAAACATTCTAAATTACTTCGTTTCGAGTAAATTCTGGATGCTACCCACTCAGGACACTTGGAATACATTGGACTTGCAGTATGGAGGAATATTGACACGTTTTTTGTGGACTTTTATGGACCTTTCTGTCTCGATCACCATAGACCTCCATTATTTGAATGTCAGCAGACAGCAAGAAGCCTCCCAGATCTCCAGATGCATTTGAGATATCAAAAAAGTACTCCAGGGTGTTGTTCAGCATGGGGGTGAGTAGAAAATGAAGGCTAATCATGTTTTGGGTGTACTATTCCTTTAATTTCTTGGATGGCTCCTTCTAGCGTAAAAATGTAATGAGGTAAAGCAGCATGAGTACAATCTTTGGCTACTCTACTCGGCTCCATCTGTCATATATTAATTCTAATGGTGTGATATATAAAGTTGTCCAAGGGGACTGCATTGCCATTTCTCTTCTGCAATGGACAATGCTGGTGTCATTTCACTTTGTCACCAGAGGGGGCAGCCTTCTGCTGCAATTCTGAATTTTTGACTTTTTAAAAACACTTATTTACACAACTCAACCATTAGAACCAATTATTGATGTAAAACATGTGTCAGTAAAAAAATCACTAAGGTAAAAACAAGTGTCAGCTAAAAATATTTAAATGAGGAGCTCGTTAAATTGTAAATCTCCATCATCTGATGCAGTACGTACAATTTTGTTAAAACCCCAAAACTGAATAAAATCCTCCATGTTCTGTGCAGCTCTGTGGAAGTGAAATTCCAGCCTTATTCTGGTTTTCACGTTGCACTTCCAAAGGTGAGGTCCATCCTGCAGTCTGTCTCTGCGGGACAGGTAAACGGCCATCTTTGCTTGACTGATTAGAAAATGTAAAAGTCGTGCTTTTTGCTTATTTTTTCTATTCTGGCAAACTCCTACAAAACACTAATTAAAAAGCTAAAAATTGTCTTTAGTCTTGTGCATACCATAAAAACGTGGAACATATTTTCAGACAAACTGCAGAAAGGACACTTGTTTAAAACACTCTGATTAATCGATAAAAACAAGTTTGTGGCGATGGCACCGTGTAAAATCCTCCATTGGAGGTCACCAGTTTGTTTTTCAATTGGAGGCTTGTATAAAGTTCTCCACTGGGTTGCTTTGTTCTTTAGTTTTTTCTGTCCAGATGCAGACCGGCCGGTTCTGAAGATGTCTTTGGTTTATTGCTTTTGTGCAGCTGTGTTAAAGGGCTTTCTGGTCCATATTCCATAAAACCATTCTCTGTGGGTCCAGGCTGGTAGCCTCGTGAGACCATCCTGATCTCGCGAGCTTTAAGGTTTCACTCGCAAAGCAGTCTGGAGACTCTCCGTTAAAGAAAATGTGGAGCCGTTCACCAACGAACGTCCAATCAGCGTTGGCTTTGAGGCGGGTTGAGGTGTGACGCAACGAGAAGCGAGACAGTTCAGTCTAAAGAACATGGCGGCTTCAGCCGATGAAACTAGCGTTAGCGTGGCTATCGAGCAAGTTTTATCGGAATTACAGAGTATTTCTTCACTGCTCTGGAGGCTTTTCTCAGAGGAAAAGATGTTTTTGCTCTTCTCCCGACTGGTTTCGGCAAGAGTTTGATCTATCAATTGGCTCCTCTTCGTTGTCGCTCTGTTAGTACGTCATATGCTTCATTGATCTGATTGGTTTATTTGGCCCATCTATCACCAACATAGGCCAATCAGCTAACCAGTATTTTCGCCCCTTCCCAAAATTACTTCAACGGAAGGTTTCCAGATGGATATGCGGATCAAATCCATCTGGCGTAGTCAGGTTACCAGGCTGGGGAGAAGACGTCCGATTTCATCTGGGACGCAAGGATCCAGGATCAGGCCAGGAAAGGAGTCCGTTGGGTCTGGGTGGTTCTTACCCTCACAGTACGAAAGAAGGAGGCTTCTTTCCTTGACTGACAGCTTTTCTCTCACATTCTGGATTTTGCTTTATGCTCCTTAAATACTGAAAAAAAAAAACTGTGATAGACTCAAGGTTTGATTTAATCAATGTCTGTGATATAAAACACCTATTTTTCATGTATTTCTGTTGTAAGATTTTCCTCACCTCCTCAGAGGCCTGAACTCGCTGTGCTCCAGCACCTCTGATATGATCTGGTAACCAATATCACTGACTTAGAAATCTAAAAATGGTGAGGTCAAATGAGTTCAGATCTATGTCTGTCGGTACCCAGCAGAATAAATAAAGTGCAGATATAAGCTGTGATAAGAAATACCGACAGACTGGGAGAAAATAGGAAAGCAGCTGACACTTTTTTTTTTTAAACATTCCTGGCACTAATCTGTCAAAGTTTTCAAGACATATTTCGAGCTGTGAATCTCCTCAGCGTTTGATGCAGCCGAGTCACCTGAGACCCAATCAGGAAGGAGGGAGAGAAAAAAAAAAAAAAAAAAAAAAAGGGGGCACCTCAGTGGTGAGCACCGGGATGCAAGCCAGCCGTCTCTGATTCCTCGCTCACTGAAACGTCACATTACCTTTAAAAAAACACGCAGGAAACCGACTGACTTCTGTCGGCGCTGCAGGCCTCAGAGACGCTCAGGTCCTCTATTATTACTCTGGCTTAATTTTGTTTTAGTTGACTCATGTACAGTGATATAAGCTTGTAAATATAGATCTGTATTCTGGACGGCTGCCTGACATAGCCAGCTGGTTGGGTTTAAAGTGTGATGCTTTCCCTGGCGCATACAAACTCAGATAGGTGGGTGGTTTTCTAGTGAAGCTGTTACAGGATATGGAGATGATATTATTTGTGCAAATGGACTCATATTAAACTGATAACATTTGACAAACAAGACACCAAACACTGATGTGCGCTTTAATCAAAAAAGCACTACACAGTCATTTGCATCTAATATCCAATTTGTCAAAGCAGCGGTTACTGAATTCGATTTCCGTTTGGGAATTTTCGCCAAATGCATCTGAATCCAAACAAATGCTCACACATCAGCAATAAGCCTGATGGCCACACGTGATGTTTTCTGCATGTTTCTTATGTCAAAAGGCAGGGTTTGGTGTGAAGTGAATGCGGCTATAGATAGGAGCTGTAAAGCTGCCGTTCTGTAACTATGGAAACAATAATGAGGTCACTGTGCTATTTTAGCTAAGTTTACTCGGAGATCATTACTGACATTAGCACAGTTTCAGCAGAAGTTTGTGAAAGTTCAGTTCGACAGAGAGTCTTGCTGGAAAGCAGGAGGAACTGTGACACGCTGAGACACATTAAGCCATGAGGCTGCCGGCTATAACCCTGAGTGATGCCACACGGAGCTCATTAGCTACTGCAAACAGTTCAACGCCAATATCAGACATGTAAACCCTACAAAAAAAGCCCTAATTTTCCCTTTTTTAATCCACATTAATTGGCTTTCATTTAGCTTTTGAATCACGGTCAGTTTTATTTTTTCTTCCCATAAAAAAAAAAAAAAGAAATAGAAACACTTGGGACTGGTCCGGTTAGGGTTTAATTATCGGAAAGGAACTTTGTAATAATCTACTGGGCTTTGAAGTTAATTGAACCTCTTTAGTGCAGCATTCTTTGGTGTTTGTAATCTTACTAAAATTGGGAACATCCTGTGCCAAAGTGATGTTAAAAAAACATATTTTTTTCTTCCAGGATGGACTATTATAATGTCATTCTGACTCTTTGTTCCAATATGTGCTGGAAAGAAATAAACTTGTTCAAAAACTCTGCAGGTAAAGTGCTGTTAAGTTTCACAAAGACTCTGAACATCCATCCATTAATGTTCCTCTGCTTGATCATTAGGAGCTGTGTCCAAATTCATGGGTTGTGTCCATAAAGAGCGGAGGTGAACATATGAAGTCCTAATTCTGCTAAAAATGCACAAACAATAAATACCCAAGCAGCTTTATTTACTTTCAAAGAGCATTTTGAACATTTTCTACATGCAGATTTAATATCACAAAGCTCAAGATTTATCACAACCATGAGTTCATGCTCCGTCTCTGTGCTTTTGGTTTGCATTTTATACAACTGTAGATTCTCCGCCCTTCAGCCGTGGGCCTGTTTCTGTTCTCTTATGGCAACTTTTGTCACAATGAGGGTGGAACCTAACCTGACTCCGCCAGATGGATTAGCTCAGCATATCCATCTGGAAACCTTCCGTTGAAGTAATTTTGGGAAGGGGCGAAAATACTGGTTAGCTGATTGGCCTATGTTGGTGATAGACAGGCCAAATAAACCAATCAGATCAACGAAGCATATGACGTACTAACAGAGCGACGACGAAAACACAACCACAAGCTAGGTTACTCTTGCCGAAACAAGTCAGGAGAAGAGCAAAAACATCTTTTCCTCTGAGAAAAGCCTCCAGAGCAGTGTTTTGCTCTTCTTTCAGTGAAGAAATACTCTGTAATTCCGATAAAACTTGCTCGATAGCCACGCTAACGCTAGTTCACTGGAAAAAATTGAAATCTAGACAAGTCATCTTTTCTTAAATAAAATGCATTTGTTCTTCGATTAAGGAGGTAAAATAGACATTTTGCCAATAGAACAAGACAATTTAGACTTAAAATAAGAAAACACAACAACATTGTCTTATTGCAAGTGTATTGTATCTAATTATCTTACTTTAACTGTAAAAATGCCCATCCCATTGGCAAACTATCTCATTTACCTACTGAAATTACAGGTAAATATACTTAATTTAAGATATTTCTACTTATTTTTAGATCGTTTTTTCAGTGTTTCATCGGCTGAAGCCGCCATGTTCTTTAGACTGAACTGTCGCGCTTCTCGTTGCGTCACACCTCAACCCGCCTCAAAGCCAACGCTGATTGGACGTTCGTTTGGTGAACGGCTCCACATTTTCTTTAACGGAGAGTCTCCAGACTGATCTGCGAGTGAAACCTTGAAAGCTTGCGAGATCAGGATGGTCTCACAAGGCTAGGTGGAACCAACCAGGGTAAGGAAACTGCCTGTGATTGGTTACCTTTCAGGAAATCCAGCCTCTTGAGACAGGAATTCAATTCAGTTTATTTATAGAGCTTCAATTCACAACACATCTTAAGGCACTTTACAGAGACAATTCAACCAGATCATGCAGTCAGATTGGTTCAAAATGTTCTATTTAAGGAAAACCAGCTGATTGCATCGACTCACTGACTTGACAACAATCCCTCAGACCAAGCATGCTTAGTCTGAGGGATAACACTGTGTTAATCTGTATTTTAGGTGTGTCTTTCTTTAGATTATGCAATATATACTTTAAAAGTACAACGGAAGGCAAACATCAAGCTCAAAATTACTACATTAATTTAAAATTTATTAAAATAGGGTAGGATCGCATTACCAGGACAGAAATGCTACAGACAAGTGATAAAACAGAAAGCATGTACTGTTTTATCACACAATAAGTCAGACTAATAATACCTCAGTTAACAGCTTATCTTTAAAAGAACTTAGGCTTTCAGCACCTTTCCAGTCCTCTGGGAGTTATTTCCAGATCAGTGGAGCATAGGAACTAAATGCTGCTTCTCCATGCTGGTGGACAGAGTAGGCTGGAACTAGAAGACCTGAGTGGTCTGGGAGGTTGATTCAATGATTTCTAGACTACCAGAAGGATTTTAAAGTCTATTCTCTGAGCTACAGGGAGGCAGTGGAAGGACTTCAGAATCGGGCTGATGTGCTCTACTTTCTTAGTTCCAGTGAGAACACTGGCAGCGGAGGTTTGGATCAGCTTAAGCCGTCTGATTAACTTTGTAAGCAAACCTATGAAGACACTGTTGCAGTGATCAATTCTACTAAAGATAAATACATGACTGAGTTTTTCTAGATCCTGCTTGGACATTAATACTTTAATCCTGGAGATGTTCTTCAGGTGATAAAAGGCTGACTTAGTAACTTCCTTTATGCGCCTATGAAGCTTCAGATCCGAGTCCATCATAAAAACCAAGCTTTCAGCCATATTCAGTGGTTTCTGGTTTTAATAGATGAAGCTGGCAGATAACTCTGGGACTCTCCTCCTCTGGTGCAAAAATCATTAGATGAAATAGCGTCATGTTTCTGTACACCTTAGGGCTTTAGTTCGTTGGTATAGAGTAGGCAACCATTAAAGGTGGACAAGATTGTCCAATTCAGACAGAATTGGGAGACAAAAGAGTCATTAAAAAACAATCTTTTGATCAATTTACCTCTGAAGCATTGGTAACATGCCCTTTACAATAACAACTGGCACAAAATGGTCATAATCCCAAGATGTCCCACCTGAACATATAGATTTTACAAACTAGATGTGTAATAGGAAAGCAGGACTAAACAATGCTTGGCAACTTTTTGCACTTTCGATCTTAAACAGCTCTTTATATTATGTATAAATTTAAAGTAAATGCCTAATAAACCATAGAAAAGGTCGAAAAACAAAAAGAAGAAAAAAGGATTTTAGTAAAGTTGAATGTATCAAGGCTTGTCCTGCTCATTCTGGATCATACAACCCGACTATCTCTGGTGTTTATAAAGAATGTTCCTAAAAATCTCCCAGTGAGCAGCAGAGGTTGGGTTGATAGATGATAGATACATTTCAGGACTTTCTCCTATCAAGCAGAGTTCATAATTCCATCAATCATGTCAGGTTGCCCAAATCCTGAAGTAGCTGCACAGAATTACATTACCACCATGTTAGATGTCCTCAAACGCATCATTCCTGATCATTCCTTCTTTGCAGTGAACCATAGATTTCAAGCTCAAGTTGAGTCGGACATTGAAGGGTCAGGATCTGGTCAGACTAAGATTTTTTGTTTCCTTCTTGTCATATAAGCTTAGTTTCTGTAGTCACTAAAATATTTTGTTAAACTTAGTATTAAACTAGTTTTTAAGTTGCCTACTGTTCTGCGAAACAGAAAAAGTCAGATGCTGCAGGTAATTAGACTCCAGAGAGCACGCAGTGCACACATAAAGTGACCTCGCCCGCGGTTCTGATCAATTTCTCTCATCTATATCTTAATTTACACTTAATTTGGAAGCAGTCAGGGTCAAGATCATGGTGCTCATCCTACAGCTGCCGGAATGCAGACAGATAACATATATGTCCGCTCTGCTTCTGTCACCTACATGAGACGTACATCTAGACCAGTACTCACTGTGGAGGGAAGTTTGACATTAGTGTTGCTAGTCAAGGCTGATTTTACTCGTGCATTGGGTTGTCGCACAGATCTGTGCGAGCGCCTAGAAGAACACAGGGGACCAGTTCTCAACATAATTCAATTCAGTTTATTTCTATAGCGCCAATTCACAACACATGTCATCTCAAGGAACTTTACTGTTCAACCAGATAATGCAGTCAAATTGATTCAATGTTTTCTGTCTAAGGAAAACCAGTTGATTGCATCAACTAATTGACCGGAAGGCGATCACTTGCAGTAAGCATGCATGCAGTGGAAAAAAACGATCTAGAAATAAGTAAAAATTTCTTAAATTAAGTGTATTTACCCTTAATTTGAGCAGGTAAATGAGATAGTTTGCCAATGGAATTAGTATTTTTACTCTTAAAATAAGATATTTAGATAATATGCACTTGAAATGAGACAATGCAATTGTGTTTTCTTATTTTAAGTGTAAATTGTCTTGTTCCATTGGCAAAATGTCTCTTTTACCTCCTCAATCCAAGAAAAAATGCACTTATTTGAACAAAAAATGACTTATCTAGATTTTGATTTTTTGCAGTGTGTAGTGACAGTGGAGAGGAAAAACTCCCTTTTAACATGAAGACAGTGGAACTGCAGTAAAAGGAGAAGAAACAGTTGATGTCACATTTGGAAAATGGCCGTGTGCAGAGTTGAAAACAATCAGGATGTATTAGGGAATAGTTTGTGGCAGCTAAACAGAAATAAACAGAGGCCTAGAGAAGAAGATGATGTTTTCACCCATTGCATAAAAAAAAATGTGAAGATAGAGAATGAAGGGAGGGTTAAAAGAGATAAAACTAAAAAAATGTATAATGAAAAAACGTGTTAAATAAAATAAGTACTTTTTAAAATTTCCCATTAAAGAATAAAATGTACCAGCAGAATCATCATGGGATTATTTAGGATTTCAATTTCATCCATCAAACTGTTAAGAGATACCATCAGGCTTTCTTTAGGTCACCCCTCACTGATTGGAGATTTCTGCTTTGCTTCCGATTGAGAACTTACCTACGTAAAAATATGTTAGCTTTTTATGTATCGTCACTCCAATGTTAAAAAAACCCTGACTTTTAATTTTAAAATGCATAGAAAAAAAGTTGCCATTTCCAAAAAACACTTTAAGAGCAGACCAAACTGTCCAATGCTTAAATTTATAGGAACGGTGTGAGATATAAAAGTTTTAACTTGATGTGCCGCTAATAATCATCCCACTATTGTCTACACCCAATTGTCGTTGCTGGTTTGCGTGGGTTAGTGTGTAGAGTGGGGGGAATGTGGTAGTGTTTGTCTGAAGGAGTCCACTGTACAATATGTGGGGGTCACACACTCATAAATCAAACAAGCATTCATGGTTGAGGACTGTGAGAAGAAGCGGGAGTACCCAGAGAAAGACCATGCAGGCAAGAGGATAAAATGGCCTTGATGGCAAGGTGACAATGTTAACCACCGAGAACATGACACCTGCAGTATGAGGCTGTTTGTTTATTTTAAAGGAAAAGTCTCATCAGTAAGGAATAAGCAATGGATCATAATCTATACCTAAAACTGATACGTATTCGGTAATTTAATGAATTTAGTGTTAATCAGTAAAAAAATAAAAACAATAATTTTCGTCGCGATCACAGCAGAGCGGCCATTTTTGCCGAAATATAGTAACCCCTCCCTCCTGCCATCTTCCAGCAGTGACGTCACGGTGCGGTAAGCCTAGCGCCATTCTCCCCGCTTTACAAGCAAAATCAATGGGAACTACTAGACACATCTGCAATCAACAACAATTATTGAAGATTTCCAGAGGACTTCACCATTGAAATTCACCAGAGCTATAGTGAAACTGACAATGCCCACGTGCATGGCAGCTGGATGCTGGAATACATCGGGTAAAAGTGAAAAACATTGACTTATTTCCCTTTTCTGATTCCTGATCCTCCACGGACGGGTTCATTGTTGGATTGCCAACTTGAAGAGGGAGGATTTGCCATTAACTTCTGGCCACACTGCAAAAACAATCTAGAAATAAGTAAAAATTTCTTGAATTAAGTGTATTCACCCTTAATTTGAGCAGGTTAATGAAACAGTTTGCCAATGGAATGTGTAATTTTACTCTTAAAATAAGATAATTAGATAATGTGCACTTGAAATAAGACAATGAAATTGTGTTTTCTTATTTTAAGTGTAAATTGTCTTGTTCCATTGGCAAAATGTCTCTTTTACCTCCTCAATCCAAGAAAAAATGCACTTATTTGAACAAAAAATGACTTATCTAGATTTTGATTTTTTGCAGTGTGTAGTGACAGTGGAGAGGAAAAACTCCCTTTTAACATGAAGACAGTGGAACTGCAGTAAAAGGAGAAGAAACAGTTGATGTCACATTTGGAAAATGGCCGTGTGCAGAGTTGAAAACAATCAGGATGTATTAGGGAATAGTTTGTGGCAGCTAAACAGAAATAAACAGAGGCCTAGAGAAGAAGATGATGTTTTCACCCATTGCATAAAAAAAAATGTGAAGATAGAGAATGAAGGGAGGGTTAAAAGAGATAAAACTAAAAAAATGTATAATGAAAAAACGTGTTAAATAAAATAAGTACTTTTTAAAATTTCCCATTAAAGAATAAAATGTACCAGCAGAATCATCATGGGATTATTTAGGATTTCAATTTCATCCATCAAACTGTTAAGAGATACCATCAGGCTTTCTTTAGGTCACCCCTCACTGATTGGAGATTTCTGCTTTGCTTCCGATTGAGAACTTACCTACGTAAAAATATGTTAGCTTTTTATGTATCGTCACTCCAATGTTAAAAAAACCCTGACTTTTAATTTTAAAATGCATAGAAAAAAAGTTGCCATTTCCAAAAAACACTTTAAGAGCAGACCAAACTGTCCAATGCTTAAATTTATAGGAACGGTGTGAGATATAAAAGTTTTAACTTGATGTGCCGCTAATAATCATCCCACTATTGTCTACACCCAATTGTCGTTGCTGGTTTGCGTGGGTTAGTGTGTAGAGTGGGGGGAATGTGGTAGTGTTTGTCTGAAGGAGTCCACTGTACAATATGTGGGGGTCACACACTCATAAATCAAACAAGCATTCATGGTTGAGGACTGTGAGAAGAAGCGGGAGTACCCAGAGAAAGACCATGCAGGCAAGAGGATAAAATGGCCTTGATGGCAAGGTGACAATGTTAACCACCGAGAACATGACACCTGCAGTATGAGGCTGTTTGTTTATTTTAAAGGAAAAGTCTCATCAGTAAGGAATAAGCAATGGATCATAATCTATACCTAAAACTGATACGTATTCGGTAATTTAATGAATTTAGTGTTAATCAGTAAAAAAATAAAAACAATAATTTTCGTCGCGATCACAGCAGAGCGGCCATTTTTGCCGAAATATAGTAACCCCTCCCATGCCACTCATTAAGAATGGTATACCCATACTATCGTACAAGCAATAAATGAATAAAATCTGAATAAAAAACATTGAATTTTCCGAGACTCATAAACCCATGCTGAGTGAACGCTCCCAGTGGCAGCGGAAGTCAGGGTAATGAACATTTTTTCCTTTCAGATGCAACGGGGATTTGGCAACTTGAGGAGTGCATGACTTCCAAACTCAAGAACATTGAAACGCAATACCTGAATAAGTGATTCTTAATTGGAGTATAATAATGCAATAATTATTTCTTTAATATATTAAGTTATTAATTAACTGAATGGTTTTCATTAATTTTTCTTGTCCAAAAAATTTATTGAAAAATCTATAATTAATTCACTATTTGATATACAATTTTATTTTTGATTTTAAATAAGGAAGAAATCCCTTACATAAGACATGAATTGATTATTAAATGAACAGTTGTGTCATTGGAAAATGGCCGTTAGATTAAACAAGAATTAGGAATAGTTTTGGCATAAAAAGAAATAAAAGAGCTAGAAGTATGTTTTCCATGAAAAAAAAAAATTAATAGAAGAAAGGAGGTTAAAAGAGTAAAAAAAAATATGTATAAAATAAAAGGTTATAATTATTTAAAAATAATTAAGAAATTGGGCTAATACATCAATTAGATTATTTTCATAACTAAGATAAAGCTTTTAGTACATATATGGTGTAACGATTAAATTAAAACTTATGAAAAAATGTTAATTTTTTAAACATCCCATTAAAAAAAAACCAATCTTAATTTAAATTAAATCCATCCAAAACTTTAAGGAATCACAAGCTTTTGTTATATGGACGGTGTGAGATATAAAAGTTTTAACTTGATGTGCCGCTAATAATCATCCCACTATTGTCTACACCCAATTGTCGTTGCTGGTTTGCGTGGGTTAGTGTGTAGAGTGGGGGAATGTGGTAGTGTTTGTCTGAAGGAGTCCACTGTACAATATGTGGGGGTCACACACTCATAAATCAAACAAGCATTCATGGTTGAGGACTTGTGAGAAGAAGCGGGAGTACCCAGAGAAAGACCATGCAGGCAAGAGGATAAAATGGCCTTGATGGCAAGGTGACAATGTTAACCACCGAGAACATGACACCTGCAGTATGAGGCTGTTTGTTTATTTTAAAGGAAAAGTCTCATCAGTAAGGAATAAGCAATGGATCATAATCTATACCTAAAACTGATACGTATTCGGTAATTTAATGAATTTAGTGTTAATCAGTAAAAAAATAAAAACAATAATTTTCGTCGCGATCACAGCAGAGCGGCCATTTTTGCCGAAATATAGTAACCCCTCCCTCCTGCCATCTTCCAGCAGTGACGTCACGGTGCGGTAAGCCTAGCGCCATTCTCCCCGCTTTACAAGCAAAATCAATGGGAACTACTAGACACATCTGCAATCAACAACAATTATTGAAGATTTCCAGAGGACTTCACCATTGAAATTCACCAGAGCTATAGTGAAACTGACAATGCCCACGTGCATGGCAGCTGGATGCTGGAATACATCGGGTAAAAGTGAAAAACATTGACTTATTTCCCTTTTCTGATTCCTGATCCTCCACGGACGGGTTCATTGTTGGATTGCCAACTTGAAGAGGGAGGATTTGCCATTAACTTCTGGCCACACTGCAAAAACAATCTAGAAATAAGTAAAAATTTCTTGAATTAAGTGTATTCACCCTTAATTTGAGCAGGTTAATGAAACAGTTTGCCAATGGAATGTGTAATTTTACTCTTAAAATAAGATAATTAGATAATGTGCACTTGAAATAAGACAATGAAATTGTGTTTTCTTATTTTAAGTGTAAATTGTCTTGTTCCATTGGCAAAATGTCTCTTTTACCTCCTCAATCCAAGAAAAAATGCACTTATTTGAACAAAAAATGACTTATCTAGATTTTGATTTTTTGCAGTGTGTAGTGACAGTGGAGAGGAAAAACTCCCTTTTAACATGAAGACAGTGGAACTGCAGTAAAAGGAGAAGAAACAGTTGATGTCACATTTGGAAAATGGCCGTGTGCAGAGTTGAAAACAATCAGGATGTATTAGGGAATAGTTTGTGGCAGCTAAACAGAAATAAACAGAGGCCTAGAGAAGAAGATGATGTTTTCACCCATTGCATAAAAAAAAATGTGAAGATAGAGAATGAAGGGAGGGTTAAAAGAGATAAAACTAAAAAAATGTATAATGAAAAAACGTGTTAAATAAAATAAGTACTTTTTAAAATTTCCCATTAAAGAATAAAATGTACCAGCAGAATCATCATGGGATTATTTAGGATTTCAATTTCATCCATCAAACTGTTAAGAGATACCATCAGGCTTTCTTTAGGTCACCCCTCACTGATTGGAGATTTCTGCTTTGCTTCCGATTGAGAACTTACCTACGTAAAAATATGTTAGCTTTTTATGTATCGTCACTCCAATGTTAAAAAAACCCTGACTTTTAATTTTAAAATGCATAGAAAAAAAGTTGCCATTTCCAAAAAACACTTTAAGAGCAGACCAAACTGTCCAATGCTTAAATTTATAGGAACGGTGTGAGATATAAAAGTTTTAACTTGATGTGCCGCTAATAATCATCCCACTATTGTCTACACCCAATTGTCGTTGCTGGTTTGCGTGGGTTAGTGTGTAGAGTGGGGGGAATGTGGTAGTGTTTGTCTGAAGGAGTCCACTGTACAATATGTGGGGGTCACACACTCATAAATCAAACAAGCATTCATGGTTGAGGACTGTGAGAAGAAGCGGGAGTACCCAGAGAAAGACCATGCAGGCAAGAGGATAAAATGGCCTTGATGGCAAGGTGACAATGTTAACCACCGAGAACATGACACCTGCAGTATGAGGCTGTTTGTTTATTTTAAAGGAAAAGTCTCATCAGTAAGGAATAAGCAATGGATCATAATCTATACCTAAAACTGATACGTATTCGGTAATTTAATGAATTTAGTGTTAATCAGTAAAAAAATAAAAACAATAATTTTCGTCGCGATCACAGCAGAGCGGCCATTTTTGCCGAAATATAGTAACCCCTCCCTCCTGCCATCTTCCAGCAGTGACGTCACGGTGCGGTAAGCCTAGCGCCATTCTCCCCGCTTTACAAGCAAAATCAATGGGAACTACTAGACACATCTGCAATCAACAACAATTATTGAAGATTTCCAGAGGACTTCACCATTGAAATTCACCAGAGCTATAGTGAAACTGACAATGCCCACGTGCATGGCAGCTGGATGCTGGAATACATCGGGTAAAAGTGAAAAACATTGACTTATTTCCCTTTTCTGATTCCTGATCCTCCACGGACGGGTTCATTGTTGGATTGCCAACTTGAAGAGGGAGGATTTGCCATTAACTTCTGGCCACACTGCAAAAACAATCTAGAAATAAGTAAAAATTTCTTGAATTAAGTGTATTCACCCTTAATTTGAGCAGGTTAATGAAACAGTTTGCCAATGGAATGTGTAATTTTACTCTTAAAATAAGATAATTAGATAATGTGCACTTGAAATAAGACAATGAAATTGTGTTTTCTTATTTTAAGTGTAAATTGTCTTGTTCCATTGGCAAAATGTCTCTTTTACCTCCTCAATCCAAGAAAAAATGCACTTATTTGAACAAAAAATGACTTATCTAGATTTTGATTTTTTGCAGTGTGTAGTGACAGTGGAGAGGAAAAACTCCCTTTTAACATGAAGACAGTGGAACTGCAGTAAAAGGAGAAGAAACAGTTGATGTCACATTTGGAAAATGGCCGTGTGCAGAGTTGAAAACAATCAGGATGTATTAGGGAATAGTTTGTGGCAGCTAAACAGAAATAAACAGAGGCCTAGAGAAGAAGATGATGTTTTCACCCATTGCATAAAAAAAAATGTGAAGATAGAGAATGAAGGGAGGGTTAAAAGAGATAAAACTAAAAAAATGTATAATGAAAAAACGTGTTAAATAAAATAAGTACTTTTTAAAATTTCCCATTAAAGAATAAAATGTACCAGCAGAATCATCATGGGATTATTTAGGATTTCAATTTCATCCATCAAACTGTTAAGAGATACCATCAGGCTTTCTTTAGGTCACCCCTCACTGATTGGAGATTTCTGCTTTGCTTCCGATTGAGAACTTACCTACGTAAAAATATGTTAGCTTTTTATGTATCGTCACTCCAATGTTAAAAAAACCCTGACTTTTAATTTTAAAATGCATAGAAAAAAAGTTGCCATTTCCAAAAAACACTTTAAGAGCAGACCAAACTGTCCAATGCTTAAATTTATAGGAACGGTGTGAGATATAAAAGTTTTAACTTGATGTGCCGCTAATAATCATCCCACTATTGTCTACACCCAATTGTCGTTGCTGGTTTGCGTGGGTTAGTGTGTAGAGTGGGGGGAATGTGGTAGTGTTTGTCTGAAGGAGTCCACTGTACAATATGTGGGGGTCACACACTCATAAATCAAACAAGCATTCATGGTTGAGGACTGTGAGAAGAAGCGGGAGTACCCAGAGAAAGACCATGCAGGCAAGAGGATAAAATGGCCTTGATGGCAAGGTGACAATGTTAACCACCGAGAACATGACACCTGCAGTATGAGGCTGTTTGTTTATTTTAAAGGAAAAGTCTCATCAGTAAGGAATAAGCAATGGATCATAATCTATACCTAAAACTGATACGTATTCGGTAATTTAATGAATTTAGTGTTAATCAGTAAAAAAATAAAAACAATAATTTTCGTCGCGATCACAGCAGAGCGGCCATTTTTGCCGAAATATAGTAACCCCTCCCTCCTGCCATCTTCCAGCAGTGACGTCACGGTGCGGTAAGCCTAGCGCCATTCTCCCCGCTTTACAAGCAAAATCAATGGGAACTACTAGACACATCTGCAATCAACAACAATTATTGAAGATTTCCAGAGGACTTCACCATTGAAATTCACCAGAGCTATAGTGAAACTGACAATGCCCACGTGCATGGCAGCTGGATGCTGGAATACATCGGGGAAAAGTGAAAAACATTGACTTATTTCCCTTTTCTGATTCCTGATCCTCCACGGACGGGTTCATTGTTGGATTGCCAACTTGAAGAGGGAGGATTTGCCATTAACTTCTGGCCACACTGCAAAAACAATCTAGAAATAAGTAAAAATTTCTTGAATTAAGTGTATTCACCCTTAATTTGAGCAGGTTAATGAAACAGTTTGCCAATGGAATGTGTAATTTTACTCTTAAAATAAGATAATTAGATAATGTGCACTTGAAATAAGACAATGAAATTGTGTTTTCATATTTGAAGTGTTAATTGTCTTGTTCCATTGGCAAAATGTCTCTTTTACCTCCTCAATTCAAGAACAAATGCACTTATTTTAAGAAAAAATGACTTATCTAGATTTAGATTTTTTTGCAGTGCAGAGAAAAAACCCGTAATATGTAGCCAACATTTGGAAGAAGAATGTTTTCAAGATGACTTGGATAATAGCGCGTTGTGACAAACACCAGATACAGCACTGGGACTTGATCAACAGCCGATACCGCACCGTGACGTCACTAACCAGTAGGTGGCAGTAGTGTTCTTTGACAAACATGGATGAAAATTACTTTAATTAAAAACACTTATTATTTATTGATTATTATGTAACAATTTTATATTTAAAGTACTTTCAGAAGTTTGAATTCTGAATATAACCTGGCGTTTCCTTTAAAAAATTCATAAAAATAATACATTTTAGCAAAGTTTTCCTTTAGGTTTAGTTTTCAGATTCAGGTTTTGTGTAATTTAGTGGAACCCAATCTATCTCTGTCAGATTAACTTCCTCTTTTGCTTTTGTAAGGCTAGGATCAAATTTTGAGAATTTGTTATTTTCAAACTGCCTGCTTTGTTTTGATCAGAAGAAGCTTCATGTAAAAATTGAAAGAAGGCCAACTCAGAGCATATTTTGAAGGTAATTGGATAAACCATCTGCTAAGTGCAACTGGTCCCTGTGCATGTGAAGGACGCACTAACTATTTAACACCGCGCTGTGTAGATGTGTCATGAAACGTGTTAAATCAAACAGGTGGCGCCATAGAAACGATGCTACCGTACCAAGCAGTCCATTACTAGAGGAGATATTTTTGATATTTATGATATGAACAGTTCATCATCACCTAAAAAAGTTCTAAACTTGAAGAAAAACAATTTTATTGTCCCAAATGGTTTGATTCTGATCAGCTTCCCCATTTCTGTCTCATTAATGCATTAGTTAATTTACCTAATTTAGCACCAGATCTTTAAAAGGAAAGAATGTATAAAAACACATGTAAACCTAAAAGCAAACTCAGAGCTGATCTACTAACCAGGTGCAAATTGATCTGAATGCATAAATGAACTGAGCAGCTGTAAAAAAACAGTTAACTTGTGTGATTTCATAAATATGTCAAGATTATCAAAAGCTTTTACGTTTGGTATCCATTCTTCTGACTTTAACTTCTTTTATTTATATTTTTTACTTTTATTTGTAGCATTTTCAGATAATTTACTTTAGATAATGTACATTATGACTCAATATTGCTCTTTTTTAAATTTCTTTTTATCATTTTCTCCTTCTCTATTACTTAGATCAAATGTTTCCAAAGTAGGGGTCCCAAGAACCAATTATGAGAACTTGATGCAGGACTTTAAACTGGTCTCTTCCCTGGAGCCAGGCTTACTGAGATAAAAACTGAAGCTCCCCACATATCGAGCCAAAAACCCAGAGGACTCCGTGGGGGAGGAACACTAAAACCCTCTTTCCACTGGCTGCTAGGATCCAGGACATGAACCATGACAAAAAACTAAACAGACAGACTAACAGAAAGACAAGTAATGATCTGGCACTGAATGCTCAGGCTGAACTGAATATAAACCAGAGGAAACAGGTGAGAGGAATAAATTATAATTGAGGCAGGGAGGGAAAACGGCAGGTGAAAGGAATTACTAATTAAGGGGGAGCAAACAGGCCAGATCATGACAATATGTGTTTTAGGGGAGTTTCAAGTCTGTTACATTATCTTTTGCAGGAGTTTAAAGCTGAAATGTTTGGGAATACATAATTTAGATCTTTCTAAAGGCTATTCATAAACTGCTAGTATCACAAATAAAATATTTATATGTAAAGAACAGAACCAAGCTGCCTTTGCATTTGTTTTTATTGCATCCACAATCGCTGTACATCCCTTGTAACACGCCCACTTACTGCATGAGCAGTTTATTGTTTTAATGCAGCTTTACATGCGTCTCTTCATATGAATCTTTGTAAATCAGGCCCTTAGTGTGCCATTAGTGGAAAAATAACACAATATGATTTGCTATAAAGATGAAAAACCTAACTAATGATTCATATTTCTAGATTATTAGTAGCTGACATAAAAAGGTGTCCTTTTTACAATATCAGCCTCTACAGTTTCTTTTTATGACTCAGTTGCTGCTGTGAAGTCATTTTTCTTTTACAGGTACAAATAAAGTCCTAATCTTATCTTTCAGTGATTGGATCTCTGACCTTTGGTGGCGTCGTCGCCTTTTCCTGGTGTTAGACCAATTATCCAGATGCAAAGTGTCATATGGTGTTAGGAAACCAGGTTAACCTCAGTGTAGTTCTGAAAGGCTGGCTGTATCTGTTGTCGTCTTAATTTCAAAGAATCAGAAATGTATATTAGAAGAAAAAATGTGATGCAACGTGTTTTGGCCTTATCTGTGAAGAAACTAATCCATAAAAATATATTTAGTAAAACACGGCTGTAAAACAATAACACTTCTGGATGACTGTCATAAAGCCTAAATAGACCGTTGCACGTATGATCAGCTATTTGTTGCTTTTCTCCATTAAACATCGGCTCAGTTACCTCTGGAGGATTCTGTGGCTTGACTTGCATCCATTACTCCTCTGTGTAATAATACAAATATGAGAACAGAAACCAATAAATAAGGTATAAATACTTTTTAGAAAACCTGGAAGAATGGATTGGGTCCTGGAGTCCTGGAGAGGTAGGTCAATTCCAGGAAAAAAGGAATGGATTTAATAATAGATTTGGGGGGAGTTGTGGCCTAGTGGTTGGGGGATAGAGCTTGGAAACCAGAGGTTCTGAGTTCGAGGCCCACTCCCACAGACTGCCACTCTGGGTCTCCGAGCAAGACCCATAACACCATAGTTTGGATTACGTACGCTGCAAACAGCCAAGAGGCGACCTGGCCATAGGCTGCTGTTGAATGGGATTCCTAGTGACAACGCATCGCCGGTGTACAGGGTCTGAACGGCTCCGACATAAATAATAAAATTATATCTGAAGGCAGGATGGTATTCTGGATGAACTGACTGCACTGACGATGTTTTCAGGTGGACTTTCTCACTTCAGAGTAGATTTAAACTACTTTTTTACCCACTGATCACAGCAAATATAGCTGTCATTGTTACAAGCAACGAAAGGATAGGATAGCTCCGCCCAACGCGCATCAGACGCGCATTCCACTGCACAACCAGAGCAGCAAAGATAGGGTGACCAGACATGCTCTTTTTCCCGGACATGTCCTACTTTCAGACCTAAAAAAATGTCTGGGGGAATTTCAAAATTGTCCCGGTACAGTGAGGCACATAGTCGAAACAGGGAGCCAGCGAGAGATGGAGCGACAGAACCTGACCTGGTAAAGGTAGCGTGGACACCTGCGTCCCCGTGCTTCCCTCCACCTGCCCCCCTCCTCCGGCTGAGGACGGGCGGCTCATGGCTCTCTGCTGAGGTCCGTTTTTGCTGCTCTTGATGCTTTAGGTGTGAACGTAGCATAACAGTGTCTAGCTTCCAGCCATGCTGTACTACACGAGCATTAGAGGGTCGATTCGTTCACGTGTCAGGGTACTCGCACAAGGGGGAGGGACAAGCAGACGACCGTCTCAGGAACCGATCGTATACAACGGACCATGTTTTGTGATTGGTTTTGGTTATTCATTGATTTCTCACTGTAGCAGGGACCATTTATATTAGTTTCACTTTCAGACCTTCTATTTCACCTTAAGCCACATGGTAAAAAAAAAAAATGCGTCAGAAAAGATCTCCTACTGCGCCTTTAAAATTAAAATACAAAATGTGACTCTAACCAAGTTGAGAAAACGACTTTTCTCTTCCTACTATTTGTAAAATATTTTACAGTTTTAATTTGAAAAAAACGTTTATTTTGAAAGGAAGAAATGTCATTTTCACTCCGTCGCTTTACTTCCTGTTTTCACGAACACGTTGCGGTCTTTTTGCACTCTTGAACACAAGCTAGAGAAGCTGTGTGACTTGGTCCCTTGCGGTGCTCGTG
The DNA here is from genome assembly GCF_016077235.1 of Cyprinodon tularosa. Classification (NCBI taxonomy): domain Eukaryota; kingdom Metazoa; phylum Chordata; class Actinopteri; order Cyprinodontiformes; family Cyprinodontidae; genus Cyprinodon; species Cyprinodon tularosa. Next base: position 1,221,528 of record NW_024038929.1, read on the forward strand.
CTGAAACCTCAACTTGGCTAGGTTTTTTCTAATGGTTAAGAAAGCTGCGAATCGGATTCCTGGATACCTGATGTTCTCCGGAAGGGGATGGCGAGCCTGTACCCAGAACTGAACCGAACTCTCATCTGAAGATCCCTCTTTTGAAGATCCTCATCCTCACATGTTAACAAAGTGGTAACAACTCACACTGACGGAGAAGAAAAGAACTGAACTATGAAAGGCTTTGACTGACTAAAAAAACCAAACAAACACTGAGCTCAGGGACTGGGGTTTTGTTTTGTTTTCTGTTGCCGGCTTATTGTTATTGAAATTGTAAATGTTCTATATTTTTTCTATTTTGCTTACCAATAACAATTATTATTGTTGCGCATCTCCTGTCTCCAGCTATTTCATTCTGCACTCACTTCAGTTTCATTGTACTCCTGCCGAACCTATTGACTGGTCCACATGTTTGCATTCCCATAACCTACTTAACGTCAGTCAGGGGTTACATGACTTTGGTGGAAGTTTTCATTCTTTTGGATCCTGAAACATGCGTCAGCCACAAAGCTCCAAGGTATGAAGAATTTAGCTTAGATTTTTAAAAGAAACCCTAAACTAACGTTAAACGTCAATGTTAAAAAACCAGTGCTAGGGACCAAAACGAGTGCAAGTGAGAAAAACGGGACTTGGCCAAAGAATACTCTCTTTGTGGTTTTATCTTTACAGAGGGACGTCCACTTTGTTTATATCTGTCTGCCTGCTAAAATAAACCCTGGATCAATATATATATAAAAAGAAAAGATGGTTTATTTCCTTGTTTTTTGCATTATGACTGGTATTCAGCTACAGTCTGCACAGAAGGGAAAACAAACATTACACCACAGTTTTTGTAAATTGGACATTTGCAACTTGACAGTTCTGTTCTTTGCAGAATTTTTCAGCAACAAACATAAAACATTATCTTTATTTTTCTAATGTTTTTTGGTTTAATCAGGCCAAAGGAAGGCTGTGAAGTTGTTGTTTTTTTTCCTACCACAGTAAACAAATCTTTTCACAACAACTTCTGAGGAGTTTCCTCCTGGCACCAACGCTCCAAGCTTTACTCTGTTCGTTGTGTTGTGATATACTGCCCAAAATACCTCATTAGCAAAGTACCGGACGATAAATGAGAGTTTATAAAAAAAAAAAAAGTTTACCAAGCAGAGGAACGCAGAAACTTAAAGGCAGGGCCAACTCTGTGAGAAGAGCAGTGGAGAGAATCGCTTCTTTCATCACTGCCTGACAGAGAAGATTTGGAAAGACTGAAGCTGCAATAAAAACCTTTTTCCAAGCCAGGTTTATTAATGCTGGACCGTCACAAGAACCTGCATGCTTAACGTCCACAACGCCAGAGGAACTGAAATACTTCCTGTAACAAGCATTCAATACTGCTCCAGCCTTAATCACGTTTTGATGGTCTGCAAATTAGATTTGTCATTTAATTAAGTCAGTTTAATTTAGGTTTTAAAAAAAAAGGATTTTATGAGCAAAGGAGCTGAGTGTAAGAAGCCTTTGTTTTATAGGTTAAATGGAGCATAACAGTGTAGAAAACACCTGCAGAGAGACATGCACAAAGCTTAGCACTCAGACGAGATATCATGTACTGCATCCACCAGTCCGACTCGTCCTTCTCTCCAGTTTTTTGTTCAAACAATAACATGCCAACATTAAAGCTGCACTTACATGTTTTAAACATGTCACTTTAGTCGCTTATAAAGTTTAGTTTTACTATTTTCTGCTCAGTGGTTAAGTTGTTAAATCCTGTTGTGTATATATAGTAGCAACCATTCAAAATGGTCAAAAGCTGTAATGGCAGCCAAAAGGCAGCAAAATCCCCTCCAACTTCCAGCCACTGGCCTTCTCCTGGGCATTCATATTTTTTTACTCTGACTTAACCCTTTCACTGAATTACAGGGTCTGACAAGGAGAGGGCTTCTCTTTCTACAATAATGTCCTCAAATAATAACAGAATACAGTGAACGCTCGTTTTTCGCGGGGGTTATATTCCAAAAAGAACCCTCGATAGGCGAAATCCGTGAAGTAGAAACCTTTCAAGGAACAAAAACTTTTTATAGGCCCAAGCATTTGTTTAACAAATAAAAATGCTGTATAAACGTTTGTTGTCTGTTTTTTTTTTGTTTTTAGCAAAAAACTACTGTACTGTTCTGTAAAATAATATAGTTATAAATAAGTAATAATTTTAATCATCAATACGAACTGAAGGGTTAATATTGCGGGAATCAGCACCACCCCACCGTGACGGATTGGAACGGGAGAAAATGAAAAATGATTATGAAAAAAAATACAAATACTGACTGACATGTACAGCACAGTATTTCACTGCTGTTCTGACGTAGCCGCTGCATCCTGACTCTGCTCTGTGGCGTTTTTTTCTTCTAAAGCCTGCGGTGCAGGTGTGTTTTTTGGAGAGAAGAACATAGCTATCAGAAGTTGTTGTCGCTCTTTTTTTCTTCTGGGCTAAAAGATCCTTATAAACCGACATGCCACCATTGATTATGTTTGACAAAAAAGTTTAACAATGCATGATGCAAATCCGTGAAGCAGCGAGACCGTGAAAAGTGAACCGCGTTATAGCGAGGGTTCACTGTATTTAAGATGTTTAAAAATGAATTGTAGGAGACCAGCCAAGGGCCCATCAAGGAAAGTGGGGAAACTTTTAATGGCTACTACTGTAACAAAGGAGGAACGATACTGTGCATGTGTGCAGGGGGTAAACCGGGAAGTAGCAAATTAGCAGTTCTTAGGGGAGTGTAAAAGTAATGAGGAAAAGTCCAAGATCAAGCGTCAGAAATAGGCAAAAAAAAATGTGATTCTAAGATGGATAAGACTAGATCAATGGTGTGAATACAGTCTGAACGTCGTCGTTCAGTGAAGCAGAAGCAAAAGCTGCCAAGGCGTTCAGATGTGGCTGCTAAGTTGATGGAAGTCTGATTAGAGCAGATGGCTCCACGTCTGTTTATGTCCCATCATTACGCACTGTGCTGGAGTTCTATGGAGGCTCAAAAGGACCATAAAAACAGTATCAAGCCTGACACTTGGAGTATATAACATTATTTCATCATAACCCAATATGAGTGGAGTGGTGTCTGCAGTTCAATGCAGTGAGGAATGCCCTGATCTTTATATTGGAGAAACCAAACAACCTCACTACAGACGAATGGCCCACCGCAGAAGAGCGCCCTCCTCTGGACAAGACTCTGCAGTGCATCTACACCTTATAGATAAAGAACAGTCTTTTGAGGACCAGAATGTTCACATTTTCGACAAAGTAAATAGGTGATTTGAGAGGGTCGCAAAGGAAGCATTCTATGTTAAGAAAGACAAACCAACCATTTTAGGGCTTCTTGGTTCTGTTGTACTTTACTTTGCTCCTTGTTTTCTAGTTTTATTGGTTTATTTTATTCTCATGTTTTTCTGTTGCCCTCTTGTGTGTTCCTTTCCCCTTGGCTCCCTCGTTGTCTCGTTTCACACCTGCTCCTTGTCAGCTCGTTAGCCCTGCCTTTGTCTCTGTCAGCCATATATGCTCTCCCTCTGCTCTCACTCGTTGTAGGTTCCTTGTCTTTGCTGTCCTCCCATGCTGTTGTCCACCTACCTCGTCTCTCCTTGGCTCCTCGTGTTTGGTTTCTCCAGATGTCTCCAAAGTTCTGGTATGCTTTTCATTATTAGTTGGATTTTTGGATTCCTGCCTTTGTTTACTGTTTTTGCCCCATTAAACTGCTAGAAATCTCATCAGCTTCTCTGCCTCTGCATTTGGGTCCTCCAAACCACAACCAAACCCTGACAATCCCTTCCTGTTATCATCACAACCCCAACTCCTTTACAGGGGAACAGAAGACCTTCAGCCAGGCCAGTAATTCCCTTTAATAACACCCCTTTCAGAGAAATAGACAGGTATTGTGCATTGTAGGCTAACAAATGAAGCCAAACTACCCCCATTCCAAAGGGGTGGACCCATTGGTCGGTTCCAATTTACATGTTTTTTACAGGTGTTGTTGGGCTACTGTATAAGAGCCTCGAACTCAATGCTGTTTCTGACATTTTGAATTGAAAAAGCTTCCTGGATGGGAAGCAAAACGTCTTCAAACGTGGAAACAAAGTCCAGTGAATTGTTTTTTTTTTCTAAAGGCCTAAACGTAACTTTGCACCTTTAACAACAGATAATTAGAGTTTAATTCTCCAGTGATGATCAAAGCCTTTACCTATATAGGCTGAAAGGTCACTCAGAGTGGAAGAAGCCATTACTCTAAAAAATAAAAATAAAAGCCGCATTACAGCATACAATGCACAAAGAGACAGAGACTGTTGGTTTGGAGAAAAAAAAAACTGTAGTTTGAGGCTAATCAGCTTGTTGACATTTGTAGGGACAAATGAGGAAACTTGCAAGCCTCAGAAAAACCATCCTGATTGATGCGATGGAAATGGAAATACAAGCCAGTAAAAAATAAAACTGAGAAATGTAGGATAATTTTAATGGTGACATGCTTATTAGCAACATTACCGGCCACATCTGATGAGATATTTTTGCCTGATCAGCAAATTTTCTGGCAAAGACAACAGCAAAAAAAAATAAGTTCCGCACCAAGTCAGGAAAGTAATTTGAAAGTAGCTTCAGTCAAACCAATTTTAATTCTAACGATGTAATTATGACAAAAAACGAAGAGATGTTTGTTGGCTTTTTACAAATGCACAACCGGAGGCTGCCCTGACATTTAGCATTTTGTTAGAAACAGGAGGGCTGTTTCACTTCAGAACAAATCACTTAGTTGGTAATGAGTTTCCAGGATTGATTGACAGCTGGCGTGACATCAGTTGTGAAGTACAGAGGCGGCAGCATCATGATGAGGGGGATTTCTTCTGCAGAAAGGACTGGTTCTCTACCCTATAAATGGTGAAGTCATATTATTAAAAGACATTTACAGTAAATATTAAAGGGAACAAATGTAAACTTTAGAAATTTTGAGGGAAAAAAAAACAGCTTAAAAAAAACATATTTTTATTCAATTTTCACCAAAAAGGAATAATGTTGCAATCCCAGCAGACCAAGGACAGGAAAAGCTGAATCTGATTTTCTGTTTGCATTTTACCTGTCAGAGTTCTGGAGGGTTCTTCCCATCTGACTTATTTTCAGTATTAGAGGAAAACGTTTTAGATGTTTAATCCTATAAATGTTTAATTTCTGCAACTGAAATTTAAATCGACTCTCAATCTGAGACTTGGTTTTCCTCCTTTGTTGCAGGAAGTCAGTCTGTAAAGCCTGATCATCTCTTTTTATAGTCACATTTGTGGGTTTTTGTGTCCTGTCTGATCTGTTTATGGCACAATTAAGGCTTCCACCTAAGCCTGCTATTTAAATGATCATCATGGGTTTAATTTAGTTATGAGAAATTAATATTACACCTATTATCCATAGAAATGTAACCTATATTTGGCTCATTACTAGGTATTATTAAATTGCTAGAATCCTTTTCTGCCTACAGATCAGGAAACCCTGGTAATCTCCTCCGAGAGAAAGAAACCATCTTGTTTCAGTCCTGAAAAACATCCAGGTAATTCATCTCCCGTCTCAATTTAAAACTAAACCTGTTCCCCCTTTAACTGTTGAGTCATGTTAATGAAAGCACAAGTGTTTTACTCTGAGATGAATGAACGTCAAGCTGGAGATAAAAAAAGGGGAAAAAGAAGCTCATCTTTTTATGGCAGAGATTATTACAAACTGAACAGTTTGTTCACATCCTCCTCCGTCCGAATGTTGTCGCCTCTTCTATCGTCGTTAACCGTTTGTACCCCTGGTAATGACTCTAACATGCTGTGTTCACCAGATCGAAAAGCAAGAGAAGACGTGGGGGGGTGGGGTGGAGTGTAAGAGCGGAGGCTTATTGCACAGTTAAGCTGCAGCTGCAGTTTCCATAACAACTACCTGCTAAAACCCGGCTCCCTCGACCATCATTAGAATAACATTTTTACTCGTCAAATAGGCATTAGTGGAATCTACATGAGCAATGAGATGGGAGTGACACACACACACCGTCACACACACACAAAGGATAAAAAAAACCTGACAGTATCAGCTGAGGTAATATCTGAAAGCAGAAGCAAAGAGCCTTCTCCTCTAGAAGCTGTAATTACAGGGCGTTATAGAAGTAGAGGTAGATCACTTCCTCTAGAAGTAACATCGCAGACATGCGAGGTTTTTTTTTTCTTTTTTGTTGTGTAGCAGTTTACCGCAGCGAATTATTCACACGCAGAATCGGTTCACGAGGAGAAATGGAGTGAAATACAAAAACATCCTGTGCATAGCTTAAGGCTTAAGAGGCAATCCCCCCCCCCTTCAGACCCCTTGATCATAACCTCTCCTTTCTTCTTCCCAGCAGGAACTCCAGCGACCGGCTCAAGGAGAGACGCGTCTTTCCCCATTCAGCCGCCCTTCTGATCAGGCTTCACGCCATCAGCTTGAAAAAAGGGGTAATCAAGAGTTTAAAGAAAGAGGGGGAAGTAGTGGGAACACATTAAGTGCTGGCTAGTCCAGGGTATCATTTAAAATCAGGGCTGATGGCTTCATCGCTGCCAGGCTCTAACCTTGAGCGAGGGGGGGCCCTGGTGACCAGGGGAGGGAATGGGGGGGAGAGGGATCGGCTCTTTTTTGTATTCACATTCCGCTCAGCAGGCACCCGGGGGCTATAACCCTGAGAATCCGTATTAGGTGAGCCAAAGTCACCATTAATATAGAGCACTGGGCCATACTATAACCTTACACTTCACATCTCTGGGTTGTCCTGAACTGGGGAAAGAAATGGCGCTTTCCAACAATCACTTGAGGGGAACTTTCAAAAGTGACCTCTCACCAAAGTCAATCCTTTTGCTTCCTCTCTCTTTTTTATTCATTCCGTCCGTGTTTGCTGTTCCGGCCAAATCTCTGCTATCTCTGTCACGGCGGCTCCAGCTTGCTCTCCTTGGCAGAGTCACGTAAGCGAGCCTGTTCCTCCTTCACTGGATGCAATTACAGATTAGAGCTAAAACACAGGTTGAGGCCTCTCTGTTACCCCATCCTGGACTCCCCTGCAGCCTCTGTGGCCATGTGGCATTTCGAAGAGTCCAGAAATAAAACAAACAAACAAAAAAGCCTAGCAGTGGGACAAGAAGGGCTACCTGCAATTTGAACTAGTGAAAGAAAATGAATAAACTGCAGCGACTTAAGCTACGGGAGCTGCGTTTAAGAAACAGCTTCTCCCACGGTGTTTACGAAAGACTCGGAACATGCAGAAATAAGCTGACAAATTCTGCCACCACTGACCTTTTGAAAGGTTACCTAATACTTTATAGCACAGAAACAGAGGCTGTACACCTTATTTAAACTCAGGCTAAAGTCAATTCTCTGAAGCCAAACAGAAATGTGTTTTAATATTGAGACTAGATAATTACCCATAAACTAAATTCAAAGAATAAAATACCAAAATTGGTCAAAAGGATGATTAGTTTGTTTGTAAACCTGCTTAAAAACAACTAGGAAATGAAGAAAAAGTCTTCAGCTTTGTAAGATGCAGCTGAAATACAGGCCGTTTCTCCATATATTGTCACGATTTGTTTGGAGGTTTTTATGACGACCCAAATGCAGAGGCTGACAGGCAGGGGTGAGTTCTTAAAAGGTTTAATGAAAGATCAGGCAGCAAAAACAGGAATCCAAAAATCCAACTTAAAAATTTTAAACAAAAACAGGTATCCAAAAATCAAACATAAAAATCAAACACAAACCAGAACCATGGAGACATCAGGGGGGAAACCATCAAGGAGGGAGTGTATTTATGGCTGACTGAACAAAGGTAGGACTAATGAGCTGATAAGGAGCAGGTGTGACTAGAGCTGATGAGGAAGCCAAGGGAAAAGAACACAAGGGGGCAACAGAGGACAGACAGAAAAACCTAAGCAACTTAAATGAATCCAGACACACCAATAAAGCTAGAAAACAAGGAAAAACATGGCTAAACTTGAAACTGAAAACTTAGAGAAAAACAACAGAACCAAGATTGTTACATGTATGTACTTGTGCGTTCTTGTAGGCTTGTGAAACGTCATCAGCCTCAGCCCCAGTACTGTCCCAATTCACAAGAACAACAAGACAGAGAACAGACAAATTCTCTTTATGTTGTTCTCGCCCCTCCCTCTTTACCCAGCATGCATCAGAGCAGACTTGTCCATTCTTGAGATTGACAGCTGTCCCAGCATGCACTGCGGTAGCAGCAGCTTCCAGGTTAGCGCTCACAGAGCCCAGAGTATTAAGTTAAAAGATCTCTTTTCTGTCGCCATTGTTCAATAAAAGTATGTTTTAAGATTATTTATACTTCTAAGTGTCACTAAATGGTCCATTTACTGATTTAGTGCGTAATTAATAAAAAAAATCCGAAGTTGAGAGGTTGACAGTTGCAACATTGTTGATTTAACCGACATGCATCCTACAGCAAATAATTAGCTCCTTCTTCTTTTTGGGAAGCCACAACCCATCACTTCTCAAGGGAGAAAAAAAATCCAGGTAAAGAAGTATAATTTAGACCCTCCCCTAGAAGGGACAACTCCTCATAATACCAGCCATAGACCCTCCATTGCACGTCCATAAGCCGCAAACCCAACCCCGTGGATGCCAGAGCATACCTATGACCGTCAGGCAATTGCAACCCAGGCAACCAGCCCCCCTTGATCAAGTATGGCTTGCCAGCCACCCAAGCCCAGGTACCAGACAATCCGCGTCATCCCCCTTCCAGATTACAGGCACAGGTCAAGCAGGCGCACCCACACCACAAGCTCAAAGGAATCCTGGCAAGATGGTTGTATCACACCTGCAGTACAGCCACAACAGCCAGCCGACTTCCCATAAAAGGATGAAGCCTGGATTTGGTATCCTCCATCCAGGTGGATGAACAAGACATTGAAGCAAAAGGATGGAACCAGAGGCTCAGAAGCCCAAGGAGAGCAAGACACCCTAGCCAAGCCATGACTGACGCAAAGGGCCCAGTGCCCAGAGAACAGAGGTCCATGACAGCCCCCTTTCTGCTCAGATGTATCGTTGTTGCCTATTGCACTACCCTAAACCCTAAGTGCCTGAATGCATTCCTAAAACCACAGGAGAGTATGAGCTTCAGTAGCCTCGTGAGACCATCCTGATCTCGCGAGCTTTCAAGGTTTCACTCGCAGATCAGTCTGGAGACTCTCCGTTGAATAAAATTTGGAGCAATTCACGAAACGAACGTCCAATCAGCGTTGGCTTTGAGGCGGGTTAAGGTGTGATGCAACGAGAAGCGCGACAGTTCAGTCTAAAGAACATGGCGGCTTCAGCCGATGAAACTAGCGTTAGCGTGGCTATCGAGCAAGTTTTATCGGAATTATTTCTTCCCTGAAAGAAGAGCCAAACACTGCTCTGGAGGCCTTTCTCAGAGGAAAAGATGTTTTTTTTCTAACCAGTATTTTCGCCCCTTCCCAAAATTACTTCAACGGAAGGTTTCCAGATGGATATGTGGAGCAAATCCATCTGGCGGAGTCAGGTTAGAGCATCAGAGACCACAACCCTTATGCCCTAAATATGTATACCTTGGTATCATTTTGAATGACAATGGCTAGGGGTGTTCATAAAAATTGGAGCATCCTCCACCACCAGCATGGGAGGACTCACCCTGGGGAAGAACTCCTTCCCAACATCCTGCATATGGTTGTGTGATAAAGCAGGTTAGCGGAAGCATCCGATGATGGGGAGAAAAGAACTGGGGGACGGGGTTCTCCCATGGACCCAGCTCACCAACCGGCATCAAAAGGCAACCTCTTCTCCACCCCTCCACAAGGGGAGCAAGGCACCAATCTCCGGGAGCAGAAAATAACCCAGACAGGGGGCCAATTTTTCTTGTAGCATCTATACGGTTACCAATAATATTTTCAATTTAATTCAGTTCAGTTTATTTATATAGAGCTGATTCACAACACGTCATCTCAAGGCACTTTACAGTTCAGATCATCCAGTCAAATTGATTCACAATTTTTTATCTGAGGAAAACCAGTTTATTGCATCAAGTCATTGACTCGAATGCAATCCCTCATGCTAAGCATGCTCGTAGTGACAGTGGAGAAGAAAACCTCCCTTTTAACTGGAAGAAACCTCCAGCAGAACCAGGCTCAGTGTGAGCGGCCATCTGCTGAGGCCGACTGGGGTTCAAGGAGACAGAAGCAATACAAAGAGATACAAAAAGCAACTATAAAAGGCGTCCCAGTCCAAGAAACACACAGCCAGGCAGATGAGCCCCAATCCTATTAATCCTATTTATTTTGATATGGTGTATATATCTGGATATACTGTATATATATTGCTTATTCTTTATGCACCTTTTTCCTCCCTGTTTGCATCTTCTGTAACTTCTATGCCAATATGTGACGAGTGAATTTCTCCACTGTGAGATCAATAAAGCTCATCTAATCTAATCTAATCTAATCTAAGCCAGCTCCCATGTCAGAGGATGAAGAGAACACATCAAGTTAGTCACAGTCAGAGAAACAGGACTACACTGAAAAACAGGCCGATCTCCAACATGTATAAACAAAGGTGTTGATGGCAGCAGCACTGCTGATATTTCTCCCCATTTCTCCAGAGGTGTCAAGTAAAGAAGTACAAATACTTCATCAAATTTGTGCTTACACCAAAGGAAATCATTAGAAGCAAGCAGGTGTTCTTCAAACTGCAAACGCGAATTGTCTATGCCATGCTACAATGTCGGATTCTAAAAAAGATGTAAAAATGTCTGAAAGGTCGGACCCAGGCGAGAGCGTATCGGGAGATGGAGACGGAAACTAACAAGACCTCTCTAATCCTTGGCCCTATCTCAAAGAATTTTTCGTAATAGTTGAAAAATTGAGCTTTCAATATAGTCATATAGTGGCATCTGGCTTGTTTTTGTTCTACTTAAGTAACAATGTGTGTACTTTTGACACCACTGCTGCTGTCCTTTAGTTTGATTTTCTCCAGGTTGAGTTGTTTGTTTTCTTTTAAGTACTGGTGAGGGCGGACAAACAACTTTCCATTCATTTTCTTTGTTTCCTATCACATCCTGTACTCATACATTCCTGTTAAATTTGAGATATTCACAATAGTATTTTATTTATATACAATAAGGATTGGGAAAATTAACTCTGTTTCGGTTATTCTTTCCCTTTAGGCCCCAGCAACCATAAGTCAGTGTCACAAACATTAAACTTGTATTTAACCCATAGAAACACTCAACTCGGACCTTTACCATTATAATACACTGTGTGTCTGAGTTTGCAAGTATAAAAAAACAAAATAGAAAATTACCACACATGTATGCTCTTTTTTCAGCATATGAAGAGAAAAAGGTCTGAGTCATGATTTGTCATATCCAATCATCATAGGGTTGTACAGTCCGCTCATTCGTTTTCAAATGGTTCTTAGAAATGTTTAGTCGTTTGACTGTTTATGTTTGTTTTATGCAAGAAAATAGCTGTCTAAGAGGAATTAATTTTGGTTTGAAAGGAAAGTGAGATTCTGCCAAAGAATTAGGGGATTTTGTTTGTTAATGCTTGAATTGTGTGCAGATTTCTGAGAATGTGAGGCATGTTTTTCAAAGAATATCTTCAAATGTTGAAGAAAAGCTGTAAATACTGAACAAGAGCATACAGTAGGGCGACATTTCTATACATCTCAGAGTCCCAGCAGCCTGCAAGAATACAGGATACAACCAGAAAGATTAAAAGAACTCAAACACATTAATGATGATAGGTTTAAGATATCTGACTGTTTTTCTTCATCACCTCTGATCCTTGACATGTCAAATTCTGAAAAATACTATTTTTCCCTACTCAATGAATGCATCAAAAAACTATAAGCTCCAACAGATTTGCCTCTATAAACACATTAACTAAAAGCAGCACTAAGCTAAAGGTTAGGGAAGCTGCATTGATGCATAAATTGAGAAAATATTGTAATTCTTTCATTTTCCATCCCACTCAAACCTACTGAAGCCAGTCATTAATCCTAAAGAACATTTTTTCTTCCTGCATCATAGAAAAAAACAAACCCAAGAATAGGTCAAAAGTGACAGAGTATATCTTTAGGAAAATCAGAACTTCATATCGGCCTGAAAAAGATAAAAGGAGATAACACTTGCTCTGTCAACCTTTACAAAGATAAGGATAAATAACTTTATTACTTCTTTCAGATGTATTTTACATTGTAAGTTGCCCTCTTCAATGCAATAAGCTCCTCCCTTGGGTGGAGGTGGGCAGCTTGCAGGGCCTGGGGAGCAGTGACGGCCGGGGACCTGTCGATAGGTTTGAACCTGGTTCTCTCTTGGACAGGTGCTCTGGTCAAACCACTAGGCTTTTTAAGTACAGCGAGCTGCCAATTAAATCAATTTAAAGCGCAAAAATATCATTCTAATGCATCAAAATTAACAATTGAAAGCAGCAAAAGCCAAGTGAAAGCCAACTGTCGGTGATGCGATCAGTTGTCAGAACCAGGAGGTCAGAGATACGGTGACGTGCCAAAGGAGAATCCAGGATGGACTTTGGTCACAGTTCCAGGTACAATATAGCCTCGTGAGACCATCCGGATCTCGCGAGCTTCCAAGGTTTCACTCGCAGATCAGTCTGGAGACTCTCCGTTAAAGAAAATTTGGAGCCGTTCACCAAACGAACGTACGCAACGAGAAGCGCGACAGTTCAGTCTAAAGAACATGTCGGCTTCAGCCGATGAAACTAGCGTTAGCGTGGCTATCGAGCAAATTTTATCGGAATTGCAGAGTATTTCTTCACTGAAAGAAGAGCAAAACACTGCTCTGGAGGCTTTTCTCAGAGGAAAAGATGTTTTTGCTCTTCTCCAGACTGGTTTCGGCAAGAGTTTGATCTATCAATTGGCTAGTGCCTGGCTTGAGGTTGTGTTTTCGTCGTCGTTCTGTTAGTACGTCATATGCTTCGTTGATCTAAATGGTATATTTGGCCCGTCTATCACCAACATAGGCCAATCAGCTAACCAGTATTTTCGCCCCTTCCCAAAATTACTTCAACGGAAGGTTTCCAGATGGATATGCGGAGCAAATCCATCTGGCGGAGTCAGGTTACCAGGCTGGGGAGAAGACGTCCGATTTTATCGGGGACGCAAGGATCCAGGATCAGGCCAGGAAAAGAGTCCGTCGGGTCTGGGTGGTTCTGACCCTCACAGAGATCAAGAGGCACAACAGGTCAAGATTAGGCAGTCGGAACACAGGAACACTAGAATTAGTCTCACCAAAGGCTCGAAATAATCTGGCACTGATGACTGGTCTGAAGGCTGGTTATATAGTGACTAATGCAGGTGTATCAGATGTGTGGGAAATGAGAAGCGGGCGGAGTTAAGCAGGTGTGTGAAATGAGTGATCAGAGCAGGCATAAGTACTGAGATAATGACATTCATATCTTTATATTGATCCTACCATAGTTGTGTTAAATACAGTTCCCCAAACATTTCAGCCTGTGATCCCAAAATTAACAATGGAATGGATTGGTGACCCACGTACAACTATTTCAATCTATATTTACCTCCACCAAAGGATTATGTTTTAATTCCAGTTTGTGTGTAACTTTAAAATTAATGAATAGATTTTAGTAAAATTTTAACCAAAGCAGCAGCTCAGTCCCAAGAACAATTTTTTCAATTATTAATTTTGATAATTGCAATGCGATCAAGCAAAGATAATGACAAATTGTCCCACCTTAAAAGGTCAATGTTGACTTTTGCTATAGCAGCAAAAGGTTTTCTTTAATAAATTTAGAAAGATTACTTGTAATGAATATACCAAGATATTTAAATCCCCTTTTAGTAACTTTAAAAAGGTAATAAGGTAAACCATTACTTTTATCTTCAACTGGCCAAGCTAAAGATTTTTCAAATTAAGATTTTTTCCAGAAAATCTACCAAACATTTTAACCATTTTGATTAAAAATGAAATTGACGCAGTTGGAGTGTTCAAAAACAAGAAAACATCATCTGCATATAATGTGTATCTTGTGTATAATAATTTGTTTGTATGCCTTTGATCTGATCATTTGTTCTCCATATGACCTATAAAGCCTTTAATGGCCATGCACCATTTTATCTAAAGATCTGATAATCCTCATGTTCCTAACAGAGAACCTTACGTTCTAGAATTTCTAAAAGTAGAATTGAAGGCAGATCTTTTAGTACCCAGCTACCAGTTTTTCTCCATGAGGCAGACACCCTGTCTACTTTTAAGGCTAGGCTTAAAACGTTCCTTTTTGATAAAGCTGATAGAGTGGCTCAGGTTATCCTGAGCTATCTCCATATTTATGCTGCTATAGGCTTAGACTGCTGGAGGACAAAGGGACCCCTTTTCATCATTCTGTTTCTTTATATCTCTATTCACCCATTCTGCAGTAATTGTTAGTTCAATCTCTAAAGCTATCCTCTCTCATCTTTGTCATCATTGTAACTTCATCTGGTCTGTTCCTATTTGATTGTAACACCATCCTGTATCTTTTCTTCTTTCTCTATCTCTGCTTCTGTCTACTTGAACCGCATTCAGCCTCAACAGATGGCGGCTCACACTGAGCCTGGTTCTGCTGGAGTTTTCTTCCTGTTAAAAGGGAGTTTTCCTCTCCACTGTCACTACAAGCATGCTTGCTGTGAGCAATTGCCAAAGAGTCAATGAAATCAGCTGGTTTTCCTTAGAGAGAAATTGGTGATTGGTAATCTGATTGAATTGTCTCTGTAAAGTTCCTTTTGATGACTTGTTTTGAATTGGTGCTATATAAATAAACTGAATTGATCTTATAGCCTCTGCAAGAGGTTCAATATTAAAAAAAAACTGTAGAGGGGACAAGCGAAACCCCTGTTTTGCTCCTCTCTCAAGCAAAAATGTCTCTGATTTTGTCGCATCCAATGTAATGATTACTGCATCCTCCTTCCTAAATGTTTAATACTGAAATATACCAAGTATTTTGTGTTTTTTTGGAGCAGGACTGTCAGGTTTTTTATAAAGCCTGTTTGATCTGTAGCTACTAGTTTGTGAATTATAGTCTGCGCTCTGAGTGCTTTTCTAGTTTCATTTTTTGTTTGTTTAATTACCAATTATACATTTCAGGTTATATTCTAGCCCAAAATAAACCTCTGGGATTATATTGCAATGGCTGAAAATTGAATAACTCCTGTTTGGTATCCCGACCCACACTCTGGGAATCCCATGTTTAGAACAGCAGTGAAAGATTTAAGCTGCTGCATGAAGTGAATCTTGTTGTAAACAAAAAATAGGATTTTAGAACTGTGTTCTATTTTTTTAAACTAATTTTAGGTTTTCAAAGCTATTTTTGACAGATTTAATATTTTCAAATTTTCTCTCTCTTAATAATTAAATTTCTAATTTGCATTTTTTCTAGTTGCAAGATATGTTTTTATAAACTAGCATTCACAAAACCTGTTCTTTGCCCCTAAAAATAGAACAAAAATCACTCTTTACTGTTAGAATCTCTAAGAGTTAATTTAGGCTAAAGAATGATAGCTGTTACCTCTAGAGAAGTCTTTTATCTGTTACCTCTCCTGCATCATCACTGTTGCATCACCTTTCTAAAAGCTACAAGGCCTTGTCTAGATTTTCTGCAGAATTGCAGCGCCACATAACGATGGTTGAGTTTAGCAGCACATCCTCGTGTTCAATAAAACAGCAGCGGATGGGATCAGTCAGAAGCTGTAGTATATATTCAGACAGCTTCAAAAGGAGCTGTTAATTAAAGCTTTCTTTCATTCATTTGGCTCAGACGCCGAGAAATACAAGTCAAAGCTGCAGCTAATTATAGAAAGTAAAAAGCATGGAGGAGGAAGGTTTGGACAGAGCTGCCATTTATTTATTTAACAGCAATATCTGCTGGATTTCTTTGAACAGCGGATCATGTGTCAGGTTCCTCCTCCGCTGCTGTCGGGGTTACAGCGAGTTCGGGGGTTCACACCTGAACGTGTGACGTTTACGTTTTCAGGTCGGACCTGAGCAGGTTTCTGCGGGGAAATGTTCAAGAGGGTAACCCAGACATGACACCAACATGTTGGCTGCCGTCAGCTCTGGAAAGCAGGGAGGGTGTGAAAGTTTCACAGGTTTGCACAACAGATGTTCGCAAGAGACATGTAATGTTTCTCTCTAACACGCTGCAGTAGGATTCTCTGTATTTATTTTTTATTTGTTGTTTATCCTCTTACAGATACTCATGTTTATGTGTTTTACTTTAAATATTATGACATAAACAGCCTTTGCCTCTTAAAGATTTAAACTTAGACAGATTTTATTTTGTCATTTTGTACACACAAGTGTATAGAAAAAGAAATTTCATAGGCCTACAGCTCTCTAGACTTTTTCATTTGTTTTAAAGTGCAGCCTTGATAAAAACACTGTGGTGAAAAAACACTGGTGAAAAAAGTGAGGTAAACATGTGACTGTATAGTTACAGTTCCAACATTCATTTTTTTTCCCTGTTTTGTTAAATATTTCAGATGACACTTTTTTATGTCAGAGACAAAAAAGACAACAATTTTATAAACATTGAAAAGAGAAAATAAAATCACCTTAAACAGCATAATAGAAAAAAGAGGGTTTATGCCTAGTTGTTAGAGCGGTGCGCTTGTGCTCTGAGAAGGTTGAACCGGTTCAATTCCCACCATCTGAACTATGGGTCCCTGAGCAAGACCCGTATGCTACGTTCAGACTGCAAGCAGCAGAGGAAGCAGAAGCAGGTAGTTTCCATGCAAAGTCAATGGTTGACAAGCATCTTGGCACAGCAAAAGGTCCTGCAGAGCGTTTTGAGCAGCAGGAGCAGCGCGTCTGAGCATCGGACCCACGTGACGCACTGACAACGCAGCACTTGACGCGCCACGTCAACCAATCAGGGAAACTGATCTGGTAGCTAGCAGGGAGACAGACACAGCACTGCTGATGCAGGGCGCTACTATCGCTCCTCTGAAACAGTTTATTAACGTCTAAATTGACTTCAAATGCCGAAATCCGCCAGCAAAAAAATTTTGCTTTTATTATCCTGGTGCCTGCTATTAGGAATCCAGTTTGTGTGAGTTGTGTTTTTGTGTGTTTTCCCTCCACCACCAGGTGGCGCCTGGTTCTCGTTGGCCCTCTCACACACCTGTGGATGGTTGTCTCATTACCTGAGGACTCTTAAGCTGCTGACTGCCACTACCTCGACGCCAGAGTGTTTGCTAGTTTTGGGTACTCTAGCCAAGCTGAGTTTTGCTGAGTCAAACTGAGTTTTTGTCAACCTGAGCCTAACCTTGTTGTTTTTGTCTTTGCCTCTCGGCAGGAAATCATCCTGGAAACTGGATGTTTTGGACCTTCTCCACCTGGAAGGATCGTCTGAGCTTCAAACTGAGCTGAGGATTCAAACTGGAGGTTTGGATCTACTTTCCCCCGAAAGCATTTTTTGAGCTTCACACTGAGCAGGGGAAACATCTCCACAAGAAACCGTTCAAGTACCATAGGAAATCCAAGTGGCAGTCAGCTCCTCCGTTCCTCAAGGAAACACCTCAACCTGGGTAAACCCTGTCCGCCCTCCAACGAGCACGTCAATTACTGGAACAAACCAACACCAACTGGATTCAGAGAATGACACCCTTTTCTGGAAACGTGAGTCCTGTTGCCTTAATTCCCTTTTGCAGATTGAAGCTCAAATTTCCCACTGAGCCTGAACTAACCACAGGAACTTCCCTACATTTTTCAGTTCCGGCTCACCAGTGTTCTGAGCAACTCTGGACCCGTCCCTACCAGTTCTCAATAAACCTGTTAAACCTTCCCCTGGTCTCTCTGTTTGGTTTTCTGCATGTGGGTCAGAACTTTGCATAAAATCATGACGCCTGCAGTTTAGATTAGGCACGTGAAAAATACTAACATCTACTTCCAGCCGCCGCAAACAGTTGCGGAAAACCACAAAGAGGCTGCTGTTGAACTTGATTCGCATGGACAGTGCACCGCCGTTATGTGGTGGTCTGAGCGGCTCTGACAGCGAAATAATATTTGAAGGCAGGATGGTAATCTGGATGAACTGACTGCACATGTGAAGTTTTCAGGTGAACTTTTTCACTTAAAAACATATTAAAACAGTTTTTACCCACTGATCACAGCAAATATAGCTGCCATTGTTACAGTCAAAGAAAGGATGTGGAAGCTTCGCCCAACGTGCATCAGACCCACTCTTCGATCACAGAGCTAGAGCAGCAAAGATGCTTCAGCCGTGCCTCAGAACTAAACTTGTACAAGCATAAAAAATGAAGCAGCATGCACATTTTTGCTGCTTCTGCTGCTTGCAGTGTGAACATAATGGCAGCACACTTCTTCCCAAGGGGATGGGTTCAAACGCAGAGGTAAATTTTTCCAGTGTGAAATCACTAAAGTTTAAGTAATCAGGTCTGGTTGTGCCATCTTGGCAACAAATACGGCTCTGTGACTGTTAACAACCAGTGACACTTTTAAATGGCTTAACACACATTAAAGGTAGGCTAAACCATCGGCGAGCTGATATTTTTGGATTAAATTTGACTTTCTCTCATGTATTGGAAAACATATTGCATTCATTTATTTGAACTTTTGAATATTTAGGCAAGAATAAAACAGAAAGGTGTGCCTTTAGATGTAATAATTCTGCACTCGACAGCCAAACCTTGAGATCCTGTGAAGCTCAACATGTTTTTTTAGTTGTTTTTTTTTTGCTGCTCTCTATTTATGATCCATTGTTGACATTTCGTTTGATTTTCATTAAAGGTTTCTGTTGTTTTCTAAATTGTGAATTCTATAATATTTGTTATTATGGGGTCATTTTTATTATGTAATTATAAAAAAAAACAATATTGGCATAGAAATATGATCTGATATTAGTTCAAAATAATTGGCAACTGGCTTAAAAAAAAACAACCTTTATTGATCAATCCTCCACCATCTCAATACCAATGCAGTCCAGCCTTTAACTGGGCAATTCCAAAACTATTTATTTATTTTCTTAATAGTTCAACAGAAAAAAAATTAACAACAAACCATGAAGAAAAAAACACGACAAACCAAAACTTCTGACCTTCTTTGTATACAGGAGTAGTTTTTCTCTCACTGCTCCAGCCTTAGGGAACATCATACAGTAGATGAGGATAAAAGGAGGATATAAAGCAGAGGTGCCAATAATTGTGGATCCAATTATTTCTTATTAAATAATAAATAAAACTGCTATGTAAACAATATTCATCCATTTAGCTATCGTGTTCAGAGGTTCTGACTACTGTAAGAAACAAAACCTGATAAAAAACTGAGTTTTTTTCTCGGTTGAATATAAATCAGGCTGAATGAGGAATGTTTTTTTTTCTTCCCTTTTTCCACTTTTTGCTTCTCTTTTTTTTTTACAGGTATTGGCTCTGTTTTCCTTACAACTTAAAACAGGCCCGGCTGCTGCTTCTCCAGGAGAAAAACAACAAAAGCTTTAAGAGTTTCTGGTCATAGCAGATGGAGGAAGGATTGGGGAGGCAACAAAAAAAAAAACACCTCCAACATGTTTATTTTCCTCGGTAAAATCGAAGAGAACGTTTTTTCCCAAGGGAGGTGGGCGAGGAGAGCAGGCCTGTTTGTGTTAAAGGATATTGTGTGTATGGATAAATCAGTGTTTGGGGAAGGACTTGTAGCCGTGTGTGTGAAACATGTGATTTCCAGTAATTAAAGTAATGTATCAATCTGGATTTTACAATGACATGATGATGGGAAAACAAATAAAGACCGAGAACAAATTGAAAAGCCAAGTGCCGAGGAGCTCTGGGCTGTAATATACGCTCCCCTACACCTCCAACCAAAATATTCTCATTTCAGGATTATGTCCAGATAACCTCAGCAGAACTCGTATTTCATCCGCTTGGCCCAATAAATTATTTTCATTCAGAGAAGATTACATTAAAGGAAAACAATCACTTTACAACAGAGCATAGATTCCTTTCATATGTGAGGCGCAAAGTATAAACATAAAACATATGAAGGTCAGCTGCTGGCAGGGGCGAATATATGAATATATTAATGGGTGCACGGCCTGATGTGGAACGCATTCAATATATTTAAAATTCAGCTTTGATAGAAGAAACCAGAATCAGCTTTCAAAGAAGACTTTTTTTTTTTATTCTGATTATGTGGATGTTTCTTGCAGTGTCTTCCTTAAAGATGTAGCCACATATATGATGAAATACTGCTTTTTGCACTATAAAATATTAATTGATCATAAAAAAGTACTTTTTCTGGTGTTTTTTTTTAAGCTTTAAGAAAAAACTTGGTTTTACAACACTGCTGCCTGCACCATGAAAGCTATCGACAGCAAAAAGATATGCTTTAGGAAGCTCCTAGCACATCAGTAAAAATGTTTTGCATTGTCACTACCTGATCCAACCCGGAAGAGCAATCCGTCCTGTGCATGCGCCACCAGCTCATTTGCGCATCCAGATATACATCTGGGTCGCCCTTGATTTTATCTTGTCAAAAAGACCCAAATGATGTTTTCCCTGTACAAATATAGTAAGCATTCTAAAATATATGTTAAAGGTAAATAATGTATTTCCTGAGAAAATAAATGCCTTAAAATCCTGTTTTATCACTCGTCTCTGCCCGATCTGCACCGGAAATGGGATCCTACGTTACCTTTTTAGCTACCTTTTTCGGCTTTCGATTTAAACATAAATGTAGTCTTTTTGACTTTTTATGTTTCCTTTTTTGTTAACATTATGGTATATAGTGCATAACCTAAAGAAAGAAATAACTAACATGCAGCTAAACATATTTTTTT
Organism: Cyprinodon tularosa; assembly: GCF_016077235.1. Lineage (NCBI taxonomy): Eukaryota > Metazoa > Chordata > Actinopteri > Cyprinodontiformes > Cyprinodontidae > Cyprinodon > Cyprinodon tularosa. The sequence continues at coordinate 1,242,399 of NW_024038929.1, forward strand.
ATCATGACACCAGACAAGCAGAAGAAAATGTAAAAAGCATTTAAATTGTCTCACAAAAGTCATAAAACATTTTTTTAAGATGTATATTAGCTGTCATGATATGGTTATGGTTTGTTGACCCAAAAGCAGAGGCAGGGAGGCAGAGGTGAATGTCTTGTGGATTTAATGAGTAAACTAAAAACAAAGCCAGGTAATCCAAAAATCCAAAAACGAAAACAGAGTCCAAATAAACAGGAAACCAGGAATCCAAAAATCAAAACATGAAAACTAGTCAAAACACACCAGAAAACATTGAGACATCAGGGGGATCAAAATCACAAGGAGGAAGGCTCAGAGAGACAGAGTTGGAGGAAGTTTGACGAGGACCCAGCAAATAAGAACAGAACAGAGAGAGTACTTATAGGAGACTGAAACAAAGAGAGGGCTAATGAGCAGACTGGGAGCAGGTGTGCACAGAGTAGGAGAGAAAAAGAGCAAGGGAAAAAGGAGAACACAAGAGGGCAGCAGAGAGCAACAAATAAAAAACCTAGAAAACTGAAAATAACTAGAAAACCCAACAAATTAAGAATTAATCCACAAAAACTAGAAAACAAGGAGTAAAGCAAAACTGAACACTCAAAAGAAAACATAACAGAACCAAGACTCTAACATTAGTTTTCTTTAGCTGGTTGTGGATAGAAATAAGTAATTTCAGTACCATAGTGACATTATCTATGGACGCACATGCGCAGGACTGATTGTGCTTCCCGGGATGGATCGGGTAGTGACATGCATTAAACATTTTGTTTAGATCATCAAGAAGGTTTAAGCAGTGCATATAGCCAACATATGCACTCAACAAAAACAAGTCTATCAAGGATTGATATGTTACAAGCTTTTAGCTGGCAGTACACGCTAGCTAGCGAGTCAACATAGAATTAAGCTTGAAAAGACCATCAGAAGCAACACCCGGTGTTGTCTGTCCATCAGCTCCTTTTACTGACAGACTGACGTCTTTTTAAAGGACCTTTGGCTGGTCCCCTACAATTCCTTTTTAAACATCAATATTTGTACTAACATATTTTTCTGTCATGATTTGTGGACATTAAGATCTAAAGAGATGCGCCATCTCCTGGTCAGACTACGGTGGCCCTAAAGTGCAAACAGCAACTACAAATTTTAAAAGTGCAACTACATTAAGGAAATCGCAACTACATAAAGCAGAGCGCAACTACATTAAGAAAAACAAAACTACATAAAGAAAAGCGCAACTACATTAAGAAAAACACAGTTACATTAACCTACCGGAAAAGGTAGGTACCAGTGGGAAACATGAGACATCGCTGATTGGACGACGGCGCCGTTTGACCCTTGAACCAGAAGTTGTGTCGTCTGAACAGTCCAGCTTCTTTTAAGTGTGTCTTCAGTGTACGCAAACTAACTGAAATTTGGTGATTAGTCTTGAGCATATCCAGTATCACCTCGTACGTATGTCCTGATTCAAAATATTCCTGGATAACGGCAGCTATGTTTGGGGCGCCGACAATATCCATGTTTTCAAAAGCCGCAGCAGGCAGAATGACTTCCGGTTCAAGGGTCAAACGGCGCCGTCGTCCAATCAGCGATGTCTCATGTTTCCCACTGGTACCTACCTTTTCCGGTAGGTTAATGTAATTGTATTTTCCTTAATGTAGTTGCGCTTTTAGATTTGTAGTTTAAGTGTGCACTTCAGGACCACCGTATCAGACCCTGTAATTCAGTGACAGGGTGGAGTCAGAGTAAAAAAGTATACACGCCCCCTAGAAGGAGTCACTGGAAGTGGGCTGCCATTCGGCTGCGAAGGGCCCTTTTGAATGGCTGCTACTGTAAGTACACTGTGTTTACTTCTGCTCGTTTTGATGTTTAATTCCAACTATAACCTATATATTAATACCCGTAAAAAAATAAACTAAACTTAGCTCATGTGATTCCTCTAAAGCAGGCCTGCCCAAAGTTGGCCCCTGAGGGCCGCTGTCCTGGAGGTTTTGTTAGTTAGCACAGCAGATTTCCATTAATAGCTCATTAACAGGCTGTTTCTGAACTTCAATTATCAGAATCAGCTGTGTTGAAGCAGGAAAACTTCTAAAACCTGCAGGACAGTGGCCCTCGAGGGCCCTGACCCTAAAATAGGGTCTGCCGTATCTGGACTTAAAACCTTTTAAGGTATATAGATATTGGGGTTGTAATTGCAGTGGGCAGTAGTTCTACAATCACTTCTTTTATATTTGGTTTCAGGCCATCACATTTAATTCAAATAAAGGATAAAAGATTAAAGTTGTTTGTATAAAAATCAATTTAATGGTTTTTTTAATGATCACTTTAATCTCATCTTTCTATCAGTGTGTGAAGAACAAACTCAAGTCTGCAGTTCCTTACAGCATATTTTAACTAATTAATTGAATTTCAGAATTGTTTGGTCTCTCTGTTTGTTTCTGTCTACAAAGTGAAGACAAATTTCCCTGATTTTAATGAAAATCTTAGAGCTTTCATGGAAAACCTCAGCCAGACTTTGTTCCTCGCAAGTCATCCTGATAACCCTCACAGCTCCGTAGAAAACACTGATGGCCCTCATTCTATCACTGGCAGAAGTCTAGTGAGGAAACGTTGCTTTAGGTCAGGTCCATGATCCATACAGATTTAAATTTCACCCTTTAACACTCTGTTCTTTTGTATTTAGCTCCTTAGATTTGAGTTTTTAGTGAGCACATCTACAGCAGGGTCTAAATCATTAAAACATCTCGATTAAAACTTAGCAAAACTCCTCTTTTTAAATCCTAAAAAAGTATAAACCTCTTCCCGGAATAACAGTGATTTCTTTTAGCTCAGAGTCAAGTCCAAGATTCATCTCCGAGCATAAACGGGTCACGTTATGCTCTTCGGGGTCCCTCGAAGTCAGCGTTCCAAAGCCGCCTTCTGCTGGTAAAAGGTCTGCAAAGTTACAAAGTCAAAAGTCTGAGCCGAAGGGATTTCTCCATTCCCACAGAAGGTTCAGCTCCTGAACTCTCTGAAATTCCTCGTTTGAAGTCCAGGCTTTTATTTTCTGCATCGCCATGGAAAACCTTTGCATAATGCCTGCCTGCCTGTTGGCAACTTTTCCAAAACTCAAAGAAAAGTCCAGCAGCGATTTAGAAGACCTATAAACCCGCTTTGCACTGCTACAACTGGATGATTTACCTTAAATAAATCTCTAAATAGACAGATTTTTTCAAAACATTCCAGTTTTTTCTCCACCCTCATTTCTCTCTTGATTATAATTCTTTAAGTCAAACGAAGCAAACATTGCAGAAAAAAATACGTAAAACAATTAAATGTAATGAAGTAAAATAACTCAGCTCCTCACCTCCTTCTAACCTGTTTAATTGGTCTAGTTTGTTTTGTCTGCAGAGGCTTTATGGAAGGACCAGCTGGCTATAAATTTTCTAAGGCTATATAGAGAAAGGATTGCTGGTTGTTTGCTGCCTCTGGCAAAATATATGTGTTTAATTATTTGCACTGATTGCTGCAAGATGTTTCCCGGTAGATGCTGGCTTTTCATTCAGCGTTTCTCAACATCCATTTGATTTTCTCTCCATTCGATGTAGTCCTTAAAAAATAATCACGTTAAAGCTCAATATTTGATCACCTTTTCTGGAGACAACACAGGATACCACACAGAGAAGGAGAAAGTCTACCTCAGCACTGCTGAGGTCTCTTGAGACTTTGAAAGTAGAAGTAATAAAGAAACAGCATCAGGGATTATTTTTCTTTAGCGTTGCCCATTCTTAGGAATGCATAATAAAATATAACCACAGAGTTATGTGTTAAAAGATAGATGAGACCTTCTGGATGAATATTTGTGTTGGATCGAAGCAGCAGAAGATATTAAAGCTCTGCGAATTTAATCGTACTACATCTGGCTCAAATATGATACTCCTATTTGTCAGAGGAGACGACATGTCTAAGGCACGCAGGTACAATTTAAGAGAAGGAGGTACATAGAAACTTTTACTCAAACTGTTCAAGTCTCAGATGAATCAGATCATTATGCTAAAGGCAGGCGTGTCAAAGGCTACCGTAGCAAATATCATTATTTTGTTCTGAGGTGTCTTAGGTGGTCTGAGTGCTTTTTTTAATGTCTGGACAGAGCTTTTATTTTACTGGCTGTCTAATTACTGTTCTGTGATTGGACAGGATTGAGATTGGAGTGTTTAGGTGGGAAAAGCCGGGATACCTCACATATGAGTCAGTGCATAGCAGAGGTGGAAAGTAACAAAATACATTTACTCAAGTTACTGTATTGATCAGGTTTTTAGTGTATTTTGTATTTTTCAAGTAGTTTTTAAAATCAGTAATTTAAATTTTACTTGATTACGTTTTGAGTGAAGTATTGTATTTCGTTACATTACAAATCCCATCTGTTACTGAGTAAAAAAAAACTTTGGAAAACCGAAAGGAAGACAAAGAAATCAGGCCCAGAAACAGTACAGTGATCAGCATGTAGATCTAGGCTACCAGAAGATCTAGGCTACCAGGAGATCTAGGCTACCAGGAGATTGGGAACAAGATGGAGGTGGATCAGGAGAGCGACGACGGTTCAGAGAACGTTTCACTAGAAATGCTAGCTGAAACATCGAATTCTGCTGCCCAAAACGACGAAAATCCTCGGCCACATTTGAAAGACTGCTTTTCATTTAAATTCAAGAGGGCCAACAGTATCATCATGCAATGCCAGATGCGTCTGCCAAAGGTGACTGAACTGGCAGCGTTCAATAACTCCACATCTAATCTGCGGAAGCATGTTTTGGTAAGTATTTATTGCATTGGTACTTCAAACAAAGTTTTCATGACTAATAGCCAATTAGCAAAACAACCTGTTTCGTTGCATTGCTAATTTTGTCTAGCACAGGGGTCGGCAACCCGCGGTTTTGGATTTATGACTCCTTGTCCTATTTTCACTACATGGGAGAGATCCCCTGCCCCGTTCAACTGTTTTTTTGACGTAACTAAGTAACTTTTACTTAAAATACATTTTAAATTAGCTACTTATTACTTTTACTTAAGTAATTTTTCTGATGGGTAATTTTACTTGTACAGTACTTGAGTAATATTTCATCCAAGTATTGGTACTTTTACTTGAGTATGATATTTTAGTACTTTTTCCACCTTTGGTGCATAGTTATGTTATATAGCTTCAAAAAAACAAACAAATGCAATTTAGCGCCAGATGCAATGAGCTGTGATAAACAAACATGGCGCCATCTGCTGGCAGTATTACACCACTATTAGAAAAGTAGATGGCGATGAACAATTTGACAGTAATGCAATGGGTTGGAGTAAAAAAACAACTTTTCGTGGTCAAAGCTCATCTATCTATCAATACGCGCAGAGTTCGTACCTCTCTTAGATCAGCTAACCGTGCAGAGCTTGGTTCTTACGACCATTTGCACACACCCCGCTAGCACGTTTCCTCTCCTCCTTTTGGCAAGCCGCGATACTACAGCTCTCAAGGCAGAAATTCCGCAAACAAAAATGGCGGCGCCCATAAATTTCACTGTTAAAATGTTTGTTTATATTTTTTGATATTTCGTAGTTTTTCGGAATATCGGGTGAAGAAGGCATCCTTCTCGTTTTCGGCATCATCCCAGGTTGCATCACACTCTTTTCATGCCATTTATTTTTAATAAGCTGAGAAGAAGTTCATGTTGTGAACAGGTAAAGAGATCTGTGAATTGCAAAGAGGGGCACGCCGGAAAAGCTGACTGTAAGTAGGAGATGACGCGGTCTGATAATGCGCTCTTCAGCCATGCTCTTTGTTGACACCTTGTGGGGTTTTGTGAGTAAAAGCAAATGTGATCCGTTTCTCTTTCAGTGGGAAAATCAGTGAGATACAAAAGCAGCAAACACAACTTGATTCCAAACCAAACAACGATTTACTTTGTGTTACGATAATTTGATTCGACTAAATTAACCACATTACTGTTTGATGTAATACATCCTTTAGGTCAGGAATTTCCAAAGTTTGGGGGGGGATGGTGTTTTCAATCACTGACATGTGGTCCCTGTGGTATATGTGGGGCAAAAAATATATCATCAAAAATAAAATACTTAAATTTGAATGTACAACAAAGTTAAAATGATGTTTCATTATTTATTTAGCTTTTTCATGAATCCAACATTTAATGCACCATTAAAGGAAAGGTAATATATATTCAGAATTCAAACTTCGGAAAGTTCTTTAAATATGAAATTGTTACATAAAAATTAATAAATAATAAGTGTTTTTAATTAAAGTAATTTTCATCCATGTTTGTCAAAGAACACTGCTGCCACCTACTGGTTTGTGACGTCACGGTGCGGTATCGGCTGTTGATCAAGTCCCAGTGCTGTATCTGGTGTTTGTCACAACGCGCTATTATCCAAGTCATCTTGAAAACATTCTTCTTCCAAATGTTGGCTACATATTACGGGTTTTTTCTCGATGGCAAATCCTCCCTCTTCAAGTTGGCGATCCAACGACCAACCCGTCCGTGGAGGATCAGGAATCAGAAAGGTGGAATAACTCTTTTTTTCACTTTTACCCGATGTATTCCAGCATCCAGCTGCCATGCACGCGGGCATTGTCAGTTTCACTATAGCTCTGGTGAATTTCAATGGTGAAGTTCTCTGGAAATCTTCAATAATTGTTGTTGATTGCAGATGTGTCTAGTAGTTCCCATTGATTTAGCTTGGAAAGCGGGGAGAATGGCGCTAGGCTAACCGCACCGTGACGTCACTGCTGGAAGATGGCAGGAGGGAGGGGCTACTATATTTGGGCAAAAATGGCCGCTCCCAGACTCAGTGATCGCGACTAAACTCATTGCTTTTGATTTTGTGTCCTGTTGGCAGTTGCTGGCTGTAGATTGACTGGATAAGCATTGCGTCTGATACACAATCACTCGTTTCCATTCCCATTTTAATTTTTTTTCACAGAAAATATATTGTGTTTATTTGTAATTGTTCATTATTGGATTATTTGGAACTTAGGTGATTTGACTTTCGCCAAAGACCCAAAAAAGTTTGCATTAATTTTAAAGAAATTGAACAGATTATATTAAATTAGAGTTATGTATTGTAAAACCATGAAATTAAGCTGTAATTAGTTAGGTTTTATTTTCTTATTGGTCTCCAAGCATCATGTTTTTCATTGAAGGAACGGAAGCAGAAGAAGAATCCTATAAGAGTTTACCATCAGAATGGATCCATTATAATGAAAACATGTAGAAAGTGAATGAGCGTCCTGTAAACATGATCATCTGGCCCCACAGAGTCCGTGAATCCATCTCAGCATTGTAGCGTAGATTCAATGTATCTGGATCAGAAGCAGCTGCTGCTTCCCTTCTTGTCACACTTGGCAGGAAAATAGCAGAGCTGCCAACATTTTAAACCGCTGTGACAAGCAAAATATAATTAAAGTGCAAATTTACTCACATTTAGCTTCATTTGCCAGATTCACTCATTGTTCAGAAGCGTCACAGGAGCAAACAAATGTTTAAAAAAAGCAGCACGGCTGGCCTGAAGGCTTTCATTAAAGGTGAGGCTGCCTTTGGCACTGGCTGCCCTGATTTGATCTCAAGTTCAATTTGATTTCTGTCTTGCTGTCATTGGTTTAACACCGAGCAGTCCGGTGGGGGAAGCAATGAAGTTAGTAATTCATCTCAGAAAAGGGCAAAGTCAGAGCCAGTCACTCGCTAAATATAATGTGCAGCGGCCAATTCCTGGGATCTGGAAACCAGACTCACCTTTGACCTTTGGCCTTTTTAAAACCATCAACCTTTGCAAAATGACACCTTTGAATCCCAACAACAGCTGAAAGGTGTCTGGTGTGTATACAGTATGTGGGGAAAGCTCTGCCCTGCAAAGATGACAGAGAATAGCAGATAGACGTTAGCGTGTTGTATTGGGATTTTATCTGAAAAAGTACCGCAGATTTATGAAGCCAATGGAAAAGGATGCATCACCTCAAATCTTGTTTTTGTTTTCTTCTTTTTTAAATAAAAACTTTACCTAGATTTTAGTCACGGCACTTTATCCCTCATGGATCAAAGTCACTCTGCAGCACTTCCATCTGACCCTGCTCAATGCATTGCTACAAAAGCATCCATTGCGGTTATCTAACACCTGATTGGTCACCCTGCACATTAAGGCGAAGCAAATCGATTACAGAGACTCGATTCGCGTTAACCCCGCCCCCTAACTTTGATGGGTGAGTTTGACAGATTCTTTTAATGGTTTCGATGCACTACAACACAGGACCATGAAATAATTAAATGCACGCTGAAATAATTATATATATTTTTTTAATAAAATGAAGACATATTTTATTAAATTAATGACACATTTATATATTTAATTCCTTATTTATTAAATGAATTACACATTTAGTTAATTGTTTATCACTGTATTTATTTATTTAATTGTGGCACTTTATATTTGTGATGTGGTTTTAATTAATGAATGACACATTTATTTATTTATTTAATGCTGTATGTATTTATTTAATTTTGGCACTTTTTATCCTCCATATGTTACACGGCGGTGTTCGTGAATGCATCTCTATAGGGATGACGTAAACGGATCACTCTGGTGTAAACCCAGCATTAGTCCCATCCACCTTTAGCTTTATCTCTTTAATCAGGAAGTTTCCAGCCATGGAGGAAGAAACGTAAAACAAACAAATCTAATCTTCTTAAAATCTGCTACTATCACCATTTATTTTAGTAATGTAAATAAAAGGCCTAAAGGATTATTTGTTTTCTTATTTTCCAATATGCTTTGTCGGTGTAAACAAATTATTCTGGTCAAAATCATTTTATTAATTCATTTTTTTTTGCAGCAATCAGCAATGACAGTATCTGTTAGCATCAAATTATTTGTCTCACCTATCAAAACTCCTCTCCTGCTTGCAAAAGGACAGCGTGTAGCCTGCGGGCTCTGCAAAGAGACCGTGTTGGTGACCGAGATGTGGATGGAGGCTTGATTGGAATGATTGGCACCTGTGAAAGAGGGCTTGGGCAAGTGCACGGACCATATCAAAGAGGATCAGCCAGGGCACAGAGTGACCCGACTGTTATTAGGTGCCAAAATGAAATAGCCGCTCCCCTAGCCCTTCAAGAAATCATTTAACCAGTCGGGGCTGAGTGAAATACGTGCATGCTTGGGCACGCACGCATACAGAAAGCCTCGCAGTCTACAGTAAATGCCAAAGGTTGATAGCATACATGCTTAGAAATGAGAGCTACGCTGCAAAGTCAGTTGCAGGAAATGAGTTTGTCTTCACAAAGTTGATGATTTGGTTATTCTGAATCATTAATATCAACAAGCAAACTTTACAGGAAAGATTTCAAACAATTTGGTGGATTTTTGTCTTTGTGATCCGAAGCAAACTAAAGCCTATTTACTACACTGATGACACAGGTTGGCTTGTTGTTCTTTATCATGTTGTCATCAAGCTTAAGCGTTCTTCGCCTGGTTAGCTGCTTTCCAGAGACAGGTGAGGGGGGGGGCTGTTACGGAATGAATGCTGTTCCAGTATTTTTTACAAACATTTGAAAAGAAGAAAACTGGTTTTGTAAACTGATCTGTACTGATTTATAAAATGGAATCCAGGAGGCAAACGCAAAAATTCAGAAAAAAATTAATAAATAAAAGAAGGGTTTTGAGAGTAGGTTTGCTCAGATTAGTTCTTATTCCATCTTTTCAAATTGTATGTAGTTTCATCTTACAATACACACACACCTCATATATATATATATATATATATATATATATATATATATATATATATATATATATATATATATATATATATATATATATATTGTTTTACTTTTGCATTCACAATTGTTTTACTAAAGTTACTCAAGTCAATGTTACTTTGGTACTTTGACTTGAAAGAGAAAGAGAGAGATTTTTTTTCTGAATTTGTAAATTAGAATTTGAAAAACATTTCAAAGTAAGTTAAATAAAATTTTTCTCAGATCTGATTTCTTCAATTATTTTTTTAATTCCATTTTTCAAATTTTTAATTTTCAGATCAGGTTTTGAGAATTACCATCTTTTAAAATGGCTTGGGGGTTTGGGGGTGGTTTATAATGAAAAACAAGTGGATAACTGATGCAGGGATCAAAACTAATCCCCCTTTGGTTTAAAGAGGATCTACAAATATCAGAGAAATGAGAAACCATTTTTTTATCAAAAATAAAACAAGGAATAAGAGCATATTTTCATTTATAAAAACCTGTATTTTGCTTCCATTGATAACGGAGCAAAACTCCCTCCATATCCTGTGACTGGATGGGAAAAAAAAAAACACATGAAGGCTTAATAAGAGCTTAGAGCAGTCAGAGCTGAAGCATCATCAACCTTTAAAATAAATAAACAAAACTAAATAAATAGAATAAACAGTACTGTGACCGCTGCAAAATAAATTCAGTGCAAGATAAAATAATATATATTTACTCATAAATGCCAGAGAAGAAACATCTACGTATAATTTGCCTTGAACTTTTTTATTGTTTTTGTTTTACTGGAATAACCTAAGTATTGATTTACATTATTTAATTATGTACGTGATATTAAATCATTTAGTTTACGTACCATTTTTATATGATTAAAATAATTATATTTGGTAGTTTTTTGGTTTTTTTGCGGTTGTTGCAGACTCTTTCAGTCTTTTGGACGAAAAAATAAACTAGATCACACTGCTAAAGTAAGCAAATTACACACTATATAATTTACACATATTGGAAAATGAATGTTAACTATATAGATACTGTTTGCAGAAATAGAGGGCTGAGAAATCTAATTCCCCCTAGGGCCCCATGCAGGCTTGGGCCGGCCCTGGCATCCAGTCACTGACTTTGCAGGATTTGCTCCTCCTGGGCGAGCATGTGGCTACAGAAAACAACCATCTGCATTGTGTTGTTGATGACGCAGCAATCCCTCATGTTGAGCATGCATGCAGCAACAGTGGAGAGGAAAACCTTGCTTATACATACCCCAAAATCATAGAATACCTACAAATTTCAGTCTCTAAGAACATCAGAGCAATAAAAAGGGAGATTTAAACTGCAGAAATCAGGCCGAGATGAAGGAAATCTCCGTCTGTGGTTCTGCTGAGGTGTTCTGATGTCCAGGTTAGTTTAACAGCTGCCTTCAGGTCGCCTGCATTGCTGTTTTTTGGTGTCTCTCAATTTCCTCTTGACAGCAGTTTGTCGATTCTCTGTGAGGTTTAGTGATTCTTCTAATGTAGATCAGTTTAAAGTACTTTTGGAAAATAAATCAACAACCCTCTCATCTCAATAAACCAATAAACCATCTCCTTAAAAGAAAACAGAAGGAAGAATAACATTTTCTAATAAATCTGAATCAGACTTTTTTTGGCCTCGATAAAAAGCAGCCGCCCAACACCAGATAATAACACATCTGAATTATTACAGGCTGTAAAGAAAATTCTACGACTTTGATTTATGAAGGAAATGCTAAATTTACTTTAGAAAATGTAATTGAAATAAATTTTCATAACTAATTCCTGCAGAAACTGAATTATGAAAACAAAGCTGCTTTTATCCAGAGCACAGAATACAATAAGAGGTTTTTTTGTACAAAGATAGCTCTGTCCAAACATAATGTTCAGAAAGTAAACTGAAAACATTTAGATCCAGCAAAGATTTTCTCGAAGGGTTCAGACATAAAATGCACAGTTTGAATCAAAACTTGTTCTTTTTCTCTTTTAAAATGAATCATTAATAACAAACACATTCTTTAAATCCTGCTTCACCCAAACGTTTGGGTTAAAATCAAAGATAAGTAATCAGAGGTTTTTTTTATAGATTTTTTTTTATATTTTACCTTCAATATTTTCTTAATGATTTGCCAAATTAATAGATCAAATATGATGTAAAATGCTAAGAGGTTTCAAGTGAAAAAAATCGAACATGTTAAAGATAAACTGAATGTTTTGGTCCAATTTCAGGGTTTATATTCAGCAGATGGATTTCACTTTATCCTCACTGAGGGATGAGCTGGAAATAAAGAGATCTGTTGACATCCAACAAGGATTTTTATGGGCAGAATTACTGACCAAATGGTGCAGAAACCCAAAGCTGAAAAACTTGTCCAATGCTTCCTACTTCCCCCCCCTCCCACCTCTTTGGGCCAGTCAGTAACGCTAAATATGGTTTAACAAAAGTTTTACTATAGAGCTTCCAAAACAAAAGTTTTCTATCCATCTGGGTCATTTTCCTGCACTGACTGAAGATGAAGCTCTTTTTATGTTTTGTTTTTCCCACTCTGAGGACTCCATCTCTGGGCTCTCACCAGACCAGCCGTCTGTGCACAACAAATCTCTCCTGTCACTCTGCAGCAGAGCCACTTTTGCAGCACGGCCGCTGCTCATCAGCCACGTCTCTGTGAGCATTTCCTCATTTGTTGTGTCACCGCGTTGGTGGAGCTCGCCCGTCGCCTCCATGGACCGCTTCACTCATGGCTTCCACTGTTGTGTCTCGGCGGTCCTCTCTGCCCTTTGCACAAACATATCGATCACTCCTGCCCCCCCCTCCCCTCTTCATCACCTTTTCTCTCCCGGGCTAAAAATACATTTTCACAACCAATTCATGTCGCCCAAGTCCACCCCCCCAATCCTCTGACCCTTCTTCAGCTTTAATCCTTCTGATATTTCTGTCTGAAATGTTTGTTTCATCAGAAATCCATGTCATGACCTGCAGGCTCCACCGCCTGAAGATATCATTGTTTTTATTTGGAGGTCAGAGGAGTTTCTCTGCGCAGTGAAAACCCACAAATGTGCCATCTTAAAATAAATGCTGATTGCTGTGTTATTGGTTTCCTTTAGCTCATAAAAACACGACAGCCTCTAGATGTTTACAGAGCCAGCCACTTTACAGGGGTCAATAAAAGGAAATTGCTGCTCAAAGAAGCTCTGGGAATGTGACTTAAAGACATACACCTCAAACAATGAGCTAATCTAAACAGCAAATAAACATCACAAAGCCTCGCCGAAGGCATGTGGAAGACAAGAAAACCACATCAAGCCTCTTAAATATGTACGGTCATGCTTAAAGAAGGTCCACATCATACAATAACTAGCAGGTTTATCTTATTTTGGTTTCTGTTAAAGGCACACTATGCAACATTTTTCAGTTAATTAATGTGTTCCATAACGTTATGGATGATTAAATGAGTCAATTCAGGTTGAACAAAGGTTTTCTCGGCCGCCCTGGTGGTCTGTGAGGGAAATACCGCACTTGCAACTGCAGGAGCACCGACCCACACCCACAGGCTCAGAAGGCGAGAACTGCTACACGCCCCCAGTTAAAAGCATTCTCGTTGCTAGCACAGTGGCAATCTTTGTGCAGTTATGCTACGTTCACGCAGCAAAAGCAGCAAAATCGCGTCTGCTGCTTCATTTTTGCTGCTTGTACCAGTTAGTTCTGACGCGCGGCTGAAGCAGCTTTGCTGCTCTGGCTGCGCGGTGCAAAAGTGTGTCTGACGCACGTTGGGCGGAGCTTCACTATCCTTTCTCTGCCTTGCAGCTATATTTGCTGTGATCAGTGGGAATAAAGTAGTTTTAATATGTGTTTAAGTGAGAAAATACACCTGAAAACGTAATCAGTGCAGTCAGTTCATTCAGATTATTATCCTGCCTTCAATATTTTTTCTGTCGGAGCCGCTCAGACCCCCACATACCAGGGATGCGCCGACAGTAGGATCCCTTCATCAGCAGCGGTTCACCACGGCAGCTAGTAGGTGGTTTTCATCTAAATAATCCAAACTGCATATTCTGCCGGCAGATTTCTGCATTTTAAGTTAATTTAGGCGTCAATAAACTGTTTAAGAGGAGAGATCATCAGCGCTGTGTCTCTCTCCCTGCGTTAAACGCACCCGACGCGCTGCTGCAGCTGCTCAGACGTGCTGCGCCTGCATCTCAAAACGAGCCGCGGGACCTTTTGCTGCGCCTTGACGCGCGTCAACCATTGACTTTGCATGTAAACTCGCTGCTTCTGCCGCGCCTGCTGCGTCCAGTGTGAACGCAGCATTAGTCATTCGCTGCTAAGCTCAAAACAACCACGTCTGGCTTGACGGAGAAACCAGGAGAACAGCTGAGCATATTTACGACAGTGCACTTTTACTTTCGCCCTCTGGGGGGAGCCTCGCTGGAAAATCAACACCGGTTGCATAGTGTACCTTTAAACAAAAATGGAGCCAAAATGAAGATGGCGTATTTGAAAAAGTAATTACACCCCATATACCAACAGGTTAGAGTACAGCCTTTAGCAGCAGCAGCTATCAGCTTTTTTCTCTTTGACTTTATTAGCTATTTTTAAGCTGTCAAAAGTAGTACATGCCAAAAATAATATGCATAGTGACTATCTATATGATCAATCTCAGAGGTTTTTATTTACTTTACAGGATTTTAAGCTAAGAATGTATGGAGTGAATTTTGTTCCATTATTGTTGCAAGTAAAGAACACATTTTTTAAATGAAAAGTTGAAAAAAAAGCTGTTTTTACAATTTGGTATTTACAAGTTATTTGTTTTACTTTTTTCTTTAAAAATCTTACATTTTCATTTTTTTTTTTTTTTCAAATTTCTAACATTCTCTTCAAGCCCAACACAAAGGTTTGCACTTAACATGCACATTCACCGATACAACGTTGTTACTAACGTTCTGCAGACCTATAAAAATACTTCTTTGCCCCCACAAGTGAAGAGAACATGATCTGTAAAACTTTGAGGAAGTAAATTCAATTTGTAAAACTCAATCTCAAAAAAAATTACTTTGAAAAAATAAGAGATGATTTTATTACAAGTTGTCTCCAAGCTTTACTCCTGGATTGCATTGATTTCTTTCAAATTTCCATTTACAAAACATGTGAACAAAATTCCCTCCATAGAGTGTTTTTTTTTTTTATATACCTGTTGTTAAAACTAAAAGGACACCAAAAAAGCCAATCTAATGGAATTGTAATAATTTTCTGACCATTTAAGTACACCAAGGCTGGAAGGAGAGCTCAGGAAGCATTCTGATGTTGCTGCAAAGTTCCTAGAGACATAGCCTCGTGAGACCATCCTGATCTCGCGAGCTTTCAAGGTTTTACTCACAGATCAGTCTGGAGACTCTCCGTTAAAGAAAATTTGGAGCCGTTCACTAAACTAACGTCCAATCAGCGTTGGCTTTGAGGCTGGTTGAGGTGTGACGCAACGAGAAGCGCGACAGTTCAGTCTAAAGAACATGGCGGCTTCAGCCGATGAAACTAGCGTTAGCGTGGCTATCGAGCAAGTTTTATCGGAATTACAGAGTATTTCTTCACTGAAAGAAGAGCAAAACACTGCTCTGGAGGCTTTTCTCAGAGAAAAAGATGTTTTTGCTCTTCTCCCGACTGGTTTCAGCAAGAGTTTGATCTATCAATTGGCTCCTCTTCGTCGTCGCTCTGTTAGTACGTCATATGCTTCGTTGATCTGATTGGTTTATTTGGCCTGTCTATCACCAACATAGGCCAATCAGCTAACCAGTATTTTCGCACCTTCCCAAAATTACTTCAACGGAAGGTTTCCAGAAGGATATGCGGAGCAAATCCATCTGGCGGAGTCAGGTTAATAGAGACATAAGACAGAGACAGTGCTACCGGTGTTAGCGATGCTTTTAAGCCCTAATCGCTGAGCGGTCAGATTTCCATCAGCCATTACAGCATTTTGCATCGATGGCCACCATCTAGCTTTCTGGTAGTTCAGTGGTACTGCCAGCAGATGCCGCCACATCTGTTTATGTTAGCTCATTGCTCCCAGTGCTGAGGTTCTATTTAGACTCAAAAATGACAAGCTAAACATTTTCAGAGTGTTTATTCTTATTCTATCATAATCTGCTGGATCTTGGTCGTTTTTTTTAGAACAAGCATGTACTGTCATTATGAATCTTTAAGAAGGTTTTCAAAGATTAATTGCAGGATTGCATTTTTTTTTTTTTTTTTTAGATTTCCATTCCCAAAACCTGTCATTTCTGTTTTGTTTTTAGCAAATTGAATTGAAATACTGAATCTACAGTTTCTTACATATTTTATAACCTGATGAAGCCCCTATCTTTTGAAATATGACATGAAAAAAAATCCAACCCTGAAAGAAGCTGTAGTTGCCATTACTTGTAACCAAAAGACATAAAAAAAGTGTTTAAGTCTGCTCAGGTTTACACTCTGCAATGAAATCATTCCTGTGATCCTCTTATCTCTTTGACAAGGCTCACAATAACAAGTGAGAAGGTCACTGCAAAGACACTGCTTTACTCCTGATAGAACAAGTGTCATTTGTCTGAAGTGCCACAAATAATGTTTAGATCAGTGGACCACACGTAGCGCCACAACCAAGCTCTATTTGTGCGAGGCTTTTAGAAGGTTATGGTGGCAGGGCCTCAACTCAAGTGTCTCAGCCCAAGGTGTGCAGAGCCAGGGTCGCCTGACGGCCACTGCTGTCTGTTCCTGCAGGTACTTAACCCTGGATGAGTGGTTAATGAAGGGAGTCATCCACAGCCAATTGCTCTAACTGATTTAAACAGGCGGCCAAACAGAAAGGTTTGGATAAGGAGGGGAATGACGAACGCTACGAAGTCTCAGATGGCATTAGGAAGCAAAATAACGCCAAAAAACATCTGAATATGATGTGATCCTGAGGGCTGATGACTGAGAGGAGTAATAATGAAAAACAAACTTTATTGATCTCACATTGGAGAAATTTACCTCTGCATTTAACCATCCCCTAAGGGGGCAGTGGGCTGCCATTGTGTGGCACCCGGGCAGCAATTTGGGGTTAACGGCAATGGGATTTAAACCAGGGACTTGCAGCTTTTTGAGAGCACAAGCGCACATCTCTAACCCACTAGGCCAACACTCGGATTTCCATCCTTTCAACATGTAAGAAGTTCAGTTATCAGATTTCCGACAGAACTTTGTGTTGGATGCAAACTAAAGAGGCTGAGCTCAACTATGACAGCAGCCAATGTGAAAAACCGTCTGTTAAAAACTCCACAACATATTAAATCTGATCGCGCTGTAACGAAAAGCGAGTCGTGATAATAATAAGCTCTGATGGGGCACTCTTATGGCCCATCGATTTCCAATAGCCGAGATCATAGAAAGCTGGGGGGGTAATTACACTGTGCAAGCAGAGGTCGTCCTGAGTAAATATCATTATCATCAGATTAGAATGAAAGGCTGGCGCGGATCGAGCGCACGCGGGTGAAGGAGACCCAGAGGAGAAGCTTCTCGGCACACATTTCTGACCCTTCATCCGTCTCAATGTCCCCGGCTCGCTCACAGCTCCCCGGGTCAGCCCTACATCACACTGACATAAACAAGAGGGCGGCGGCAGGTCACGACGGCGCAGCCATTAATCAGCCAGAGACAAGGCATATGATGAGAGTGATACCTCGGAGTAGCAAACAGATAAACAAGGTGACAACAGCGAATAGGAGTACAGTGAGCCTGCAGGGAGGAGAACTGCAGGAAACAGAACCCGACCCACTCAGTTCGGCTGAAGAATGATCTGTTAGTCTTGCAGTGTCAGAAAAAACTGCTACCAAAAAATTTCTGTGACAAATTTTATTTTACTTTCGAGTGTCGCAGCTGGGTACTCTGTTTGGAAAGCAGCTGGAGGAGGAATCCAGTGAATTTAAGATTAAAAAAAAAGTTAGATTTGAGTCAGTCTGCCCAAGAAAAACTGAGAAGTAGTTCCTTTATATGGGAAGAAACCTGTGCCTGAATATCTATGGCCCTGAATGATCATCATTCATGTAATTTGAAGTTTAATGCATTAGATTGAAAATTAATTTATCCGCTTAAAATATGTGTTTTGATGCATTAAAAATGTAGCTGCAAGCAGAAACTGGAAATTATCAACGTTAAATCATAAATTAGATATTTACTGCGTTTACCAAGCTCATGTACGATTCACGACTTTTTGTCATGATTTTACTAAAGTTCAGACCCAAATGCAGAAAACCAAACAGGGAGACCAGGGGAAAAGGTTTAACCAGTTTTATTGAAGAGATAATATAGAGAGATAATGACCAAAAACCAAAAATAATGACAAAATGTTTCCCCTTCCCAAATCTACCTCTTTTCTAATTGAAAATGTTGGTATTTTTCTGTTTTCCAGAATTAAATAAAAAAATATTACTTTTCTAAAAAGTGTCCTAACTGGAGATTATGTTTAATCACTGATCAACCTGAGCAGATAAACAAGCAATTAGAACAAGTTAATTTATTTATCCTGCTCAACGGCTTCTGGAAGGAAGGTGAAAGCTTTTTGAATAAGAAGCTGAAGAATCCAAACGTTATCTGAAAAGAGATTTTATTTCTAAATAACACGGCATTTTCAGTCCCATCATACATTTGTTGTTTGTTTAGAGGAAGAGTGTCAGGAAAAAATAAAGACTAGTTACAAGTTTCAGAACCACATTCTCCCAACTGCACCACAATATGAACAAAGGGCAGACATTATGGATCAAACATGATGCTTGACCCCTGACCCGTCTCACTTTCTGGACTGAAGCATGGTCATTTTGGACCAGAACAACAGTTCTGTCTGCCTGAAAGTTGCTCTAGATTCTGTTTTTTAAATATTCTGACAGTCCAGCTTCTTCAGTTCAGAAGTGGATAATATATATAAAAAAAAAAATAAAAATCTTGCATGAAAAAAAGTCCAGATTGCAGGTGATGCAAACCAAAAATGAACCTCAACCGAGCCGATAGGCTGGACATGTCATGATTTTATCAAGAGCTCGGACCCAAAAGCAGTTAAACCAATCCAGAGAGACAAGGGAAAAAGTTTAACAGGTTTATTGAGAAGTTTTGTGGAGGTTCCAGTGTTGCTCTGAACACTGCTCTACCGAAACTGAAAGATTAGGGGAAGACACTGTGGTTAGTTCAGGTTCAGTGGGAGAATTGATTCTCGAACTTGAAGAGGAGAAAGGGTTGGCAGACTCACGTTTCCAGAGATTAGGTTGACTCTTAGACTCCAGCAGGTGAGGAATGTGTTCCGGTGTTTGTCTCATACGGAGGAGGGCGGACAGGGTTACCCAGAATGCGGTTGCTTGTAGATGAACGGAGAAAGACTGACTGCCACTCAGATTTCCTGCGGTACATGAACGCATGTGCAGATGAATCACTTGCTCAGTGTGAAGCTCAAAAGTTTCCTCGGGAAAACGTGGATCCAAACCTCTGGTTTGTATCCTCAGCTCAGTTTGATGCTTAGTTGATCCTTCCAGGGAGAGAAGGTCCGAAAAAATCCAGTTTGCAGGATGACTTCCTGCCAAGAGGCAAAGACAAAAAACAATGTTAAGACTCAGGTTGGCAAAAACTAGAGTACCCAAAACTGGCAAACACTCTGGCGTCGAGGTAGTGGCAGTCAGCAGCTTAAGAGCGCTCCGTTAATGCGGAAACCCCTTGCAGGTGTGTGAGGAGGAGAATCAGAACCAGGCGCCGTCTGGTGGAGGAAGGAAGACAAACACACAAAAACACAGACCACACAGACTGGAGTCCTAACAGGACAAGGTGTGTGGTTGCTTCTGTTTTCTCTTTTCACTAGTTTCCAGTTTCTGTAAGAGTAACACTACCGTACTAAAGGCCTCCATTTTTACAATCAATGTTGGAAGTAAACACAGGAAGTGGGACCCGAAATCTAAGGAATTTATTGGAGTCATAAGAAATCCACTTACTGTACGTTTAGGTTTCATCCACCAAGGTTAGGATTAGGATTAATCCTAATCTAAATCCACTGAACTTTAGGTTTTGGATTCCTTCAAAACTTCAGGTCTGATTTTTTATTTTTTGAGTTTGATTAAAACTTTATTGGCATAACAAACGACATAACGTCATTAGAAACAGCAGTCTGATTTCATTTATGTAAATGTAAATTAGAGTCTAAATAAAAACTTTAAGTTGTCTTCAACTTTAAAGTTAAACAATTTAATGGAAAAGATTTGAAAGTTTTGTATAATTAACCAACTTTCGGTGTGGATCGTAAGAAATGCGGCGCCATCGCGCTGCAGCAGGGTGCCTGTCAGCCATTTAAAAAGCAGCAGTCGGAAAAAATTCATCCAAGGTTAATCGATTATAAAAATAGATTTAAACTTTTTGTTGTAGAACTTACTTCAAACTACAGAAAACTAGTAAAAAAAAATTAAATAAAATGATCTAGGTACAAATATCTTTAGGCCTAAACTGTTTCATTAAGTTTCCTCCTTCTTAAAAAAGGTTAGGCTTATATCAGAAATTAAACAACAATAACAATCCACTGGACTTTGTTTCCAAGTTTCAAGACGTTTCGCTTCCCATCCAGGAAGCTTGTGCAATTCAAAATGTCAGAAATAGTGTTGAGTTTGAAGCTTTATAGAGTGGCCCCCTGTATGGGGGTTGCCTCCCTAACGACCCCTCTTTCAGAGGCAGAGACCAGTATCAGGTATTGCAGGCTAACAAAGAACCCAAACAACTTTTACTCCTGTTTTTGGTCCAGCCTATAAAGCCTCGAACTCTTCTGACATTTGAAAAAGCTTCCTGGATGGGAAGAGAAATGTCTTCAAACTGGGAAACAAACATTTTATGGAATGACTATGATTGGGATGACTGATTATATTCACCAGCTGCTGTCCTTAACATTTTCTTCCTGCAATACTTTTACTTTTATACTTTAAGGAGTTTTAAAAATGGTACTTTTACACTTCTACTTGTTTAAAAAGCTTAAGTTGATCCTCTTAATTTCCACAAAAGTGTTAAACAGTAGGATCTGTTTTTCTACTTGTGTAATAAACATTAATACTTTTGACACCTCTGAAGTTAATACATCATGGTTCTTTTAAACACGTCCTGTAAATTAGCTAAATCAGATTATTCTGAGGCCTTCGGTCAACAGTTCTGGGATCGCTGGAACCTTTTACGTATTTCTTCACACACGGTGCTCCTCGTCTTCCAGCCCTGAGAACGCAGAGATGCGGGGCGGCCCAGCAAGCGGTCACAAGTGCCACTCTGATGAGTCGCTGATGTCTCTATCTGTGCAGCTCAGCGTGGGAGCTGGCCCGAGTCACCTGCATTAACATAAACAAGGCGTGCTGCTGGGGTCCGCCTGTCAGGGGCTGTCACTGTCGAGGACAGAGGAGAGACGCCTCTGCATTAACCTCCAGGCTTATCTCACTCTCTGTGCGTTCCACAAAAAAGTGGGGATTAGTGCTCAGTCAGGAATTGCTTTTGGGTCCTTGTCACTCCTCCACGATTACTGAACTCCCTCTTCTGCACTCACACTATTATTTTCATCTCCTTCTTCCACTCTTCCCTAAGGAAGGGAATCCCGGAGGCTTAAACATGGCAACCCAGCGGGTCTGAGCTTCTTTGATTTGTGGTGTCACCTTCGGTGAGAAGTTCCCACTGCTGTGATTTCTACTTTTCCAAACACACGTTCAAGCGTCTATGGGGTACGATAAAAAGAAATGCTCATTTAAGGCTTTCTGGTTCAAGTGCTTCTTCCTTTTTGGAATAGCAGACAGGCCGACTGAATAGGAGTTGATCAACAAAGCAATAGATGTAAGGATTTCCTTTTTACGTTATACACTGGGTATTAGTGAAGAATCCACTCTTCTGAAAAACAAAAAGCTCTATTGCAGGAGTTCCCCAACCGGCTGTAAAAGAACGCTAAAAGAACTTTTTGGACATGTAAAATTACACTGGTTTTTATTTAAAATCTACTGCAAACTGCCATGTAGTTGCCTTTACTTCAAAATTACACTTTTTTATGTCATGTTTTGCTTAGAATTTATTTATAAATCTATATCCAAAGACAAGTAGATTTATTTTTTCTACCAAATAACATTAACAAAACAATATGAAAAAGTTCCCAATTTAACAAATGCAAGTTAAATGTACTTGGATATAGGGATGCACGATATTGGGATTTTGACTGGACAAAAATAAGTAGTCATTGAAAATAGCAGTTTTGTTATCCATTTCTGACACTTTGAAAAATAATATAGTCAAACATATTTTCATATGCTGATATCAAATTGATTTTTAAAAACGCGGTATCGATCTATTTTACTTTCAAAGTCTGGTGAAATTTCATCGTTCTGTTACAAACTCGTGATATTTTGCAAATTCTTGTGAGATTTTGTTAGTAAAATAGATCGATACCGCGTCAATATATCACCATATAAAAATATGGCAACATTTGGTGAATTTTCGGGGGATTTTGTATGACATATAGCAATATTTCATTAGTAAAAGAGATTGATATGGTGTTTTATATGGCAATATATCAGCATATTGTGATATTTTAATGGATCAATATTTTTTCCCTCTTTAGAAGTTTTTAAGTCTGTAAAAAAGAAGTTTTTGAAGAAGAAGAAGTAGTATTTTTTATTTTTTTAGACTTCAGAAACTCAGAAGCTGATCAAATATCGGGTTAAATATCGGTGGGGTGGCCGATGTCCGATATTCAGTTTTAAGGCCGATACCGATAGGGGCCGATTATATCGTGCATCCCTACTAGGATATTAGGAGTAGCATGGCGCTATTTTCCTTGCCTGACCATGTTGATCTCAGAAATATTGTTACTGTTAGGAATCCAGTTTGTGTGGATTGTGTGTTTCTGTTTTCTCCCTCCACCACCAGGTGGCGCCTGGTTCTTGTTGGCCCGTCCACAGACCTGCGGATGGTTGCCTCATTATCTGAGGACTTTTAAGCTGCTGACTGCCACTACCTCGACGCCAGAGTGTTTGCCAGTTTTGGGTAGTCTAGCCGAGCCGAGTTTAGCAGAGTCTAACTGAGTCTTTGTCTCCCTGAGCCCTAACCTTATTGTTTTTGTCTTTGTCTCTCGGCAGGTAGTCATCCTGCAAACTGGATGTTTTTGGCCTTCTCCCCCTGATAGGATTATTCGAGCTTCACACAGAGCAGGGGATAAATCTCCACACGAACCGTTCAAGTACTTCAGGAAATTTAAGTGGCAGTCAGCTCCATCGCTCCTCAGGAACCAACATAACCCGAGTAAACCCTGTCCGCCCTCCAAGGAGCCAACCAAGTGTTGGAATAATCCACACCGACTGGACTCTGGGAAGGACGCTTTTTCCCTGGAAATGTGAGTCCCGTTTCAGTCTCTGTTTTTGCAAGTCGTCGCTCAGGTTTCCCACTGAGCCTGAACTAAACACTGAACTTCCCTTCTAACTTCCAGTTCCAGTTCACCAGCGTTCTGAGAAACTCTGGATCCAACTAATCGTGCTTTCCAGGTTCAATCCAGGTACTTTCTGCATAGAGTTTGCATGTTCTCCCTGTGCATGCGTGGGTTCTCTCTGGGTACTCTGGCTTCCTTCCACAGTCCAAAAACATGACTCTTACCGTAGGTTAACTTGCTTCTCTAGATCCTGTGTGTGCATGGTTGTATATCTCTGTGTTGCCCTGCGACAGACTAGCGACCTGTTCAGGGTCGACCCCGACTCTCGCCGGTTGACTGCTGGAGATCGGCACCGGTCCCACCGTGACCCTGGCCAGATAACTTTTCAGTGAGATGAGATTGTTTTATTACAGCTTGGTTTGCACAGTTGTAATTTGATTTACAGACTGTCTATATGGTTAAAAACTGTCTTTTGTTTTACTTGTTTTTTTTTTCTTTTTTTGCTTTAAATTGTAACGTTAAAACGTTTCATTAAATGAGTTGAAAATCCACGTGGAGAGACTCAAACAGAGAAAAGAAGCAATTAGAAAGATTTTATTGACATGAATGAAAATAAGGTCATCGGCGCTCAGACCCCGGCAGAAGACATTACAGTAGTAGCTATTCAAAATTTCTCCACTTTCCTTGATGGGTCCTTGGCTGGTCCACTACAATTCCTTTTCAAACATCAATCTTTGGGGTTCTAGGCAATAACAGGTATGGGGGGCTCTAAATTGAGAAGACAACACATAAAACAGACCCAATCTACTGGAGTTTGTTACCAAGTTTGAAGACGATTCGAATGACCGCCATTCCAAAGGGGCTGAGACGCTTTTCAGGTTCAATTTGTATGTTTTTCTAAGCCAAAAAAAGCCTTGCTTTGGTCCAATCTATAAAGTCTCAAACTCAACGCTATTTCAGACATTTTGAATTGAAAAAGCTTCCTGGCCGGGAAGCGAAACGTCTTCAAACTTGGAAAGTCCAGTGGATTATTTTTTTTTTTTACTTTTTTGGACCTTATCGGTGTAACGTTGATGTAAAACCAAACAAAAAAGTCTGAACATGACCTCTGTCTTTTTACTTTGCTGATCTTCTCTGAACTTTGGCTCTCAATGCAGAACGACTTTCTTTCTCCTGCTGTTGCTGCATTTGTTAAGCATATTCTTTGACATCTCTGCCTCTGTGATGTCTGCGTCCTCCATCGCCAACGAGGCACACACTGCGGCGTTTCCCAACAAGGACGGAGCGTGAAAAGAAAAGGCGCTTCGCATTGTAAGCCGAGGGATGTCTAGCAAACTGACACAATCAGCTGAGTTCTGCTGCTTTTGCACTCTCCACCACCTCGTCATTGCTTCCTGTAGCTTAAACATCACGCAAACTTAAATCCATATCTCAGGACCTAAAGGCCTAATCAAACTCAGCGCAAGAAGGGAGCCAATAACTGCTTAATTACTAATGAGAATAATGACAATAATAATCAGATTGCTCTGCAGCCAATGTAATGGGGACAAGCATGAGAAGCGTACCGAGGGAGATCTGCCTCCAAGCAAGGCAGCAATTAGGGCAGAGGCTGAGCAGGCAGCTTGTGGCAAAGACTTGAGATGAGCTGGAAACACCGTCTCAGAGTTGTCTTACGTCTAACACCACATGCTCTTCTTCAGGCATCAGTATCATCAGCTGCTGCTACACGCCGACAGCACTGGTTTCATTATATCTGCCCTGCCCGTTGGTGGTGCGAAAACACAGTGTTGTTGAAGCACATTCCGGCTCCACGTCACCGCCGGCTGCCATGTTTAATGACCCCCTGGATCCAGCTCTCAGTCAGCGCGGCGTCAGGCGTGGGGAAACACTCAATTTCTGTAATAGCTGAAATGGAGTAAATATCACTCACCCCCCTGCATTTGTTACTCATTCAGCCCCGTTATCACTTGCTGCCTAATTTCCTGGTGCACTGACAAAGGCAGAAGGCGTTTCCATGGAGAGGAAACCCTTGCGGTTTTTTCGTGCTCCTCTCAGCTTGGCGTTCTGTTCATTTCACAGCAATTATCCGGAGTCATTCCACACATTCTGCCACAGAAACTCAAGGGAAGGACCTTTCAGCTAATTGCTTTCAAATGGAAATAAAAAAATAATCACACGGCTACTTTGTCAAAATGACTCTTGGTATGCAGCATTTGGTTGGGGAAATTGATGTGGGATCCATTTTTAATGTCCCATTTACAGCGGCTGACGCTCCATTTTCAGATAAAAACGCTTCCTTTAAATCGATTTGGGGCGAAGTCCTGACACCGTGTGCAACGTACACCATCACGCTTTAGTTAAGTACTTTCTTTAACCTCCTCAGGTCTATTTTTGTTTGAGTAGGAGTGGGTGAATGGATATAAATGCTGCTATTCATTTAAGAATTAATATTTAATGTGTGTTTCATTTGACTCCGTCTTCAAGCGCTTCCACACTCATTTTTCATTCGGTTTATGTGACTTTTTACTCTATTCAGGAGGTAAAAATAGACTGCAGCCTGCTGCTTACAGTAATTAAAAGGAACCAAGTCCAGGAACAAACAATCCATCGTGAATTATCTGACACCTCGGGCTCAATATGTTCATTGAACACAAATTGTAGGAGGTGTGAGAAATGCAGCTACAGGTTGGAAGCTTGTGTAAACATGCCAGCGGACTAAATATATACACTATATTGCCAAAAGTATTTGCTCACCCATCCAAATTATTGGAATCAGGTGTTCCAATCACTTCCATGGCCACAGGTGTATAAATTCAAGCACCTAGGCATGCAGACTGTTTTTACAAACATTTGTGAAAGAATGGGTCGCTCTCAGGAGCTCAGTGAATTCCAGCGTGGAACTGTGATAGGATGCCACCTGTGCAACAAATCCAGTCGTGAAATTTCCTCGCTCCTAAATATTCCACAGTCAACTGTCAGCTGTATTATAAGAAAATGGAAGTGTTTGGGAACGACAGCAACTCAGCCACGAAGTGGTAGGCCACGTAAACTGACGGAGCGGGGTCAGCGGATGCTGACGCGCATAGTGCGAAGAGGTCGCCAACTTTCTGCAGAGTCAATCACTACAGACCTCCAAACTTCATGTGGCCTTCAGATTAGCTCAAGAACAGTGCGCAGAGAGCTTCATGGAATGGGTTTCCATGGTCGAGCAGCTGCATCCAAGCCATACATCACCAAGTGCAATGCAAAGCGTCGGATGCGGTGGTGTAAAGCACGCCGCCACTGGACTCTAGAGCAGTGGAGACGCGTTCTCTGGAGTGACGAATCGCGCTTCTCCATCTGGCAATCTGATGGACGGGTCTGGGTTTGGCGGTTGCCAGGAGAACGGTACTTGTCTGACTGCATTGTGCCAAGTGTAAAGTTTGGTGGAGGGGGGATTATGGTGTGGGGTTGTTTTTCAGGAGCTGGGCTTGGCCCCTTAGTTCCAGTGAAAGGAACTCTGAATGCTTCAGCATACCAAGACATTTTGGACAATTCCATGCTCCCAACTTTGTGGGAACAGTTTGGAGCTGGCCCCTTCCTCTTCCAACATGACTGTGCACCAGTGCACAAAGCAAGGTCCATAAAGACATGGATGACAGAGTCTGGTGTGGATGAACTTGACTGGCCTGCACAGAGTCCTGACCTCAACCCGATAGAACACCTTTGGGATGAATTAGAGCGGAGACTGAGAGCCAGGCCTTCTCGTCCAACATCAGTGTGCGACCTCACAAATGCGCTTCTGGAAGAATGGTCAAAAATTCCCATAAACACACTCCTAAACCTTGTGGACAGCCTTCCCAGAAGAGTTGAAGCTGTTCTAGCTGCAAAGGGTGGACCGACGTCATATTGAACCCTATGGATTAGGAACGGGATGTCACTTAAGCTCATATGTGAGTCAAGGCAGGTGAGCAAATACTTTTGGCAATATAGTGTATATATATATATATATATATATATATATATATATATATATATATATATATATATATATATATTATAGAGGTATATGGACATAGCAGAGGAGGTTGCAAAGCTTTAGTCTCAAGTTAAGACATTAAAGTCAAAATGTGTTTGTCTGAAACTGTGCTATTTTTTCACGGATATGGTTTCCTGTTTTGGTTGTTTTATTTATTCTTTCCCCAAGTGTCTCCTTAAAATGAGATTCGAATCCAAAGCAGACATTTTATCTTTGTAAATAATGTCCATTTCAAAATTTTTGCTGTGAGGATTTAAAAAGGTGGATTGATTTGGCCAAACAGACTGATGAGGCATTTCCCAGTAAACAGAAGAAAACAGCATCAGGAATGTTTGCTTTGTTTCACTTTTAACGGCAAATTTCACAGAAAGGAAACAGCCAAAGACGACATTCAGCAAAACCCTTAAAGTCAGGAATCAGAGGATGGATAGCTTCAGTATTTGGGGCCAGACAACAGCACTACAACGTGCAGAGGTGGACGAAGTACTCAACAGTAGTACTTGAATAAAAATATTGATACTCATACTCAATTCTTACTCAACTACAGATACAAGTTAAGAGTTAAAGTACTGAAATACTCACCTTTGAAAATACGTAAGTATTCAGAAGTACATGCATTTAAAAGTAATTGCGTATTTAGAAATAACAATTAAATATTCTAATTCTAATATATCACTAATCTGTCACGAATGGGTGGTGAGGTTGCTTGAGGACCCAGATGCAGAGATGAGTGAAGCAAAGATGAGTTCTAACAGATTTTATTGAAGAACACAGGAAACAGAGGTACAAATCCAGAAATCCAACTAGAAAACTAACCAAAAACCATGGAGACATCGGGGGAAAACGAGCCTGAGGAGCCACGGAGAGACGAGCCGAGTAGACAAGTACAGCAATGACAAGAAACCAGCACTGAGTGACTGCAGAGGTGGAGTATTTAAGGAGAACAGAACAACGGATGGACTAATGAGCTGAATAAGGAGCAGGTGTGGGTGGAACTGGCAAGAGGGAATCCAAGGGGAAAGAAAACAAGCACAAGGGGGCAACAGAGAGTAACTAAAGAATGCTTGAATATGATGGAAAATAAATCAAACAAAACAACTGATAACAGAAAACTGAAAACTCAGAGTCACAACAAATGGGAAGAACCATAAAATAATTACTAATTTCTGTATAATTTTCAGAGAAATTTAAAGAACGTGTATCTTTCAAAAAACACATGATGTATTGATGCGTAGAACTGCCTGTTACAGATTCTACACCACCTGGAAAGAACTTCAGCATAAAAACGCCACAAAAAATAAGGACAGCTATTAAGATTATTATTTCTTATTAAAAAACAAACCAAACATAAAACAGGAGTGTCTTGATTTTCCACACTCTTGCACTATGGAATAGAGGTTTAAGGTTGAATCTATTACCACAAAGAAACTATAACTCTCATCCTACTAAACTACTTGGCCGCATAGCAACAACTAACGCCTTAATAAAACTACAAATAATATCTGCACCGAGTTTCTCACATCTGTGGAAAGTCATGCAAATCTCTAAATCTGTGGTGTCCGTATTCAGTCCTTAGGGCTTCTGCCATGTTGAAACCGCATTTCAAGAAAGAAAAATAGCAACAGGGGATTACAAAGCTAAGCTGAGGCAAAAATAATAATGAACTAGCAGCTTCCTTAAAATATA
The DNA here is from genome assembly GCF_016077235.1 of Cyprinodon tularosa. Taxonomy (NCBI): domain Eukaryota; kingdom Metazoa; phylum Chordata; class Actinopteri; order Cyprinodontiformes; family Cyprinodontidae; genus Cyprinodon; species Cyprinodon tularosa. The sequence continues at coordinate 1,271,299 of NW_024038929.1, forward strand.
GTGGAGTTAAAGTTATTAAAATAAGCATAGTTAAAGTAAAGATACTCAAAAAAGTACATAAGTGTCATGTTTGTTTTAAGGTTTCTAACCCACATGCAGAACACACGGACTCTGGGAAAAAGTTCAACAGTTTATTGTTTGACACAATGAGAATAAAGCACTGATTCTAGCAGGTCCAGGACTGGTCACGACTGGTTTCTCTGCAGAGGGGGACAGAATGGTTAGCAGATGTCCAGGTATCTTTGCTGGTAGAATGAGTGTAGGTCTGTACCTGTTCTGAGGTTTGAGCAGAGCGGCAGAGGGGGGGAACCAGGAGGGTCCAGAGGCTGTCGGCTGGCAGAGGGCAAGGCAGAGGCAGAGCTTGGTTTGTGATCTTGCAGATTCAGATCTGAGTTTCTCTTTCAGTATCTTCTGAGAGCGGGCAGGCAGGTATCTGACAGATTTGACTCTCAGAGTTCTTCAGAGATCAGGCTGGTTTCAGACTGAGAAACTCTTCCAGATTTTCAGGGTTCAGACCGGTTCTTCCTGGGAAGCAGAGAGGACAAAAACAGGTTAGGTTCTGGTTCAGGTTATCAGGGAGTCAGAGTTTCAGGCAGGCAGGTTGGCTCAGGCTTGCTAACCATAACTGGCAAACACTCTGGCGCTGGAGTGTTGCTCTGCCTCTCCTTAAATGCTGGTCTCCTGATGAGCAAACGAGCCGCAGGTGTGAAGTCAGCTCCAGCTCCAGGAGACCTAGAACGCCCTCTGTAGGAGAAAGGTGGACAGACCTCCAGATCCCAACAATAAGTGCACTAATCGAGTAAATGTACTATGTTATTTTCCACCACTGACAACATCTAACACCAATATCTTATTTGCATTATCGTTGCAAAATCTTTGTGCAAAAACGTCATAATTTTAAAATCTATATCTTTCACCACATATTTAAAAATACGAATAAAAATCTACTTTCTGTTCTTCTCTGTCTGATATCAGATCAGACTAACTATTCAGCATTTATCTTCCCATATTTTACCTTGTTGGTTATTCTAACCAGACATCGATGTTACTTTCGTCTATCATTGGCTGCCAGTGAAGAGGTTTGTCTGAAATAACTTTATATGGTTTCAACTTTCCCTCCAGAAAGTGCTGCAGACTCAGAGTCGGTGAGGAAGAAGCATTTTTCGCCCACTTTAAGCAGCAGGAGTCTCTGCAGGTTTGTGTCTCTATGCCACAGGAGGAAATACCATATTTTTCTGTGGGACTGAAGTGGGGAGAAAGTCTGCCGAACAGCCAAGAATTACGGCTGTCACAGTTACAGATGATGAGCAGTCACAGATGATGAGCTCAAAAAAGGCCGTCTGAAAAATGCTAACTGTCAGAGAAAATGAGTCTCACTGCTTCAAGAAGCTGTCAGGAGAGAGTGTGGGTCTATGACTGATAAACACAATACACAAACGAGGCCTTTTAAGCATTACTACATTTCATGTTTCACTTGGAGAAGAAAAAACAGGTTGAAATGATGAGGACCGTGTCATGCTTGGATTAATGGCCTCTCATGGAAACTGGAGTTGATGATGAATAAGCAAAGTTCTCAGAAGCTTTTAAAGTTTTTAACAATGACATTTTTACACTTTGTTCCCTCTTTGTTATCATTTTTTTGGTGTTTATCTCATCCAGCCATGTCAATGAAAACTCTTAGCTGGTTGCTGTTTAAATTCCATTATTCCAAAACTATGGCCCAGCAATACCTGTGTTTCCATTAACAGTCAAACTGTACAAATTGTAATTGAACCCAGAGAGACTCACACAAAGAAAAACTGCAATAAGAAAAATATTATATAGGTAACACAATCATATTCTTAAAAATATTTCTGTCAAAGGAAAAATCAGATGAGTGTGAGGACTCATTGACTCTCTGCAATCCCTCACACTGAGCATGCATCTGGCGACAGTACAGAGGAAAACTCCCTTTGAACAGGAAGAAACCTCCAGGCTCAGTGGGAGCAGCCATCTGCTGATGTTGACTGTGGTTCAAGGAGATGGACTCAGTTATTGACATAAATTAAATAATAAAACAAGTTCTTTGGTGCTCGGACCACGGCAGAAGACTGTGGTGCTGTGAATCAACATTCATTTGGATTAGTAACCTAGAAAAAGGATTGAGTAGTCTTCCCCCCTATGGCCCAGACACTGAGGTCGGAATAAGCCAGCGGGGTGATTGGGACTGAGAAGAGTCTGAGAATGAGGGAGGAGATGGGTGGGAGGTGGGTGAAACTTTGCTTTTGTGCGGGAGAGAGAAGCTAGGCCAGGAGCTAAATTAACCAGGAAGTACTTCATGAGATACACCATGGATTCCTGGAAGGCTTGAAGTGGTGAAGATAGTTTGTTTTACAATGTTGTCAGTGGAGGATGTCAAAGATGGATGGATTTTCGGATTTATGATACTCAGATTTCTCCTGTTTGGATTTGGAGGATACGTGATGCATCTATAATTACAGATGATGACGGCGGCAATTTGGGCATTGATCAGGCTGCCGGCAGCAGTTGACGCTTTCACAAAGACTGTGAACGAGCAGGACCTTGAGCTGAGCCTTATGCTGGGTGCAATTAAACGCAGGATGGCTGTGGTGGTTGAACTCAAAGGTGAGATGGGATAATATCTTGGATGTGCAGGCTCGCTTCAAGGCAGAAAAGCCCAACAAATTCGGAAAATTTGATTCGCCATGTGGAGCTAGCAAGAGAAAACTCATATGCTGAAGGAAAATTCCTGTGCAGCCTACTAAAACAAAAAGTGTTATTTCGGATTCGGCCTCCCCCTTATCAAACCTCCCCTGGATGTCATGGAGGAAGGGCCCAGAACTGCCGACTCCCCCCATCTACCCTACTCACAAACACCTGTGGATCCATCCAGAACTGTAGCGCTGGTTGATAAACTTCCATCTTATCAAGGAAAATGTCCTGTGGACTGATTGAACACACTCATCATACACACACAACTGATGCTCAAAATTTCAGATTGACTTTCATGTTGCTCCAGCCTCCAATGTTTTCCTTCTGCTGAAATTTTTGTCTCATGTTACATGTCCTTTTCTGTGCTGAGGTGTTGTAGTTTTTTTTTTTTTATACATCTCAAACCGTATCCTTTAAGAATAAAGTGTAAAATATGCCCCCTCCCCATGTGGCTCCTCTCTTTCTGCAGAAATAAGGAAAGCAGCTGTAAGAATGCGCCAACCGGAGCATTCTGCATGACCTCAATGTATTTGGTGCATGTGATGAACGGTTTGTACTGAAACTGAAATCTGGATTACAATGCAAACTTAGTTGACAATAAAGGAATTGATTGATTGATTGAAATTTGTTTAGCTGCACCCATTAGGGTTGGGGTTGGGGTGGAGGGGGGGGGGGGGTGTCAACAGGCAGATAAGACAGTTTGTAAGTGGAATAAAAACATATTTGTAAAAAAAAAAAAAAACTTATCTTATTTTAAATGCATATTTAATTATCTTGTTTTAAGGCCAAAATCTGTCTTCCTTTAGCAGATCATCTTATCTACCAAGAGAAACACAAATCCAGGAACAATATAAAATAAAAAACAGGACACGCCAGGGAGAAACACACATAAGGAGCAAAGCAATGAAGAGGATCCAGCAATGAGGAACTGCACAGGAGGTGTATATATGGGGGACGGAACAAAGAATGGGCTAATCAGATGATAGGGAGCAGGTGTGGACAGAAGTAACTAGAAGGGAGGTAGGGAACAGGAGACTGGCACAAGGGAGCAACAGAGAGTAACTCAAAAAATACAACACTGCTTTAATATAACACAAATTGGAAAAGAAACCAGTGACCAAAAAACAGAAGGACATAAATCCAAGTTTAACTGACAACTCAAAAAGAAGCATAAGCAGAAGTCCACAAAGGCCAGAATCATGATAATTGTGTTTCTATTTAGAGGTCCGATTTGGTTTTTGAATAATACAAAATAAAAAAATAAGAATCACTGATATAAGTCTGATGAGTCAGCATTATATTTATTGTGAATCTTCATATCATGTAAAATTTTACATGATATGAAGAGAGACAACAAATGCATAGGAAAGAGAACATTGTTTTTATTGTTTGTGTCCCATCTAAAGTCCAGGTGGGTTTAGAGACAAGTTGTGTTAAAGAATAAAAAAACTAATATTAAAAATAAAAATAATAAAAAAAATAGAAATAATATTATACCATTATACCTTTAAGCTAAATAGGCTGCATTCCTTGGTGAAAAAAGCTTTCTCTCTGCATATATACAGGTGTGCTTGAATGTTTTCAATAAAAGAAAAGGAGAAATTCACACTAGTGATTCAAATAAAAAAAAATTGAAAAAGTAATAAATAAAAAGTTACAAAATGATGGCTTTTTTACAATGAAATATTAATTCTTAATATTTGGTTTTTAAATGATCAAGTAGCAAACTGTTCCAGACAGAATAAAGTGTCTTGTTCATAAACAGTGAGCCAACCTACCTGTCAACAGGAGCAGAAGTCTGAACATTTCCTGTACATCACAGAAAACGGAGACTGCCTCAAAATAGTCAACAAAATTTTAGTTCAGGAGCTCCATCAGGCTTTTTACTTAGTCTATTTATCAGTATATACATATATTCAAAATCAATATCATTATTCCCATTTTTAGTCATCTTTATGAGTGAAACCAGTGAGCAGATGCAACGTTCAAAGCTGAACCTCATGTGCGATCAACTCTTAGCCTCTCTTTAGCCTTTTTTAAAAAATTTTCCTTGCCTCAGCCATGACCAGTAGTCGAGCAGGCTTGAAAAAGTTCAGGTAAGTTTCGCTCTCTACCAAGAGACTTCTTCAGTTCTACTAATGATGGGGAGCACTGAGATTGATATACTGTAGGTTAGGCATCCCCAAAATCGGTCCTCGACTGTAGCTGTCCTGCAGGTTTTAGAGGTTTACTTGCTTTAACACAGCTGATCCTTTAACCTTTAAACCGACTTTGGGGATGCCTTCTGTAGGTCTAACAAAGTATTAGGTGTATAAAAAAGGAGGCTTCGATCCCACTGGTAGGGGTGTAAATAATAATCATTTTGTATCGATGCATCGATCCAACAGCCGACGATTCGATGCATCGATACGTCTGCAAGGGTATCAATGCATGTTTTTTTTTTGCTCCGGTCTATTTTTATCCATTTGCTCCTGGGCGTAATTCTCCTCCAGTGCTGCGGTGGCGCTAAACCTATTTTGCCCTCCTACCTCGCTTCCTGGTTATACTCTTACAGCAGTGTGTTGCTGTGAGCTTGATGCAGACATTTTTAATTTATGCTCAATATGGAAGCGTGGTCTGTGCTACACGCTGTGGGTCTAGATACGGCCGAGGCGGCAAGGAAGTGGGGGCGAGTTTAGTCCGACGACGGAGGGACATGAGGGCCAAAAAGAGCAGAGATCCAGGTGGAAAAAGGGTCCCAGCGTTCTCGCGCACCTCGCTCTTCTAGCGGGTCAAACTTCACGAGTTGTTTTCCGCAATTTCGGTCATAAAAACAAAACAAGCCGGCCTCCTGTCTGCGGTCAGCTACAATTTTGGAGAGGTGCAGCGGAGCGTCTGCAGAGGGGGCGGGCGTCTGGAGCCGAGGTATTGCATTGCACTGATTTTCTGCAGTATTTTTTGATGCAAAGCCTTTCAGAATCTATAACGCAGGGTAATTATTATTTTTCAGGGAATGAGGTTTTAATAGGAATAGATGGAGTGCAACTTTTCTACTTCTGTTATTTTCTGTTGTTTCTCAAAACAAAATGCATAACGATATCACAGCTTTCATTGATTTATTTCAAATTTGAAACAATGTCTAGCCTGTAAGGTGTAAAAAAAAAAAGAGAGAAAAAAAAGAAAATTAATCGAATCGAATCATGGTGTTTTTTTGAGTATCGAAAATAATCAAATCGTTGGGTCAGGAAATCGATACTGAATCAAATCGCCATGATGGGTGTGATTTACACACCTACCCACTGGATCGCCCAAGGTGGTCACATGGTGGCATTTCCCTTTTTTGTTGAATTTATCATTAGTCTAGGTATTAGCTCTCCTAAAGATTTAATTCTGAGAAAAATAAAGAACTATAACTTTTTCTCTTTACTATATAACAGAAATAGCTCCCACGATACGCATCAATTTATTACTTCTGAGAAATTTTCAAATAGATTGTGAAATTTAAGGGCTTTCTATCTCAACAAAGAAACAACGCCTATAATATCTGTTTCTTCTTTTTCTTTTATTATGTCTACGCAAAAAACAACAAAAACAGGCCAAAGCTTTTTTTCTTAAACGTTGAACTTGCATTCAAACAGCCTTAGAACGTCAGTGCTTACAAAAAATATCTTCCATTTTTTATGCTGTTGCAGTCCCTTCACAATTATCTGTCACTTCAAAGTAATTAGGTCAAAACACAATAAATCATTCAAGTCCTCTCTGCAGTTCTTTAATTCAGATTAGTTATGATATTCTAAATCCTAGACATTTGTCTGATCATGTGTGCGCTAACAGCGCCATGCTAACACATGTGGGTAAGTAACCAGATCTGGATGAATAGTGACTTAGCCTCTGGATGCAGTTTTTGACTTAGCACAGCACGCTGCCTTTCTGCAGGCAGAGAGGTTCTGCTGTGTTGATAGTGGTGGGAGGTGAGAAGAGGCAGCTGATGTTCCTCTCGGTGAGAGGAAGGCCTCTCAGAGATGATGAGTGGAAAGGGGCCTTTTAGAAGATCTCTGAGTCAGAGCGAGTGGGGAGGCATCAGGATATCATTAGGGAGGTGTTCCTGCTGCCCTCCTGTTGGAGCTGAAATAAATGGCTCTGCTGCTCCAGACTCAGGACCCACCTGCCCTGCGTTGCTTCATCCGGGTTTCTGTGCAACGAGTGGGAGACACTCGGCGCTATTAAACCTGTAATTCTCAACAGATTATAGACCCGGTGACATTTTGGATTGTTCAGAAAGGGAACCGGGTTGACATCTGCTCTCCACAAATGTGGCTGCCACAGGCAAAAAGCAGAATATTGACTTTTGGGGTAATTAGCCCATCACTGTCTCCACATGTTAGTTACCTGAAGACTGACAATCTGTTCAAGAACAAAGCTCACAATAAAAGAAACCCAACTGAGGACCTGCTTTGTTATTCTGAGGCTCGACAGTCTCTGTTTTATCTTGAGTGAAACAGCCACAATGCATTTAATCTGCAGTTTAAATGTACTTAAAGGAATGATGAAAAGTAAAGCAGGAAGACGGAAATGTCACTGATGAACGCCTTTTTTTTTTAAAGCTTTGTGCAAAACATAAAGGCAGAGAAAAAAATGTTAATGAATTGTCTGCGGAGGAGCAGATCAGAGCAGCCGAATTTCATATCACACCTAAAGACCTGGCATTTAATTAAAGGGGCCTGAAAAATGGCTGCTTGGTAGGCTGACAACAGTTTCTCTTGAAGCAAATTAAAGAAATCAATTACTGCCGTGTGAAAGTGTAATGCCAGCGCACTGGAGCCCCACAGCGACACAGTGAGACACAAGGCCGACGGGAGAGGAGCGAGGAGGAGGAGGAGGTGCCACATCTGACGGGCACGGCTGCAGAGTTTATCACGTCAACCTGTTACAGGCAACAGAGCCTGAAAGGGCCCACGCGCTGGAATGAAGCCGCAAATCAGCCGAGCTGCCTCCACAAGCCTGAGCATCCTCCACTCTCTTCCCTCTTACTCATCCTCTTACCTTCTCTGAGGCTAAAATTCACAGTAAACACATATGCTACCGAAGTTCACCATGTTCAAGAATAATACTAGGCAGAGTCCCTCTGAAAATATGAAAAACCCTTACAGGGGACCTAATATTCAAAGATTTCCTAATATTTCCATCTCAGTCTCTACTGCTTACAGAAACAATCCAAATACTAAAAAAAACACATTGCTATTTTTGCACAATGAGTGTTTGTTGGTGTCTGGAAAACAAATTGTTTCTGCGGATTATTACTTCATCATGAAACTGCACCTGTCCTGGCAACCCAGCTCCGCCCACTTTATTATTAGAGAAGGAGAACGTTTGTTTTGCTGGTTTCAAGTGTGTGGCCACATCCTGATCAGTCAGGTAAACTTAAGCCACGCCCCTTCAATAGCCAGCTGCACAGCATCCATTGGTCCTGCTAGACAGGCTAGCAAACTATAGCTGAGATAAATAATTAGTTTTGAGTCTTTAGAACTGAGGAAGCGGGACTCACGTTTGGGGGGGTTCTTGTTTTTCCCTGATCCAGTCGGTGTGGGTTTATCCATAGTAGAGGGAACTCGTTGGTGAGCGGACAGGTAGACATTTGTTGGACCCTGAGGAGCAATGGAGCAGACTGTCACTTGGATTTCCGAAAGGGACTTGAACGGCTCGTGTGGATGTTTTCCCCTGTGAACTCAGTTAATCCTTCCAGGGGGAGAAGGCCAGGCATCCAGTTACACAGGAAGGCTTCCTGCCGAAAAGGCAAAGACAAAAACAAAGTTAGACTCAGAGAAGCAAAGGCTTGGATTAGACTCAGCTAAACTCACCTTGGCTAGAGTACCCCAAACTGGTCAACATATTCTCATTATTCAGTTCGTATGAAATCGTACGAAAAGTTATGCACAATATTTCGTACGTTTTGGACGTTTTTCCTCAAAAAACCACATCAGTACGTATGCGCTGGCAGACAGAATAAAAAAGCAGATCCGTGAACGGACGTAAAACTGGGAAAAACAGTGCTTTATGTCTCTAACTACGTTGCTTGCTGTTTTATATCTTAGGGTCAGGGTTAGGGCTAATTGTTTTTTAAATTCTATGTTCTTGAATGGTGCGTCAGATGCGCATGCGCATACGACGAAAAAAACGTCCAAAACGTACGAAATTACGGTGCATAACTTTTCGAACGATTTCATACGAATTCATAATGAGAATACACTGAACTGGTAGACACTCGAGGTAGTGACAGTCCACCGCTCAAATACTCCTCAGTGATGAATCAATGAGCTGCAGGTGTGCAGGAAGGCCAAAGAGAACAGGGCACCACCTGGTGGTGGAGTGAGAAAAACACACAAACAACCCACATAAACTGGATTCCTGACACTGAGCAGATTATCAGCAGATATGAGGTGTGTGCCATGATTGGAATCTCTAGATTATATAACATTATAATCTCTGTCATATCAGTATTCTGCTGTAATGTGCTGTTGTAAATTAAAACCATAAAATAATGAGATCATATCACATAGATGTTTCTCACCAGCCCAGATAGAGGTTCACCACTAGAGTCAACAGCACTCACAATTAATGATTAATCTGCAGAAGTGGATAGTAACTAATTACATTTACTCATGCATATTTAATTTAGTAACCATTAAAAATAAATTATTTAGGGGTAGCTGTATTGTACCGTGCTGTTTACTTTTAATCAAGTAATATTCTTGTGGTTACTGTACCCACCAAGGGGAACAGAAATCATTTGGATTTCTGGTGAAAATACATTAAACAGTAACTATTGTTTCTAGAAGGTTTCTATAATTTCTTTCTTAATCTGGGGAATGTTGCAAAAATTAGAAATCTCCTGTCCAGGGGTGATGCTGAGAAACTAGTCCATGCATTTGTTACTTCAAGGCTGGACTATTGTAATTCTTTACTATCAGGAAGTCCACAAACTGTAGTTAAAAGCCTTCAGCTGATCCAAAATGCTGCAGCCAGAGTTCTAATGAAAATGAAAAAGAGAGATCATATCTCGCCTATCCTGGCTTCTCTTCATTGCAGTGGCGGATCTAGACCAAATGTACCAGGGGGCCAGCGTGTTTTCTTGGGGGCCCAGAAAAGCATAAAATAAAAAAACAGGGCAAGAGATTCAAATATATTATACTAAGAGAGCTGAAGTGAAATTTCTTTTCAGGTCCATGTACGTTTATAATTTAAATATTTTTGACTTAATTTAAGTTAAAAGAACCGTTTTCTATCAAATTTAGATTAGAATTCAAGAAAAACTGTGAAATTCATCTGTAAAAATTAGAGCTTTCATTTTCAATTTGTTGTGAAAAAAAAACATTTAGCAGATAAAAACTGGGTTACTTTCTTAATACCACTGAAGCTATCACCTAATTGTTTTTTAATTAATTATTAAAACAGAATTTGTAAAAAAAAAAAAAAGTCATTAAATTAATATTTTTTAATTTAAGGCCTTAATTGGCATTAAAATTCATTAAATTTGATAATCCTGGCATTAAAATGCTTCGGAAAAGAAGCTTGAGGCAGAGAAAAGGCTAGAGAATGGGGAAAATGCAAGTTTGAACGAAAGTGGCGGGAAAACGAGGAACTCGGGACATGGCTGCAGCCTGTCCATGGTGAAGATGGTGAAGGATTTTGCCGTATATATATATATATATATATATATATATATATATATATATATATATATATATATATATATATATATATATATATATATATATATATATATATCATGGGTATTTGTTGATGGCATTAAGATTATTTCTAAGAGCATTAAAAAGCATTAAATAAGAGTTACTCATTCATGTATAAACCCTGTATTATTATGTCTTCAGTACAGGGGCCATAGCAGGGGCCAGGACATGATCTACAGGGGCACCGGCCCCCTTGGGCCCCTGTCTAGAACCAGCCATGCTTCATTGACTTCCTGTTGAATCCATAATAGAATTTAAAATCCTCCTTCTCACATATAAAGCCTTAAATTACCAAGCTCCATCTGATTTTAGAGATCTGATTGTTCCTTATGTTCCTAACAGAGCACTTCGCTCTCAATCTGCAGGTTTACTAGTGGTTCCTAGAATTTCTAAAAGTAGAACTGGAGGCAGATCTTTTAGTTATCAGGCTCCTCTCCTGTGGAACCACTTTTAGTCTACCAGGGTTTGTTGGAAGGAGCTTCAGTTGTTCAGAAACACTGCTGACCTCCAGAGTGTGAATTGTCTGGATTCCTCAGATACCGTTATCAAAAAGGTTTTTTCTTTATCTAAACCGATTTCATAAATCACACAAAGAATGGCCGCTGAAATAAAATGTTGGCATTTATGGCAGCCAGACAGCTGTGGTCATACCTGAGGTGGCCGTGGCAGGATAATGAGAAGCAGGGAGGTAAAAGTAGACATCAACACTCTTTTAAAAGCAAAGCAACTGTTTACGACCATTAGCCTGAGTTGATCATTGACGTGAAATCAGATTAGTTTCCATCGTGATGTACTCACTGAGTTACTTCAGGTCATGCAGTCTGTGCAGGTAATAACTAAAGATAGAGCCTGGTTTGAAGGCCTCTTCAAGGCTCCAACAGATAATAATCACATGCTACAGCCGCAGCCTGTTGAAAGAAAAGCTGCTATATTATGGAAATATTTGTTGTCACTTTCCTGCTGCTCACTTTTAATAATGTATATTAGGTGTGCTGCGCTGTGCACTTCAGGTGGGAATGACTGCAGCCTCTCTATATGTTAATCTCACTGTTATCAAATCAATGTCAGCGCACATTACAGCTGCCGTATTCATACCCAGGCTTTGTGGAGCCGCACAGGCAGGCTCTCAAGGTCAGTGTTGGTTTGACGAAGCGCTGACATGGGCATTAATGTTCGCCGTGCAAACCAGCAGTGAGGAAAGCTTTGAATGACAGGGAATACATTTATTTAAAAACTGAAGATTTTTGGGCTACAGGAGAACCTTTAGCTCTCATCCCTCTGCTGTCATCACATTTGCTGTAGGTAGGAACTGCATCGCGGCAACGACGCTACATCAGACGCCATGCTGGGACGTCTTTAGGGAGGATGATGTCCCTCCGCTTCAATCTGCCAGGTCCTTATTTTGTGGCTTTTCTAGGAAGATCATGTGAATATAAATGATTTTTCTATTCCTAGACATTTAAAGGTATTGTGGGGGAATTTTTTGCAAGTTTTTTAAAAGACCCGCCCCCTCCACTTTAAAAAAAAATGCACATGCATAACCCTGGACCCGCTCCTGATAGGGAATGCCTATTAAATGCGTGCGAGAGCGTGCATGAACCCAATTAGCCTCGTACACGTTCTGTTTGAAAGGTGCTGTTCTCATAGATCATACAAGCTTCCTTGGCTAAATAACTCATTTGTTGTTAGTCGCCGTTGTTGGGTAGCGACAACCTATGGCGACAGCGAGCCGCTGTGACAGCAAATCCCAGAATGCTTTGCACTGAGAGCTCTTTTTTCCGGGATATATCTGCCTTTTCTGAGGCTTTTCTTTTCTTCTCATACACTTTGTAGACATTTTCTCTCTTACGACCATCGGCCATTTTAAAAGGTGACCTTCAATGACTGAATTTTTTTTTTTTACTTTGGCCAACAGTGTAGAATGTTTGGACACAAACACTTTCCAAAACTTTTTATTACCAGTCTCAATAATAAACTGAATTTGAGTGCATTTTTTAACAATAAAATCAAATTGTAGTAGATTTAACTTACTTTGAATCTTTTGGAATTTCAGTGTATAAACTAATTTTATTTTATAAAACTCCCTTGAGATAATTTGTCTGGTTCATTTGTCCTATATAATAAAAAAAAAACAGACAAATTGTTGGGATCTGGAGGTCTGTCCACCTTCCTCCAGCAGAGGGCGCCTCTAGGTCTCCTGGAGCTGAGCTGACGACCACACCTGCAGCCCATCAGTCATTAGGAGACCAGCATATAAGCAGCGGCAGGACTACACTCCAGCGCCAGAGTGTTAAGCCAGTTATGGTTAGCGAAGCCTGAGCCAACCAGCCTGTCTGATTCTCTGACTCCCCTGAAACCGGAATCTGAACCTAATCAGTTTTTGTCTTCTCTGCTTCTTAGGAAGAAACCTGACTGAACCCTGGAACTCTGGAAGAGTTTTTCTGCTGAAATCTGCCTGCCAGCTCTCAGGAGCTCATCTGAAGAATCTAACTGTCTGAACCTGCCTGCCCGCTCTCAAGAAGAGGATCGGAAGAAACTCTGGACCTGAACACTGATAAGTCTGAAGTCGAGCCCTGCCGTTGCTTAGCCCTCTGCCAACTACTAGCCTCTGGACCCTCCTGGTTCCCTCCCTCTGCTGCTCAGCCTGAATCACGTCACAGGTACAGACCTGCTCAATTCCTCTGACAAGATCAACCGCATCCTGGCTAACCAAACTGTCCCTCTCTACAGAGAACCATGTGTGACCAGTCCCAGATCTGTTTCCCAATATCTATCCATTAACATTGTCTTTGTTTTAATAAACAGTCAAACTTTTCATCTGCCTCCGTTGTGTTCTGCATGTGGGTTAGAAATCTGAATCCCATCATGACACAAATTAACTTAATATGATATAAAAAATAATAATAGCCAAAGTGAAGCTGTTCCATACCAGGTGAGATTAAATGAAGACAGGACTGCATGTTTGCAGATGGTAAAAGGACATTAATTCCAGCCTTCAGTCAGCGCCGCAGCAGCAGTCTTTGTGCTGCTGGATTATTTCAATGATCTGCAACTGAGTGAGTGATGGGTTTTGCCTGTCAGAACAAGGAGCTCCAGCGTTGTCATCCAGACAGGAGAATCTCTCCCTTTCAGAGGCTGAGCGGTTCCATAAGCATGATGCATGTGAGTCGCCTGAAATCTCTCCATCATAAGATCTGAACCGGAACAGAGGGAAGAAAAGCTTCTGCTTCAGTCGCCTGGTTACAGGCTGCAATTATACTAACGTTCCCAGAGAAAATAACTGCTGGATTTAAATAATGAAATATAAATTAATGCACTGGAGGGGAAAGTAAACATCTGGTTTGACCTCTTACCCATAAATGTGTTATTATACAAAGTGACTATCAGAATATATAATCAATGGATGTCTTTTAGGCAGTGGTATTTATTTATTAACGTATACATATATATATAAGACATATATACATATAACTGTTTATTATATAGCTGTTTATTTTCTGCATAATCTATTATAAGAGAATAAACCTTCCCCCTCCTGAAATAGCACTGATGCCCAGATGTGGTTAGTTGATAGTTTTTCTTGTTTTCAGTTTAGTTGCTTAAGTATTTATCTATGTAGCTGCTGATGAAGATTCTCAGTCATCCAGGTCATAGTCATTCCGTAAAAGTAGGAAACATGTTTCCAAGCAATACAAGGCCTTGTCTATATAAAGACTCAAACTCATTGCGGATCCAGATATTTGAATTGAGAAAGCTTCCTGGAGAGGTGGCGAAACGTCTTCAAATCTTGGAAACCAAGTCCAGTGGATGTTTTTGAACTTTTACGGAATATCTGTCATGGTTGGTTTAGAAATCAAACCCACATGCAGAACACCACTTGGAGACTGATAAAAAGTTCAACAGTTTATTAAAGGTTTGCACAGAGATAACATGAACTGGATTCTGGAAACTGGTCCGGGCAGGATTCTCAGGCGTCTGCAGAGACGGATAGTTTGATTAGCCAGGTTAACAGATTAGTTGTTGAGTTTTCAGATTTTTCTGAAAATACCTTGAAGAGGTCCAGGCTTTCTTTTTAGAGAGAGGGAACTGGTTGGGTCCAGAGATTGTTGGTTCAGCAGAGTGCTCAGCAGCAGCAGCAGCGTCTAGCTTCTGACTTTCTTGTGACAGACCTTGGTTTGGGGAATTAGCTCTTTCCTTAAGAGCAGCAGGTGGATTCCAGAGTGAGATCTTCAGGTTTGGCTCTCTAGGGCAGGCAGGCAGGTAACAGGTTAAGCTCATCCAGAGCTTCAGACGAGAGACAGGTTTCCTATGAGCGAGAAGACAGAGGCAGGTTAGAATTGGGTTTCTCTTAGAGACAAAGATTCTAGTAGTTCAGAGGCTCAGGTTCGCTAACCAAACTTGGTCAACACTGCGGCGTTGAAGGAAGGTCTGGCTGCTGATTATATAGGCAGGTCTTCTGATGGGCTGATGAGCGTCAGCTGTGCTGGAGGGCTCCAGCCCAGGAGATCCACAGCGCACTCTGCTGGAGAAGTTGGAGAATCTCCAGATCCCAACAATATCTGTGTAGCTATTTCTCATTTATTTACCTAGTAATTTGGGTGTATGTTTGTTGTTGTTAGGACTCCTTTCTGTGTGGTTTGTGTTTTGTGTGTTTGTCTTCCTCCCTCCACCAGGGTTTCCTCGTTAACGGAGTGCTTTTAAGCTGCTGACTGCCACTGCCTCCACGCCAGAGTGTTTGCCAGTTTTGGGTACTCTAGTTTTGCTAAGTCAAACTAAGTTTTTGTCTACCTGAATTTTAACCTCGTTGTTTTGTCTTTGCCTCTCGGTAGAGACTGACATTTTTTCAGGAATCCCACTGGTCACGGGATTCCCGTGGGATTCCCGTGGGATGGGAGTCAGTATTAGTAACGATCACGTGATTGGGACGGTACAGGATTAAACATTAACGGGAGCAGACGGGAGCGGGAGCAAACCAATAGTAACTAAAAAAAACTAGGATCGATGCCAAAAAATGCAAAAAAAAAATAGAAAGAAAAAAAATCCAGTACTGGTGCCGCCATTTTGTAGTTTTTTTTCCTTGAAGCCTACACTATAATGCGAGTCAAAAAAAACACACGACCCAAAAACCAACAGTGCTTCCGCTCTGAGTTTTTCACCAGTGCTCAAAAACAACAAGAATGGGAGTGGTGCAGGAGCAGGACTCATTCTGGATGACAGCGGGATGGGAGTGGGAATAATTTCACCAGGAGTGGGACGGGACAGGATTTATATTTCTACTCTGGCCCGGGATCGGGACGGGACACAATTTTTTTCTGTGGGAGTGGGACGGGACAGGAGTGAAAATCCACTCCCGTGTCAGTCTCTACCTCTCGGCAGGAAGTCATCCTGCAACTGAATGTTTCGGACCTTCTCTCCCCTGGAAGGATCTTCTGAGAATGAAGCTGAGCTGAGGATTCAAAGGGTGTGATTCTGATCAACCCTTTTCCCCAAGGAATGTCTTAGAATCCCCTGCTCAGAGAGAGCATCTTCACAACAACCTGTTCTAGTACCGTGGCAGTCAGTTTCTCCGTTCACCTACAAACAGCCGCATTCTGGCTAAACCCTGTCCGCCCTCCATCGAATGAGATAAACACTGGAACACCCCCACGACGACTGGAGTCAAAGATTCATTTTCTGGAAACGTGAGTCTGCAATCTATTTCTCCTCTTCAAGTTCGAGAATCAAATTTCCCACTGAGCCCGAACTAACCGCAGTGTCTTCCCCTCACTTTCCACTTCCGGTTGAGCAGTGTTCAGAGCTGCACTGGATTCATCCCAGTCTTCTCAGTAAACTGTTAAACTTTCCACTGGACTCTCTGTATTGGTTTTCTGCATTTGGCTCTGAGCTCATGATAAAATCATGACAGTTGTATATCAGTCCATGTTTTTATTTTTTTGTTGGTGCACATGCTTATCTGCTTATTTAGCTAACATAGCCATTTTGCTCAGGCACAGCTGTTCACTTGCTTGTTACAGCAATGTAGAATCAGCCAATCTTATGGCAGCAACTCAATGCATTCAGGCAACTACGCATGGTGAAAATGATTTGTTCCAGTGAAATAAATACATGACACATTCTTTTTAGGCACATAATGCATTCCAATATTCTGACTGTCCTTTCTTTGGCTTGGAGGTCTTAATTTTTTTTTTTCTAAATATCTCTCTTTTCTCATAAGTATTATTGGAAGAGATGGCTTGTATTTCCTCCTCCTCTCAGCTTGCTGCTCCTTCTCTGCATCCTTGGTCCACTAAGGATGATAAATATATATACATATGGCCACACTTTCCTGTACATTTTCAAAGTTTACATTGTGAATTAAATCTTCTTCCTGCTGAGTCTATTTCTGTTACTCTTTCTGCTCTGTAGCAGTAAATGAATGTATACTGTTATGGTCCTCTTTTGGATATTTGAGTTCCTTTTTGAATTTTCAGGGATCTTTGCCCTTCTGTTTTGTTGATCTTTGGTTTCTTTTCCAAGTTTTTGTTATATTTAAGCTGTGTTGCATCTTTTGAGATACTCTCTGTTGCCTTCTTGTACCAGTCTCCTTTCCCCTAGCTCCCTTCTAATTACTTCTATCCACACCTGCTCCCTATCAGCTAATTAGCCCGTTCTTTGTTCTGTTCCCCATATAGGCTCTGTTCGAAAACCTAGGACGCGTCCTTAGAAGGCCAGATTCGAAGGCCGATTACGTCATAGCGCTGCGCCGAGATCTGGTCGGATTCCAAGAGTCCTCGTTATGCGGCCTTAAAATGTGTCCTTCTTTTTGCCCGATTTGAAGGACGGGTCCGATGTATCCTCGGTATTCTTGGATATCCCAGGATTTATTGCGAGACCAAGCAAGCTGTGATCAGAGTAAAGGTTACTTGGCGCCGAACAGTGGTGAAAATTGGAAGTTTAGTTTAATATAATACAAGTCATTTAATAGTTCCGTCTGAGATTAATGAAAAATAGTTGTTTTAATGGTTATTGAGTCAAATATGTGGCGGTAATGTTTGGTTTATCTAAAGGTTTTAATCTGTTACTGTGTAAATGGGTTTGACTGGAATTAAAGCTGCAGTCTGTAACATTGAGAAGAGGGCAGACTTCAACTGAAAATTTCAAGAAAAACAGGTTTCACGCCACTCCCCCACACTCTCTGCTTCACTCATGCCCCACCTCCAAGCTCCACCCCTCTCACAGCATCTGCGCGGCAGGTTCAGCGGTGAGAGGGAGGGGGCGGGATTCAGCGTGTGTGAGCTGTGATTGACACTCCATAAGACTCTCCTCTGGCTGTGATTGGTTGTTTTGACTCGTCCCGAAATATTCTTTCCAGATTGAAATACAGGCAGTAGGCGGGACCAATTGAAGCAGTTTTTTTCACAGGTTACATATCACATGAACTGCTGTCTGGGCATAGGGACAGTTTTAGCCAATATGACAAAAAAGTGATTTTTAAAAACTTACAGACTTCCGCTTTAAAGGACAGATTCTAATATATCTGCAGGGTGGGGACTATAAATCTGATAGGATTTTTATCTTTTTATTGCTATTTTGCACAATATGCTTAACTACGTATTTTTTGTTGTTGAATATTAGAGATTTTGCAGATATATTTTTTATAAATACATTGTTTAGATTTACTTATATCTTTCTACCCCTTTTATAGAATAGAATAGAAAATCCCTTTATTGTCCCACAATGGGCAAATTTACAGCAGCAGAAAGATTATTGAAAATGGTCACAAAAATGTGGACCTTAGAAAAATGTATAAGAATAACATAATAGGGAAGACTTAAAATATAAACAATACAATACTGTAAAGTGTTTTAACAATATAAAACTGGGGAATAAATAACCAATATGCAGCTATGGACATTTTTACAGTAATGGATATTTGAAAATAGCAGCAACATCAGAGATGTGCAAAATTACAGCAGCATGTTATTTAACTCACTAAGGTTTCTATCATTACATTTGATTTTATTAGTTCCTGCTCCCGGTGGTTGGAACATTTATTCCACTCTGGATTCTTGTGAGTGTAGTCTTTGTTCACTTCACAATAAAAAAGAAATAAATAAACAGTTTTGAAAACTTCTGTATTCATTCATTTCCTGCTTTGAGTGTCAACGTTTACGGTTGCTAAGCAACAGAGCATACGGCGGTAAAACCCGCCGAAGGGTGGACCTGGTCGAATTCACAGCCTAAACTCTTCCGGTCTCCTTATTTTCAAGGACTTCGAAGGATCCAGTCTAGATAGACCGCGTCCTTGGAGGACACGTCCTAGGTTTTCGAACAGAGCCATATACTCCTCCTCTGCACTTCCTCATTGCTGTGTTCCTCGTGTGTGTTTTCCTCTGGCATCTCTTGATTTATGTTTTCTTTTTGTATTTCATTCTTGGATTTGTGTTTCTGTTGCCATCTTAATTTCATTAAACCTGCAAGAACTCATCTCTTCCGCCCTCTACTCTGCCTCCACAACAAAATCCAACAAACCTGTTATATACAGGGACACCTTCTTTGTTTAGTGGAGTATTCATTGATACTCATATAAAAAAAAAAAAATTTTGGCCATGCAGAGAGTTACTCAACCATTCACTTTTTAGTACAATAAAGTCACAAACCATCTTTAAAGACTTAATTCTATAAAACTCTGGAATCTTATCAGTTAAATGGAAGAAATGCAGATGGGAAACTAAACCAAAGCAACGCCATCTGGTTATTTGGGAAAACCTGAGATTTATGAAGGTTAAATGAGATGTTGATTTCTTTCTGGTTGTGCTTAGTTTCCAGTTGTGTTTGTGTTTAGCTGTAGTCCGACCCCAGCAGGAAAGAGTGATGGGAGAAGTAAATTTTTACTATAAAAAGAGATGGAGAAGTGGTAAAGAGCAACACCTTGGGAAAAAATGGGTAACAGGATTTATTATGGAGATTCTGTGACTATCAGACATCATATATATCAGGCACTGCTTTCCCTGCCGTAGGGTTCCATCCCTAAATCAGATCTTCTGCTGGAAAACCTTGCAGCCTGTTGTGTCCCATGATCAGATCGGATGAGGCAGAGATGGTGGAAGGCTGATCTCTGGCAGAAAACACTGCTAGATGTAATTTGTTGGTTAAGGTCCAAGTGATGTTTAATTTTCTTCGGGTGCATCTTTAAAGTTCAAATAGAAAACCCCACACTTAATAGTTTCTCATTTGATAGTCTTTACAAAAATAAATACTTCACAAGTGAAAAAATGTCCAGAATTTTGTTGTTTATAGCATAAAATAATGAACTAAGATAACAGACGATGCTAAATTCCTCATTCAGTCACATGACCCACTGAGGCGCTTTATGATTCTGATTCCTGGTTGTGTCATGATCTGGCCTGTACTTTCCGGCCTGTTAATGATTAATTCCTTTCACCTGTCGTTTTCCCTCCCTGCCTCAATTATGATTTATTCCTCTCACCTGTTTCCTCTGGTTTATATTCAGTTCAGCCTGAGCATTCGGGGCCAGATCATTACTTGTCTGTTAGTCTGTCTGTTCAGTTTTTTGCCTTGGTTAATGTCCTGGATCCTGGCGGCCAGTGGAAAGAGGTTTTTGTGTTTGTCTGGTCTCCTGATTGTCCACTGTTCCTCCCCTGCTCCTGAGCGATAGGAGCAGTTTGATATAACACAATTTCATACAATATATATAATTAGGGGGTCCCCGCTCCATCTCGCCATCAGTTTGGGGTTCCTTGACCTAGAAAACGTTGAAGTCTAATCTATTTACTTTCCGGATCGAAAATTTATGCAAAACCAGGTCCGTCGGATAATTAAACATTCCTTTTCCCAATCCAAAGCCATTCCTACAATTGGCAGCAGTACAACAGACCATTGTAATGAGGTTTAATCGATCCTTTCAGAGTGCTTAACAATGTGTGAAGTAGTGGTTCTTGACACCAAGGACGTTTGACTACACTGACGTCACAGCTGTGTTTCGTCACATGACTGCACTATCCAGACTCTGGGATTGCTAGAGGCGCCCAGCATACTTTAAGATTCTCTCGATTTTTATTAGTTGGAGCATTTTTACTCCGATTTAGACCAGCCACATAGAGAGAAGAAAGGATAATCTATCATGACACACAATAAAACTGCTATCGACACACTCCTTTCTATTTGAACTTTAACCTTAGATAGTGACTCTAAAAATCTATAAGAAACCCTCTGCCAAAATTCTGGGATGTAGTTATGTAACATCAATAAGATTTTAGGCACCGTAAGGAAGCATAACGGTGTTTAAAAAAAATGGACTTGCCTTAAAAATGATCAGAAGTCTTAATTAAATAATTTTAACAGGTAAAAAGACATCCAGCCTAGAAGTATCAAGGTGTACCTATTAATTTGGCCTGTGGTTTTATCTATATTCTTATTCAATCACCTGTACTTATTTATGTTTAGCAAATAGCTGAAGCCACTTAAACTGACAAATTTGGACTGCATCCGTCTCATCTGAGGTCTCCATGTGCTTGATATGTTGCAAGACTTTTTGTAAAAACATGTTCCTATAAATAAACAATGAATTTCTAATTATATTGCTGCTCACATGGACCAGCATATCATCTACCGTATTTTCACGACCATAAGGCGCACCGGACTAAAAGGCGCACTCTCAGTTATGTGTCCCATTTCTGTATTTAACACACACATAAGGCGCACCGGACTATAGGGCGCGTTTTTTATATACAGGTACAAGTCCTCTACTACCTTTAAATACCTCTACTGCGTATTTAAAAATACAGCGGGGGCAAAACTGAGTATGACTGTGCTTTATTCATGTATTTATTACAAAGTATTAATCAAACCTGGCAGCTGGCCGTGAGACAGACCAACATCGCAGATGACACAGCGCTGTGATCACTCCTAAATTAACTTAAAATCCTGAAACCTGCTGACGGAATATGTTCGCTTTTATTGCCAGTATCCTGGTGCCTGCAGTTTAAATTATTTAGATGAAAAACACCTGCCAGCCGCCGCGGTGAACCCCAGGCTGCCCAGCCTACAGGCTGCTGATGAAGAGATTTCTGCTGTCAGCGCACCGCTGGTATGTGGGGGTCTGAGCGCCTCCGACAGAAATAGATAATCTGGATGAAATGACTGCAATTATTAAGTTTTCAGGTGGCCTTTCTCACTTAAAAACATATTAAAACTACTTTATTCCCACTGATCACAGCAAATATAGCTGCAAGATTTAGATTATTTAGATGAAAAACACCTGCCAGCCGCCGCGGTGAAGAGGAGGAGACCCGCCCAGAGGCTGCTGTTGAATTAAGTTTTCAGGGAGAAAAATACAGCGGGAGCAAAACTGAGTATGATTGTGCTTTATTCATGTATTTATTACAAAGTATTAATCAAACCCATCAAAGTCATCATCCTCTGTTTCTGAATAAAACAGCTGCGCTAAATCAGACATGCCAGTTTCCCCATCTGCGCTGTCAGAGTCACTTTCCGTGCAGCGCGGCTCCTCAGAAATAATGCCGGCTTTTGCAAAAGCTTGAACAACAGAGCCAGCAGACACTTTAGTCCAAGCATCTACAATCCATCCGCAAACGGTGGCGTAATCTGCCCGGCGCTGCCTTCTTATCCTGAAACTGTGGTCTCCGTCGGTCATCCATCGCTCCCACGCCGCTCGCAGCCTTACTTCGAACGGCTGCTTCACACCGATGTCGACCGGTTGAAGCTCCTTTGTCAGACCCCCGGGATAACGGCGAGCACAGCGTTCATTTGATTCACCTTTTTTTCACATCGGCTGTGAGATGGGCACGCAGCGATGGTGATGCGTGGAAAAAACCACCTAGTCTTCTCACATACACCTGCCTCAGCCACGCATCCATCCAGCCTTTTCCATTTGCGTTAATATCATATGTCATCAGAGCGCTGTCTGTCTCGCTGTCAGCTCCCAGATCAGCTTCTCTGATTGGTTGATGCGGCGCGTCCAGCAGCAAAACTTCCATTTTTCCATCTGAGCAGCGTTGGCGGTGCTTCAGATGCTTAAACGTTCCCGACGTGCTGCACCAAAATGCGCTGCGGGACCTTTTGCTGCACCTATACGCGCGTCAACCATTGACTTTGCATGTAAACACGCTGCTTCTGCTGCACCTGCTGGGTCCGGTTCACACCGATGTCGAGCAGCGTTAATTTGTTTTTCACATCAGCTGTGAGATGGGTGGGCACGCATGGAGTTAGGCTACATATTAACAGCGATGGTGAGGGGTGGAAAAAAAACACCTGGCCTCCTTACATTCAGCCACTCTTTCATCATCTCCTCAATGAGGTGGTCTCAAAAGTCGCAGTTACAACACACATAAGGCGCACCGCACCATAGGGCGCACCGCACATTTTGAGGGAAAAAAAAGACGTTTAAGTGCGCCTTATAGTCGTGAAAATACGGTAAGCTACAAACTCAACCAAAATTCTCTTTCATTCTGCATATATCTGAATTATGCCTTTTTTATATCCTCCGTTTTCACCAAACCTCTTTTTCCCTGCAGCTTTGAGCAGTGAGAGTTTACTGGACTTCAATAGCTTCAGGATGGAGTTCACTTAGATCCATACGGCAACAGGAAGCTGCAGATTTTATTAATCATCTGAAATCTTGTTTAGCTTCACAGCATTGAACAGTTTTTGTGCAGCCGTTTGAAAAATTAGCTTTGATTAACCAATATGACATAATTGCTCCTCCTCCCTTATCCCTCGCTATATGCCATTGTACATGCTAAGAATCGAGAAGTTGTTGCTAATTAGCACAAGTAACGCCCGAGATACCAGGAACATGAGACAATAGAGAATTAGAAACAATGCATTAAAACAAAGAAGGGATGTTAACAAACACAAAGAACCTAAACCGTTTTAAAAAATGCTCGAATTACAAAGGTAGGATTTAAATACCTGTAGGGAACACCTGCAGCCATATTTGTTCAGCTGAATATAAAGAGTTCTGACTTGCTGATAAGATGACATTTTGGGGGATTTATCAGTATAGGTTTAAGAGTTAGACTCAATGAAAACTATGATTTTTAATGTTAATTGGATCATTGGGTGTACTAAAGCACTGGTGTCATGTGTCTAAGCTCTGGGACACCAATCCTAAAGATGCATCAAGCATGGTAGTGGTAGCATTATGGTGTGGGCTAAACTGAGCTAGCTCTAACTATAGGCTTTATCAAAAGGAAAGTTTTAGGCCTACCCTTAAAAGTAGACAGGGTGTCTGCCTCACAGATTAAAACCGGTATGTGGTTCCACAGGAGAGGAGCCTGATAACTAAAAGATTTGCCTCCCATTTTACTTTTAGAAAGTCTAGGAACCACTAGTACACCTGCAGATTGAAAGTGAAGTGCTACAGTTTGTGGACTTCCTGATAGTAAAGATTTACAATAGTCCAAACTTAAATTAACATATAACATACGGAGATGAAATTAGGAAATTCTTGAAACTTTTTTAGCATGGGGATTGAATGACAGGTCCTGATAAAAAATAACGCCAGTGATTTTATTCGATTATCTGAGACCAACTTAATCCCATCCACATAAAGTGGCTGACTAATTAGCTTCTTTTTTTCAAAGACAATAAATTCTGTCTCCACTAAAAGAAAAGTCCAGTCGCCAAGGAATAATCAATGGACCACTATCTGTACCTAAAACTAATACGTTTGCAGTGATTTAAAAGTTAGCGTTAATCAGTAAAAAAATAAAAGCAACCTTTTTTGTTGCGATCACTGAGTCTGGGAGCGGCCATTTTTGCCTAATTATAGTAACCCCTCCCCCCTGCCATCTTCCGGCAGTGACGTCACGGTGCGGTAAGCCTAGCGCCATTCTCCCCGCTTTACAAGCAAAATCAATGGGAACTACTAGACACATCTGCAATCAACAACAATTATTGAAGATTTCCAGAGGACTTCACCATTGAAATTCACCAGAGCTATAGTGAAACTGACAATGATCACGTGTATTTCAAGGACCTCCACGGACGGGTTTGTTGTTGGATTGCCAACTTGAAGAGGGAAGATTTGCCATCGAACTTCTGGCCAGAGAAAAAACACGTAATATGTAGCCAACATTTGGAAGAAGAATGTTTTCAAGATGACTTGGATAATAGCGCGTTGTGACAAGCACCAGATACAGCACTGGGACTTGATCAACAGCCGATACCGCACCGTGACGTCACTAACCGGTAGGTGGCAGTAGTGTTCTATTGCCTCCAGTAAAGAACATTCAAATAAAAATTGTATTGAATGGGATGTAAAAATTTAATATTTAAAGTACTTTAGAAGTTTGAATTCTGAATACAACCAGACTTTTCCTTTAAACTAGAAAATTTAAGGTCAAGCAGTTTTTTGTGTCCTTAACACAACCCTGTTGTCTTTATAATGGTTTAGTTTAATCAGGATTTATAGGCAAAAATATAGCAGAGTATCAGCAGCATAATAGGGGCCGTTTATTATTTAAATAGTAAAGAGAATTGGTCCTAATACTGATCCTTGTGGTATTCTACAGGTAACCCTGGAGCTTTAGGAAGATTTATCATTAATGTGAACAAAATTAAAGGATACAGTGTGTCGTGATTTTATGCAAAGGTTTGACCCACATGCAGAAAACCAAACAGAGAGACCAGGGAAAGTTTTAACAGGTTTATTGAGAACTGGTAGAGATGGGTCCAGTGCTGCTCTGAACACTGGCGAACCGGGACTGAAAAGTGAAGGGGAAGTTCCTGCAGTTAGTTCAGGCTCTGTGGGAAAACTGAGCTTCGATTTGCACAAGGGAATTAAGGCAACAGGACTCACGTTTCCAGAAAAGGTGTCGATCTCTGAATCCAGTCGGTGTGGGTTGTTCCAGTAATCGACTTGCTCGTTGGAGGTCAGACAGGGTTACCAAGGTTGAGGTGTTTCCTTGAGGAACGGAGGAGCTGACTGCCACTTGGATTTCCTATGGTACTTGAACAGTTTCTTGTGGAGATGTTTCCCCTGCTCAGTGTGAAGCTCAAACAATCCTTTGGGGAAAAGTAGATCCAAACCTCCAGTTTGAATCCCCAGCTCATTTGAATCTCAGACGATCCTTCCAGGGGGAGAAGGTCCAAAACATCCAGTATGCAGGATGACTTCCTGCCGAGAGGCAAAGAAAAAACAAAAGGTTAAGACTCAGGTTGACAAAAACTCAGTTTGACTCAGCAAAACTCAGCTTGGCTAGAGTAGCCAAAACTGGCAAACGCTCTGGCGTCGAGGTAGTCAGCAGCTTAAGAGTCCTCCGGTAATGAGGCAACCATCAGCAGGTGTGTGAGGAGGCCAACGAGAACCAGGCGCCACCTGGTGGTGGAGGGAAAAAACACCAAAACACAACCCACACAAACTGGATTCCTAACACGGTGTAGGCCGAACATACTAACTGAGCAAGCAGGACATTTACATTACAGCGCATCAAAACGATCACCCACTACACCTGTAAATGATTAGTTTAGTTATTTTATTTTAAGTAAAATTTTTGTTTCTGCTTAGTGGAACTTATCCAAACCATGAAAACGCCGAATTTCTCAAGTGTTTAAGGCCTGTAGATATCCAGGGAGGTTTTATTGTGACCAGTGTTCTGCTTGCATTTTCTCCAAACATGTCAGCTGCTAAATGAACCGTTACATAATGAGCTGTGTCGAAGCAGGGTGGTGCTCTGTGCGTATAGCCCAACATTAAAGGCAGCATCCGTCCTAATTTCTGGCACACATTTAAGTGTGTGGTGTTTCTTTTTTTTTTACGATCCCACAGATGGTTCTGATTTTTACATCCCACCTTTTCATTGCACGTAGTCAAAGAAAGTAAACTGCACAGTGGGTTTCTACAGCATGACAGGAATTTAGTATGTTGAACAAGCCCATTAAAATGTTGTATTTGTTGCGGTTATTTACTACACGTGTATTTCCAATCAAGTTTCCCTGCGGTTTGGAGGTTTACACTTGGACCTGCTTGTATATAATCTGCTAAAGAGCCATTCATGCATTAAGTTTGTTTGCACACAATTCAAAACGCATCGATCACAGCACGCTGGCATGAACTTGATGGTCTACTTCCAGCCACAGCGGGGAGGAGAGCAGCCTCCATTCAAACTCCAAAGTGAGCTGAATACAGATGCAGCAGAGGATTTGTTTTCATCCTGCGGAGGTGTGGTTGTGTTTATGTATTTTAAATTTGGATCCCGCTCGTCTTTCATCAGCAATTCTGATTCAAGATTAGGCGTGTGGGAAAGTCTGCTTGTTTCTCAGAGGATCTGGAGAGTGGGGTACAAGCTGACAACACCCACAAGACTCTTCAGACTTTAAAATGTGGTTTATCTAAACTGCCGAACTTCACAAAGGAAAGAAATAAAAAAGCTGTTGAAAAGCATCATTTTAAAAGTTTTCTGTGACATTTAGCTCGTCTGTATAAAGATTACAGTAAATCCTTGCATCCAGAAGGCATTCGAGGCAAACATTAAGTTATTTTAACAATGCAGAAACTGAAAGGGTTTAACATGTTTACACATTGATAAATATCCTCAGCATTTATCTTTTCATGTACATCTAAAAAGTCTACACTGGAAAGATTAATGTCATATGTAAATACTGTAAAAATATGTGTAGTCTTGAAACTATCTACTATCTACTTGAGGGTTTTCTATATAATTTCTCTGAGCATCATATGCTTTGAGTTGGCAGTAGTGTCCATTTTAGAGGATTTAGTAGGAATTTTAAATTATTTTCACTTGTGTATGTGTCTTTTTGTTATATTTCAGAGATGTTTTACAGTCGTTTTATAACCCCCACCCTCACATTAATGTTTAGCAACAGTTACGCTTCTAAAGTCTATTGATTTGATTACACCTGTAGACCGAAATTTAACTTCAAAGGAAAAGTCCGGACATATTCAGAATTCAAACTTCTGAAAGCGCTTTAAATATGAAATTATTACATACTTTACAATAAATATTTTTTTAATTTGCATTGCACAGATATCTTTCTCATTTCTCAAAACATTTATTAGAAAATGGAACTGCAGTGATCAGTGTTGGCGTCTAAGGCGGGAACCTCTTCACGAGGTGTCAGTGTCATTTAGACAACTTTCAGTATATCTGGCGTTTGTGCTGTAATGTGGCGAACAGAGCCCTGAAAGGCTGATATGCTTACAAAAACTTCGCAAAGCTGCCTAGATTTCTGCGAAAATTCCATTGGGACTAAGTAGCAATAAATTGGTGACTTAGAAACGACGCTGTCAAGGAACGCTATGGACAGAGGAAACATGCAAGAGGAGGAGAGTTTAGTGTCGGAGGTCGTGGATGAGTCTCCTCCTACAAAAATAATGCAAATTCTTTTTCCTGATAAAGTTACAGAAACTAATCTATTTCAGAATATTCTGGTCAGATTAAGGTAATAAACAAAAAAAGAAAGGCTTAATTTCTAGCTTATTTAAAGTCAAAGGGAAGAGACTATTCCAACGGTTGCATTTCCGAATTCTCCCAAGTGGTGCACAACTTTACACAAGTGATAAAGTGAATGTTATCGGTAGATTATCAAGGGAGCGGGATTGTTGTGGCGGAAGGTTCGCAAGCGTTTTAGTTGTGGCCGGTTTGTCGGAAGCATCTTGCTAACCAGTTAGCAACTTAGTGCTAGCAGGTTCCCAATGGGAAATTCCATTTTGACCAAGTAGCACTAAATTGGTGCCTTAGAAACGACGCTGTCAAGGAACGCTATGGACAGAGGAAACATGCAAGAGGAGGAGAGTTTAGTGTCGGAGGTCGTGGATGAGTCTCCTCCGTCATCCATTTTTTATTTAGAGGAGGAAAGTGGGGACGAAGATGTTGTGGAAGAGGACGCCAGGGCGGCAGAAGCTTGGTTTGGTGTAGAAGGCTTCCAGCCGTACATGTTTGAGCCCTTGCCTCGCAACGCTGCCAGTTCTGTTAGCTCTACGCCTGCCGAAGACACAGACGTTCATCCCCGTGAACACTGGGACGCAACTCAATGGGAAAGGAAAGGATTCTGATTTCAACCGTTGCGTATATTAGCTGCAACACATGAATCAAGATGATATGACCGAACAAATCAGATTGACAGAAGACCGTTGAAAAGTGATTGGCTGAATTTAGGTGTTCAACACAGATTTAAGACAGTATTTTTTACATTTTCTAAATTTTGGGACAATATGGTCTGATAAAGCGTACATTTATATATATGTTTAAGCCAGAATGATTTGACATTTAAATATAATTTCCCTACGAATTAGTACTTTCTTTTAAGACTCAGAATGATTGATTTTATACTTCCAGCTACTTGAGATCACCAGCGAAATGTAAAATAATAGCAAATATAGGTAATAATATGTTGACATTCCAAAAGAGATTTTATCCTTAAAGGAATAGTACACCCAAAACATGATTAGCCTTCATTTTCTACTCACCCCCATGCTGAACAACACTCTGGAGTACTTTTTTGATATCTCAAATGCATCTGGAGATCTGGGAGGCTTCTTGCTGTCTGCTGACATTCAAATAATGGAGGTCTATGGCGCCCGAGGCAGAAAGGTCCATAAAAGTCCACAAAAAAACGTGTCAATATTCCTCCATACTGCTCGTCCAATGTATTCCAAGTGTCCTGAGTGGGTAGCGTCCAGAATTTACTCGAAACGAAGTCATTTAGAATGTTTTTAGAGCATAAACAGTAGTGTATAGGATTTCCTGAAAGCGCGCACATGCGCGTTCACGACGCTACGGAAGCCGGCAGACCAAACCAGCGCATTCAGCTCGGCAAAGAACTCATGCTCTTCCTCAACACTGAAGTCCTCAGACATTTTTCTTTCGTTGTTTCTTTCTTTGCACAGGTAAACAGCACATTTCTTCTTCTACGCTTGCATTATCGGCAGAGCAGATGCTGAATGCGCACTTTCATCTGGTTGATCTGCCGGCTTCCGTAGCGTCATGAACGCGCAGGTGCGCGCTTTCAGGAAATCCTATACACTACTGTTTATGCTCTAAAA
Organism: Cyprinodon tularosa; assembly: GCF_016077235.1. Taxonomy (NCBI): domain Eukaryota; kingdom Metazoa; phylum Chordata; class Actinopteri; order Cyprinodontiformes; family Cyprinodontidae; genus Cyprinodon; species Cyprinodon tularosa. The sequence continues at coordinate 1,300,768 of NW_024038929.1, forward strand.
ACATTCTAAATGACTTTGTTTCAAGTAAATTCTGGACGCTACCCACTCAGGACACTTGGAATACATTGGACGACCAGTATGGAGGAATATTGACACATTTTTTGTGGACTTTTATGGACCTTTCTGCCTCGGGCGCCATAGACCTCCATTATTTGAATGTCAGCAGGCAGCAAGAAGCCTCCCAGATCTCCAGATGCATTTGAGATATCAAAAAAGTACTCCAGAGTGTTGTTCAGCATGGGGGTGAGTAGAAAATGAAGGCTAATCATGTTTTGGGTGTACTATTCCTTTAAGAAACTGGTGGAATAGAGTTTGTCCGAATGGTGTTGCCATATATTGATGTCATAAGAAGGGGCAGGGCCCTGAGCAGACCTGACCACCGGAGCAGATCTGGTACCCACAAAGGAACACATTTGAGCTTAACAGCCCACTATGCTGAAATACACGATCTGGTTACTGTCTGGCAAACAGTACAAAACAACAGCAGACAAGTGAGTGTGTGACACCTAATAGCCTGGAGGAATTATCACGTTTAACTAGGTGCATTTGATCCGCTGCACATCGCAGCTACATAAATCAGAGGCAGCAATAGTTGACTGAGATTTCCCAAGAAGAGGTCCCCCATGTCAGAGAAGAGTTAGACACCTTTCTAAAATATACCACAGTATGAGCAACACAGAGTCCTAATTTATGTAGTGCTCCTACACTCTACTTTCACCGGCTGTTTTGTCGGCTGTTTGTGTGGGAAAGGTGCTCTGCAGCAGGCAGAGCTGAAGGCAAAAACCTCACATTTCATCTTGGAAGAATATATGAGAATCCCGCAGGAAATCCTGCGCAGGACTGAGAGGGTCAGATGGAGTTTGCTTTCCCCACAAGTTCTGAGCGTGTATGTTTGATAAAGTTCTCATAGCAGAGATCTGAGCCTTCCACGGGTCTCAGCAGTCCAAAACACTTCACCAAATCCTGCTGACAGTGGACGACGGGCGGATAGAGTTAATATGAGAAAGCTGATGAATATGAATGAGGTAAATGAAAGCTGATGAATGTTATCCCTTATCTCCATAAAGATTAGACTATTCCCTTGAACTTCTACCAAGGACACGAACAATAAAGAACAAATTTGAAGAGTTAGCTTGTCCGGCAACTTGATGGACATTGTTAAGGTTACCTGAGAATGCAGAGAAATTGAGATTACTGATCTGATTTGAAACGCTTTTCAAAATAAAGTCTCTGTTATAAGTATTGAACAACATCCAGAGGCAAATCTATTGAGGTATTAAAACAAATAGGTCTTCTAGTCTATTAGGGCCTTTGCTTCCGCAGGGACCCCATGACGAGATATATGCTCTCGTTCTATTCATTTTCCTGATGTCAGATCAATCATGCGACATCCCAACTCAAGGTGAAAGCCATCAAAGTGTCATTCTCCCATCACCGGAGATTCACCGGAAACTCTGAGATGCAGAGACGTGCAGAAAGGCAGCATCAACAACCGAGTTAGAGGAGAAACAGGCAACATGCCCGGAGAGATTAATCTGCTTTACTGCTAGTGCTCAAAGACTCAAACGACTGGGAATGGAGGAGGGAGGAGGGGGCGGTGGGGTGGTGTCACAGTGAAAACAAGTCCCAGCCATAAAACCGGCTCATAAACCTCATCAGGCCGAACGCTGAAAGAGCCGAGATAAAGTCCATCTAATCAATACGATAAGATAAGATGGGGAAACTTTGTTCAGAACTTGGTGCTTTCAGAGAACTGGAAAGAGGTGGGACCTGCTGGGGAGTTAAAGTCTCGGGCGAAGGACAGGGTCAGGTCAGATCTGCCAGGCGTCCATCATGCTGCGGGCTGCGTGTCTCTGCGTCCTCTGGGCCTCCTTCATCCATGGATTCCCGGTGACCAAAGAGAGGCAGAAGCTGCTGCTCATATCCTTCGATGGTTTCCGATGGGACTACGACCTGGACGTGGACACGCCAAACCTTGACCATATGGCCAAGGAAGGTGTAAAGGCCCAATATGTCACCCCTCCATACATCACCGTCACCAGTCCTACACATTTCACCCTCCTTACAGGTAAAACGCTTTGTTTTCTGCACAGGAATACAGCTATAATGATAAGCTAGATAATTAGATTTGGAGTGAGGGAAGAAATGTTCTTCCTTCTGCAGGCCGCTACGTTGAGAATCATGGAGTGATCCACAACATGTGGTTCAACACCACCACAAAGGAGAAGAAGGGCTACTATCAGACTCAGTTTGTGAACGAATGGTGGGACAACGGCACGCTTCCGATCTGGATCACAGCAGAGCGACAGGTCTGAGCAGAACCGGTCCACTCACAGCAACAGAACCCATTTCTATTGCTAAAAAACAGCTCAGAAGTTCTGCCCAGTTTCAGCCATAAATTCTGCCGCCCGTGACGTCGGCACATAATTATTCTGAGAAAGATTCAAACCCTGTCAATTGTGCCGTATGGCTCACTGCCCAGGGTGGCATGCCAAAGGGGGTGACAGAAATAAGGAATTCAATTTGCTCCATTATTTTTGCGAGCAAAAAAAAAACATGTTTTGTAAATAAATATTTGAATAAAAATATGGAAAAATAAGGAAATCCAAAGATTATATTTGGAAAACATACTGATCAAAAAAGATTGTTTTCTTAGGTTATGTTTTTTCAAAATATGCTTTTTTTTCTTCAATAATCATTTTTAATATCACTAATATAATATTACTTATTGTATATTTTTTTTTTACAGATTTAACTTTTTTTTTTACCTTAACTTTTAAAAAGTGCATTTTTAAAATTTTTTTCAGATTGCATTTTTCCTAGTTTTTAAGTCTAGTCACTGTTTACGCACAGAACAAATCCTAATCCTCTTCCGTAGCTTTCCTCTGGAGAGAGGAAAGCTATGGAAGAGGGTTAGGGCCACTGAAAAAAAAAAAAAAAAAAAAAGTTAACTGATTTTTACATTTTACTTCAGTTTAAGATGGGAAAAAAGTCAGAATTCTGACTTTTTTCTCAGAATTCTGTCTTTAATCTCAGAATTCTGACTTTTTTATTGTCAGAATTCGGTCAGAATTCTGAGATTAAAGACAGAATTCTGAGGAAAAAAAATCAGTTAACATTTTTTTTTACCTTGACTTTTAAAAAGCGCATTTTTAAAACATTTTTCAGATTGCATTTTCCTAGTTTTTAAGTCCAGTCATTGTTTACGCACAGACCAAAATAAATGTGTCCTCTCTCCAGAGGAAAGCTACGGAAGAGGATTAGGGCCACTGAAAAAAAAAAAGTTAACTGATTTTTACATTTTACTTCAGTTTAAGATGGGAAAAAAGTCAAAATTCTGACTTTAATCTCAGAATTCTGACTTTTTTATTGTCAGAATTCTGACAATAAAAAAGTCAGAATTCTGAGATTAAAGTCAGAATTCTAAGAAAAAAAATCAGTTAACTTTTTTTTTTTTTTCCTCTGGCCCTAATCCTCTTCCGTAGAAAGCCCACCCCCAGAACTGAAGATTTGAAAAAATATATGTGAAACGCAATTTTAAAATAATAGAAACTTTAAGGGAACTAAAAAAAATAGATAAATAAATATATAAAAAAATAGGTTTTCACATTTTATTTTCTGGGTTTCTTTTCCTCAAATTTCTAATAACAGAACTTGTTCTTGGCTTGCAAAAATAATGGAATAACTTTTGCACCACAGAGAAAAAGAGAAGGAAAGTAACTTTATCTGTAACTTTCACCCAGAACAAGTCATTTGTTTGCACGTCCAATTACTGATTAGCTGAGGCTGCAGTGAGAGCTCTGTAACGACTGAAAGAGTTAGTGTCTCATTCTGATTCTGTTAAAGGGCAGATTTGTTGTTTTATAGAACTAGACCCAGGATTTTATAGATCAAGCAAAATATCCTGTTCTACTCTAAACAGAAACTCCCTGGAATACAAAATGATGGAAACTTTATTATTTTCTGTAGTTTCTTCTATCACTGAGAGGAGGGGGACTGCCTAGTTTGCAGCTTGTGTCAGAAGCACTTCTATAACCATATATTTATAGCTGATAAGGTCTACACCCATGAGTCGACATCTCCAGCAGAGATGTTATAAGCGTGCTCTCCTTTTCACCTTTCCAGGGTCTGAGAGCTGGCTCTCTCCACTTCCCGGGCACAGCTTCCAGTTACCAGGGACAGGTCCCCACGGTGCGAGAAGTGGAGCCCAATTATTACGACTACAAGAACGAGACCCTCTGGCACGAGAACACAGACAAGGTGATGGGCTGGTTCAGAGATCAGAATCTGGACTTTGTGTCTTTGTACTTTGGCGAACCAGACGGCACGGGCCACAGATACGGGCCCGACTCACAAGAACGCAAAGACATGGTGAAGCAAGTGGACCGGACCGTAGGCTACATCCGAGACTCAGCTGAAAAGCACGGGCTGACCGAGCGACTGAACATCATCATCACAGCAGACCATGGCATGACCACCATCTATCGTAGTGCCCAGTTGGAAGAAATCACCCTCTCCAAGATCCCAGGCTTTAACTTCAGCGATGTGTCCTTCCACCTGTTGGACTATGGACCTACAGGGATGATGCTTCCTAATCCTGGAAAGCTGGAGGCGGTTTACAAAGCCCTGAAGGGGGCTCATCCACACCTGCACGTGTATAAGAAGGAGGAGATGCCAGAGCACCTTTACTTCACCAAAAATGACCGCATCCTGCCTATCATTTTATGGACGGACCCTGGATACGTCCTCAATGGGGTGCGTATATTGCTTCTCCTCCTTTCTCCTTGTTTCTTTACCTCTAAACACTGTGGGTGCATCAAATTAATTACATTATAATCAAAAACTTTAAGGTCATAGCTACAACCAGTGTTGGGAAAGTTCTCTTTCTACGTGAACTAGTTCAAAGTTCAGTTCACACATTTTAAAATGAACTAGTTCAGTTCATAGTTCACAATTCCAAAAAATGAACTAGTTCATAGTTCTTTTTTTTTTTTCATATATTGCTCAATTACACCATAGCCTACTGTAGAACCACAGACAGCAATTATTTTATCAGTTGTAACTCTGAAACTGTGCGTCAGATTTCATCTTCATATCCAGTTTTGAATCCTTATCCAACCAGGGTTTACATTAGCATTGAGGGGACAGCATTTCCCCATTGTTGCTTTAACGCTTTGTTGCTGTCCATTCACTTCACACTAGTAGCAGCTGCAGCTTTCACCCCTACAGTATATTCTCAAAAACATCAGGAAAAATGTGCTGCTTGAATGGTCTTTTTTATGAGTAATTATTAAAAGAAAAATAGGAAAGTAGTCTTTAAGGTGCAAATGTTTTTTTTTTATTTTAATAATTTTTTTCCATTTGAAATTCCATTTCAATACATACTAAAAAGGAATACTGGAATCCTGGAAAATTATACCAGGCAGGTTTAACAAACAAGTTACATGGATAGTAAAACCCTCAAGAACAGGGGTCTTCTATGTTTTCCAGACCAAGGACCCCCAAACTGATGGAGAGATGGAGCGGGGACCCCCTAACTATATATATTGTATGAAATTGTGTCCTATAGTCACTCTATTACAGATGGGGTAATGTAAAGAAATAAATTTCTCCCTGGGATTATTAAAGTTTTTCTGATTCTGATTCCTGGTTGTTGTGAAGGAAACGGCGCCCAGCTTGAAAGAGCTCCTGTGTGTCGCTGAATGTGAGCATTGATGACTGAAAGACATCTTTTGTCTCCATTTATCTGTTTACTACAGTGTGTTGGTTTCATGTTAATGAGTATTTAAAGACATTTCAATTAGTGGGGGGAAAAAATGCAGGGGGAATATAAAAATATCAACTAACCATGCAGACCCTCATGCAGTACCTCCGTAGACCCCCTAGGGGTCGCGGATCCCATGTTGAAGACCTCCGCTCAAGAAGATTTTACTAACACAAACTGAGGGACCAGGCTGAGGTAGGAATTTAAGGTTACTGAAGTGAGGATTTTTTTTACTGAAAGCCGGCGGGCAAACTTGTTGCCATCATCCTCACCGACCACCTGGTCATAGACCTGTTTTAAGTCGCCTCCATGCTGCTGTGGCTTCCACGCTGCATTTTGTTTTGATGACGCACGCGGCTGTAGGCTACGACGCTGGTAGCTGGTGTTGCCAGATTGGGTGTTTTTCCCGATACATATTAAGGCCTGTTTACGGTGTGATTTAGCCGGGGTTTCGCCTGGAGGGCTCTATAGAAATCTGGCAACCTATTGAACGGAGTTGAACTGAGAGAGCGTGCCGTTCACAGACGCCAGAATGAACGAGTTCACAATGTCGTTCATTAGGCAATAATGCAGTACGTTCAGTTCACGTTCGCCCAAAATATGAACGAGTTCATGAACTTTCGTTCAATGAACGCGTTCAGGCACAACACTGGCTACAACTTTTTCATCATAACGATTAATCTTTATCCGATTTTAACTTCTGGTTATAGTGTGATGTCACTACCCCATCCGTACCATCAGCTCATTTGCACATGAGCAAGCAAATATTCATCAAAATCGTCATAAATAATGTAATTATTGTTCTAAAATTACTTATATTTATCCTTAAATCCCAAAAAAATGCTAAACTACATATTTAAACAAGACTTTTCCGAGTTAATTTGATGCTTTTTAAATTTTCTTCAATAAACTGCTTGTCTGATGTCCTCATCAGACATGTTGAGAGTAGTCTGGCAAAAAATTATTTAAAATGCAGATAAACCATGTTTATCAGTATTTAAATTGTTTCTTTGTTTAGATTACGCACTATGTGCCATAATTTTAAAACAAAAGGATAAAATAAAACTGACAAAGACTAGATTTATGTCTAAATCCAAAGCCAGAAAAGTTAGCTCCTGGAAGTAGCGTAGGAGCTCACTTCCGGCACAGACGAGTTATAAAACGGAAAGAATTTAAATGCATTTATCTTCTCAGGAAATGCAATAGTAACCTTTTAGACATTATAGTTTAGTGCGCTTATTAAGTAATTTATGTAATTTTTACAAAGTAAAATCAAGAGCGCCTTAAACAACTTTTATTGTCATTTTCTACACACAAAGGGCCGGATCTATCAAAGGTTTGCGTGTATAAAAACGTGAGCTATTTCACTGCGCACGCTAAAAAATGTACAAACTGATCTATCAACAGCGTGCTAAAAGGATTTGGTCTTTAAAACGTGCTAAATAGCGCCTCTTATCCATTTAGTACTTTTTCTGCAATGAATATGCAATATGGGGCGTTTACACGCAAAAGTGCATCTTGTGGGAGGAGAACATGTAAATATATTAATTTAGCACTCACAAAGTGATTTATTAAACCTGAAAGCAATTTTGCTAACAGTATCTGACTCTATATTTAACACGTTTCAAAAGAAGGTGCAAATGGTCTGTATGCGTAATTGCGCACACATGGCAGCGGTTATTGTCGCAAGAAGGAGACATGGAAATGAAGCAAGGAGACGCAGAGAACGCATTTTTTCACTCCGTGTGAATATTTTTGCAATGAAGGAGGAAAACAAAATCATCAAAACATATCGTTTATCCAGCATTGCCATTTTGGAGCTGTTGGGGGAACTCCCAATGGATTTGGAGCCAGCCACAAGGAGGACCCACGCAATACCAGATATCACAAAACTCCTTGCAACATTGCACTTTTTTGCATCTGGGTCATTCCAGCGTACGGTTGCAGCGAGAGCTGGGATCTCCCAATCTAGTTTTTTCAGAAGTGCTGTCCGAAGTGCTGTCCGACGGGGTCGGGGTTCTCCCCCTGCGCCTGTGGAGCAACCTGCCAAATGCTGCGGGTATGAGCCATTTGGTATGTGCATTTTTCTACAGGCCAATACAAAACACCTGTTTTTTTTTTTTTTTACTGCAGTGAAGTAGAAATTCAGCCACATACCACCTTAGGGAATAAAGGTTGCCAAAGTTTATATATATATATTTTTTTTTTTTTGGAGGGGGTGGGGGTGTCACTGTAAGATTAAAATTTCTTAATGCACTAGTTTGCACAAACTACAAACTACTTTGCCGCAAACCACAAAACGCGCAAAACCATCATTTAAATAGGGCGTCTCCAACAGTTTTGCACCTGCCACCAGTTACGCAATCACTCTTGTTAAATCACCCGCAAACCATGGTTCAGCCCCTCGCGCAAAATTCCAGTTTGCGAGCGCAAATTACTGCACGCAAAATTGGATCTTGATAAATCCGGCCCAAAGTGTATACAAGAATTTCGTTTAGTGCATCTTTCCAGACAGGAAATGAACGTTTCTGTTCCGTGAAGTGCAGCCAGATATATCTGGTTACTCATGTGCAAATGAGCTGATGGTACAGATTGTTAACCTGACTCCACCAGATGGATTTGCTCCGCATATCCATCTGGAAACCTTCCGTTGAAGTAATTTTGGGAAGGGACAAAAATACTGGTTAGCTGATTGGCCTATGTTGGTGATAGACGGGCCAAATAAACCAATCAGATCAACGAAGCATATGACGTACTAACAGAGCGACGACGAAGAGGAGCCGATTGATAGATCAAACTCTTGCTGAAACCAGTCGGGAGGAGAGCAAAAACATCTTTTCCTCTGAGAAAAGCCTCCAGAGCAGTGTTTTGCTCTTCTTTCAGTGAAGAAATACTCTGTAATTCCGATAAAACTTGCTCGATAGCCACGCTAACGCTAGTTTCATCGGCTGAAGCCGCCATGTTCTTTAGACTGAACTGTCGCGCTTCTCGTTGCGTCACACCTCAACCCGCCTCAAAGCCAACGCTGATTGGACGTTCGTTTGGTGAACGGCTCCAAATTTTCTTTAACAGAGAGTCTCCAGACTGATTTGCGAGTGAAACCTTGAAAGCTCGCGAGATCAAGGGCCCATGAAGAAAAGTGGGGACATTTTGAAAGGCTAGTACTGTACCAGTACCTGCTTTACACACCATGGTATCACCAGGAAGCTGGGCTGACCCAAATGGACCATTGTCTAGAGGAAGAGGAGGCATCAGAATCAAAGCGAGCTGGGCTTCCTGAATGCCCCGTTTCAGCAAAAGGAGCCCAGAGCAGATTCTGAGTGCAGATTCTTTACGTACATCCACACTCTGTTCCGCTCTGTTCTTTATGTAAATATCTTAAGGATCTGATGTGATTTTCTATGTTTCTAAGACCCAATGAGAAAATGAAATCCTTGCAAAGTGTCACTCTGTGTAAGATGAATCTATGAATTATGGGGTTATTTGATTTGATGAAATTAAATTAAGGGTTTCAACTATAGAGAGAGAAATTTATGAAAGCTGACCTTAACCCGCAGCAGTAAAAACCCAGATCTCATGTTCTTGCTGATATACGGCTTGACGTGCAACACGAAGGACAGTTTAAAGCCCAGGTGACAGGTACCGTGACAGTTCTCTGCCCACAGCAAGTCTTATTGATTTACCCTTTAAAGGGTAAAATAAATTGCCATTTGTGCCACATCCAGGATGCCCCCTTTTTTAAACCGCGAGCATCTCAATAACGCCTTCGGTAAAACATTAACAGCTCCCAGTAAAGCTGCGATTATGATCAGTTTGATTGAAGGAAAATGATGAGCACTTATGGCCAGACAGAGATGATAAGGCTGATAACTGATGCCAGTGCCATCAGGTTTTCAACTCCACAGAGATCCTCACGTCTTGACCTTCCGACGTAATTAAATTAGCCCCACAATTTGCTCTCTGGAAGTTGTGAAACTGAGCTCTTTTCAATCAGAAACAGGAGTGAAATTTTAATCTTGGCACATTACAATTTTAATCAAGTGCATTTGCACGGATAATCCAGGCCTGGCTGATGACACGCAGGGCTCTCGAATGCTCCGCAAAGCTTTTCATGCCTCGAAATTCAAAATTAGCTTCTTTTTTTTCCCCCCGTTTGGCTCTGCAGCAGAAACTGGGAAGCTCCCTGCGAGGGGCTTAAAGAGCAAAAAGGCTAAAAAAAAAAGGGAAAATGTTTGAAGAATCGGTACACTCTGTAAAAGTGGGGTAAGTCACGTCTCGGGGATGTGACCGGCAGTGATCGGGACATTAGCTGACTCTTTGTTCTCTCCCTTTGTGGCTTATAGCCGATTTGGGTCGATCCCAGAGAAAGATAAGCACATCAAGACTGTTATGCAATTACTCAGATAACTGGGTGTTCTACCCATTTTCTTCCCTTTTATCTCACAAAATCAGCAATGAATCATTATAAGTTTGCTTCTTAGTAGTATTTTTTGCAAAGAAATAAAAAGGTAGATTAAAATAATCTGTCATTTAAACAGGGTCATGGGTTGAGAGCAATGAAACGGTAAGAAACTGTCTCCATTTGTTGGCCAATACCTCCCTCTGCTGGAAGTAGGCCGAGCTGTGAAGCCCTTATTAAAATGGAGCACTGATTGAACCATCCAAAAAGGGCCATGAGGGTAAAAATTAAAAATAGAATTTAAATCCTCCTTCTCACATATAAAGCCTTAAATGGCCAAGCTCCATCTGATATCAGAGATCTGATTGTTCCTTATGTTCCTAACAGAGCACTTCGCTCTCAATCTGCAGGTTTACTAGTGGTTCCTAGAATTTCTAAAAGTAGAATGGGAGGCAGATCTTTTAGTTCTCAGGCTCCTCTCCTGTGGAACCAACTACCAGTTTTAGTCCGTGAGGCAGACACCCTGTCTACTTTTAAGGCTAGGCTTAAAACTTTCCTTTTTGATAAAGCTTCTAGTTAGAGTGGCTCAGGTTATCCTGATCTATCTCTATAGTTCTGCTGCTATAGGCTTAGACTGCTGGAGGACATAGGGACCCCTTTTTCATCATTCTGCTTCATTCTATCTCTATTCTCCCACTCTGCAGAATCTGTTAGTAAAATCTATTATGCTCTCTCTGCTTTTTCTCATATTAGCTTTGCATCGTCTGTTCCTGTTTGGCTGTGACTCCATCCTTGAGAGAAATATCCGCTGTGCTGCTGCCATCAACACCTTCTTTTATAGATGTTGGAGATCGGCCTGTTTTTCAGTGTAGTCCTGTTTCTCTGACGGTGACTAACTGGATGTGCTCTCTTCATCTTCTGACATGGGAGCTGGCTTGGAGCTCCTCTTCTGTCTGTTTCCTGGACTGGTCCACCTTTTACAGTTGCCTTTTGTATCTATGCTTCTTTTTCTATGTCTGCTTCTGTCTCCTTGAACCCCATTTGGCCTCAGCAGATGGCTGCTCACACTGAGCCTGGTTCTGCTGGAGGTTTTTTCCTCTTAAAAGGGAGTTTTTCCTCTCCACTGTCGCTACAAGCATGCTTAGTGTGAGGGATTGCTGAAGAGTCAATGAGTCGATGCAATGGTTTTCCTTAGATAGAATTTTTGAATCAACTTGACTGTATGATCTGGTGAACTGGAAAGTTCCTTTCAATGTGTTATGAATTGGTGCTATATATATATATATATATATATATATATATATATATATATATATATATATATATATATATATATATATATATATATATATACACTATATTGCCAAAAGTATTTGCTCACCTGCCTTGACTCACATATGAGCTTAAGTGACATCCCGTTCCTAATCCATAGGGTTCAATATGACGTCGGTCCACCCTTTGCAGCTAGAACAGCTTCAACTCTTCTGGGAAGGCTGTCCACAAGGTTTAGGAGTGTGTTTATGGGAATTTTTGACCATTCTTCCAGAAGCGCATTTGTGAGGTCGCACACTGATGTTGGACGAGAAGGCCTGGCTCTCAGTCTCCGCTCTAATTCATCCCAAAGGTGTTCTATCGGGTTGAGGTCAGGACTCTGTGCAGGCCAGTCAAGTTCATCCACACCAGACTCTGTCATCCATGTCTTTATGGACCTTGCTTTGTGCACTGGTGCACAGTCATGTTGGAAGAGGAAGGGGCCAGCTCCAAACTGTTCCCACAAAGTTGGGAGCATGGAATTGTCCAAAATGTCTTGGTATGCTGAAGCATTCAGAGTTCCTTTCACTGGAACTAAGGGGCCAAGCCCAGCTCCTGAAAAACAACCCCACACCATAATCCCCCCTCCACCAAACTTTACACTTGGCACAATGCAGTCAGACAAGTACCGTTCTCCTGGCAACCGCCAAACCCAGACCCGTCCATCAGATTGCCAGATGGAGAAGCGCGATTCGTCACTCCAGAGAACGCGTCTCCACTGCTCTAGAGTCCAGTGGCGGCGTGCTTTACACCACCGCATCCGACGCTTTGCATTGCACTTGGTGATGTATGGCTTGGATGCAGCTGCTCGACCATGGAAACCCATTCCATGAAGCTCTCTGCGCACTGTTCTTGAGCTAATCTGAAGGCCACATGAAGTTTGGAGGTCTGTAGTGATTGACTCTGCAGAAAGTTGGCGACCTCTTCGCACTATGCGCGTCAGCATCCGCTGACCCCGCTCCGTCAGTTTACGTGGCCTACCTCTTCGTGGCTGAGTTGCTGTCGTTCCCAAACACTTCCATTTTCTTATAATACAGCTGACAGTTGACTGTGGAATATTTAGGAGCGAGGAAATTTCACGACTGGATTTGTTGCACAGGTGGCATCCTATCACAGTTCCACGCTGGAATTCACTGAGCTCCTGAGAGCGACCCATTCTTTCACAAATGTTTGTAAAAACAGTCTGCATGCCTAGGTGCTTGAATTTATACACCTGTGGCCATGGAAGTGATTGGAACACCTGATTCCAATAATTTGGATGGGTGAGCAAATACTTTTGGCAATATAGTGTATATATATACAGGTGCTGGTCATAAAATTAGAATATCATGAAAAAGTAGATTGATTTCAGTAATTCCATTTAAAAAGTGAAACTTGTATATTATATTCATACATTACATACAAACTCATATATTTCAGATGTTTATTTTGTTTAATTTTGATGATTACAAATGACAACAAATGAAAATCTCAAATTCATCATATCAGAAAATTAGAATATTGTGAAAAGGTTCAAAATTGATGGCCCCTGGTGCCACACTCTAATCAGCTAATTAACTCAAACCACCTGCAAAAGCCTTTAAATGGTCTTTCAGTCTAGTTCTATAGGCTACACAATCATGGGGAAGACTGCTGACTTGACAGTTGTCCAAAAGACGACCATCGACACCTTGCACAAGGAGGGCAAGACACAAAAGGTCATCGCTAAAGAGGCTGGCTGTTCACAGAGCTCAGTGTCCAAGCACATTAATAGAGAGGCGAAGGGAAGGAAAAGATGTGGTCGAAAAAAGTGTACAAGCAAGAGAGATAACCGCACCCTGGAGAGGATTGTGAAACAAAACCCATTCAAAAATGTGGGGGAGATTCACAAAGAGTGGACTGCAGCTGGAGTGAGTGCTTCAAGAACCACCACACACAGACGTATGAAAGACATGGGTTTCTGCTGTCGCATTCCTTGTGTCAAGCCACTCTTGAACCACAGACAGCGTCAGAAGCGTCTTGCCTGGGCTAAAGAGAAACAGGACTGGACTGCTGGTGAGTGGTCCAAAGTCATGTTCTCTGATGAAAGTAAATTTTGCATTTCCTTTGGAAATCAAGGTCCCAGAGTCTGGAGGAAAAGAAGAGAGGCACTTCATCCACATTGCTTGAAGTCCAGTGTAAAGTTTCCACAGTCAGTGATGGTTTGGGGTGCCATGTCATCTGCTGGTGTTGGTCCATTGTGTTTTCTGAGGTCCAGGGTCAACGCAGCCACATACCAGGAAGTTTTAGAGCACTTCATGCTTCCTGCAGCTGACCAACTTTTTGGAGATGCAGATTTCATTTTCCAACAGGACTTGGCACCTGCACACAGTGCCAAAGCTACCAGTACCTGGTTGAAGGACCATGGTATCCCTGTTCTTAACTGGCCAGCAAACTCTCCTGACCTTAACCCCATAGAAAATCTATGGGGTATTGTGAAGAAGAAGATGCAATACACCAGACCCAACAATTCAGAAGAGCTAAAAGCCACTATTAGAGCAACCTGGGCTATCATAACACCTGAGCAGTGCCACAGACTGATCGACTCCATGCCACGCCGCATTGCTGCAGTAATACAGGCCAAAGGAGGCCCAACTAAATACTGAGTGCTGTACATGCTCATACTTTTCATGTTCATACTTTTCAGTTGGCCAACATTTCTATAAATCCTTTGTTTTTATTGGTCTTCAGTAATATTCTAATTTTCTGATATGATGAATTTGAGATTTTCATTTGTTGTCATTTGTAATCATCAAAATTAAACAAAATAAACATCTGAAATATATGAGTTTTTATGTAATGTATGAATATAATATACAAGTTTCACTTTTTAAATGAAATTACTGAAATCAATCTACTTTTTCATGATATTCTAATTTTATGACCAGCACCTGTATATATATAAACTGAAATAAATTGCATTGACATCATTCCCCATCCTGTCTTTGCAGTATTTCCCGGTTCAGTTCAACAAAGGAGAGCACGGCTTCGACAACCAGGTGATGGACATGAAGCCCTTTTTCAGAGCCGTGGGTCCGGCTTTCCGCAGGAACCTGTTGGTGGGGCCCTTTGAGACGGTCAACATCTACCCACTGATGTGTCACATTCTGGGCATTCAGCCTGATGTCAACGACGGCCACCTGAACGCCACGCAGCACATGCTGGTGGAAGCCGTTGAACCCGCCGGTGAGTTTTACAGCTGAAGCATTTCAGACACCTGCTCAGAGCTGGAGGGTTTACAGTGAAACTAGAAGGTTCTGCATACTTTTAGAAATGAGACTCAAACTGATATTTTAAAAAGATGCTGTTTGGAGATATAAAAAAATCTAAAAAAAAAAAAAGAAGAAAAAAAAAGTCAAATCTGATAGATTACCTTCTTAATCTCCTCAGAGGCAACCAGGGGCCCTGTGGTTGGTTTGAGTTATAAAACAGAGCCATTTATAAACCAGAGCCCTTTATAAACCAGAGCCCGTTATAAGACAGAGCCCTTTATAAACCAAAGCCCTTTATAAACCAGATTCCTTTATAAACCAGAGCTCTTTATACACCAAAGCCCTTTATAAACCAGAGCCCTTTATAAACGAGAGCCCGTTATAAAACAGAGCCATTTATAAACCAGAGCCCTTTATAAACCAGAGCCCCTTATAAAACAGAGCCCTTTATAAACCAAAGCCCTTTATAAACCAGATTCCTTTATAAACCAGAGCTCTTTATACACCAAAGCCCTTTATAAACCAGAGCTCGTTATCAACCAGAGCTCGTTATCAACCAGAGCCCTTTATAAACCAGAGCCCTTTATAAACCAGACCTCTTTATAAACCAGAGCCAGATATAAACCAAAGCCCTTTATAAACCAGAGCCCTTTACAAAACACCACTTTTATTAAAAGCTTTATTTTCAGATATTAAATAAATATGTTGTTGGATTTTTGCTAAAATTCAAAAGTTATTACACATTTTGCCAAACTTAAGTTGATAAAAGTCTTGTTTTTTCCTCATTGTTTGTGTTTTATTTTAAAACTATGGGATTACATGGAGTCTGATTTCTACCTGAAGTGAGCAAATACTCATATGAGCAGTTTAATATGAAACACATGCAGGTAAACTCTCTATGTAGATTTGTAATGTTTGATGGATACATAAACAACACCATTATTAATTTATAATAAAATACAGTAAAGCAGGTTTGTGTATCAATATTGACCCAATATGATATCAGTATTAACCAAACAAACTTGTAACACCTACATTATAGTGTGGAATGATAGAATTTTTACAGATATATAAAAATATGTATAACTTTTGTGTTAAATGTTTCTATAAGTGTGTTTTTAATCTTTAATTTTAGTATGTTGATGTGAATAATTAACTACTGTATTTTTGTTTTGAGTTTATGTTTATTATACTAACATCTAAAATGTAAAATAGTCAGGATAATCCACTTGTAGGTATCACTGCTGCCACCTTCTGGTTTAGAGGGGAACTGCTTGTTCAGGAGGCTATGAATTATGTTTTTTCTTTATATATATTTAAGTTATCAGCAACTTTAATTACAGTCAAATTAGAATAAACATGCAATTGTTATGAGCATTCAAAAAGCATATTAATACAGATGAGATACCAATATAATGAATTATAATACATGGCTTATATTAAATTAAGGATAGAATAGCAAAATTAAAAAAGAGAGGTGGTGAATCATGTCCACCTGAAAACAACAAACTACCTGGTGGGTGGTTTGGGGGGATGGCCAACAATGATTGGCTGCAGGGGGCCATGGCCACCCTTGGCCCCCCTTTCTAGCTCTATCCCTGAATACAGACAAAACAACAAATTGTGAGGTTCCTCAGGGATCAATGTCAAGTCTTCTGCTCTTCATATTTAGGTTCTAAAATCCTCTTAAATAAATTTAAAGATTAAAAAACTCTAAGCACATGACTCTTAATAAAGTTTCCAGAACTAATAAAAACAAAAAAAAGTGAAACAGTTTGTTGTGAAGAAAATTCTTGTTGGTTCCATAGGAATTAGGATGAAACTGTCCCTCATGTCCTCATGAACAAAAATGCCTTTTAGCAGAGGTGGGCCATAAAGGTTAGCCTACAGGTGTGAATCAGTGCAATGCCAGGGTGGAAATAAATCAGCAATGATTTTATAAATGCAACACAAGCTGCCTTTCTATCCAGGAAGAGAAGACATATTTTAAAAAGCCCAGAGTTCAATGAAAATAATAATAAAAGAAAAATGTTTTCTTTCGTTTCCTCCTGTCAGGTGAAAACGTCAACATGTGGAAAAACGGCTTTATTGGACTTTCTGCAGTAGCTGCATTTCTTCTCTTGGTTTTCATAGTAGCAACATCGTATAATGTCATCAGGAGGAAAAGAAAGAGGTAAGGATAAAAAAAAACAACAACAAATCTACTAGACTATTTGATGGTAAAAGAAAAAAAGGTTTCCAGTTCCTTTCGTTGCCTTTTTATTTGTTTTTTTTTTATCTGCTTATAAGGTTTTTGTCCTCACATCTCTTTTTCAGATCGGACAGTTTTTCAGAGAAAAAGCAGAGCAAACAATCTTCGTTTTGATCATCACATAAATGAAACTTCTTCTTCAGTCATGTGCTGAGAAATGCCTGCTTGTTGACAGCTTTCAATCACACTAGATCAATGATAGGTGGAGCCCAGAAGAAATTAGAGAGTTCTTAAAAAGACCCCATTTAAGAAATAAATATAAGAAGCAGCTGTTTAGTTTAAACTGATGTGAGCCAAGAATGGATGTATATTTTGGATAATTACACACAATCACAACTTTACTTCTTAATTTTAAGTTTTGAAATAAACCTAGTAGGCTATTAGATGCTGCTGATTTATAGCTCTTATCGGTGCAATGGCATAACTGAAGGTTATTTGAAAAGATAAAATTCTGCGTTTTGTGATTTTGTTTATAAATGTTTGTTGGTTTCAATGAGGCCACTGTAGCTTCTGAGTTTCATGTTTCAACAATCTCTTTCTGATTTACCCGCCTCTGTTTCTGGTTAACAGTCAAGATGCAGAAGAAACTAGAGCACTTCCGGTTCAGATTTTCAAAACAAAAGCACTTTCTACATAACACTTCTTTTGCATAGCTTAATAACAAGTATCTTGTGTTGCTCTAATTGACAAACAGTATAAGAAATTGTATAATAAATGTTTCTAATCATATCTGATCGCTTTCAGCAAAACAAACTGATATAAACCTGTAAAATGTTGTTAAACATCTTTTAATGTCAACTTTTACTGCTTATAATGTTTTATACATATTTGCTGTTATTACTATGGAAATGTTTAATTTTACTTTTTAGCTTTTAAATAAAAAGTAAGAATGAATCAATATTTATGTTTTTTTTTTTTAACAAATCCTGTTTGCAGCCCATTAGATTTCACCAGTGGACCATCATGGCTTTGCCACAAGATTACACTTGGTTATTATTTATGAACGTTTTTTGAAGCGACTTTGAATAAAGAAAACCTTTTCAATGGACATTGAGCAGAAAAAGGAGGTAAGAAAGGTAAAAAATAAAGGATGAAAGAAAAGGAGAGAAAGAGAGAGGGAGGAAGAATGAATGAAGGAGGCTTTTTGACTTTTTAACCGCTTTATTTACACAATTGAAACAATAGAATCAATTATTGATGTAAAACAAGACAGTTAAAAATCACTATTAAGGTAAAAACAAGTGTCATCTTTAAAATCATTAAATGAGTAGCTCGTTAAATTGTAAATCTCCTTCATCTGACACAGAACATAAAATGTTAAAACCCTAAAACTGAATAAAATCCTCCATGTTGTGAGTGGCTCTGTGGAAGTGAAACTCCATCTTTATTCTGGCTTTAACGTTGCACTTCCAGAGCCACAGCATCAAGGTGAGCTCCCTCCTGCTGTCTGTCTCTGCAGGACAATAAATGACCAACTTTGCTTCACTGATTAAAAAATTTAAAAGTCGGGCCTTCGGCTTCTTTTTCCAATTCTGGCAAACTCCTTGAAAAAGAATGTTTGTAAAAAAAAAAACGTCACAAAAAGACTAAAATCAATAATTAAAAGGCTAAAAATTCTTTCCATTAAAATGTGCAACACATTTTCAGAGGCGTAGCCAAAAATCAGTCAATAACAAATGTACATTGAGGGGTGGCCGAAAGGCGCCAGAACCTCAGGATCAATCTACACTGTTCCAACAGGAACGAGCACAACATCCATACTTTCTAAATAAAGACAAACTATACTTCCTGCAGCCTTTGCTAACAAATAGATGCATATTTTTAAACATCTATGCTGTGTAAATAAAAGGTATATATAGTGGACAAAATTCTTTCAAGTTTGAGTTCTTGGGCGGACATATTATACATGGTCATTACCGACTTTTATCAATACTCATTATGCAAAAAAATTATATTTAAATATATTAATATCCACATTTAATGAATTTTTAAGTTATTGTTAAAGTAGTTATTTATCTATGATTTCACTGAAGACTCCTAGAGAACTTACGCAGACACATAATTTTCTCTTTACCCCAAATCATTCAAAATTTAGTTCTGAGAAGAGCATGAATTCTGTATTTATCATCTTTAATGTTTGTATATTTATGTGCATAATTAACCACAGTGTTTCTGTTGTCAAGTAGTTGTTAATATATGAAAGATTTAATGTTTAATAAGTTTGAACATTCCCCTTCAGAGTATTACTGCTGCCACAGTCTATATTAGAGAGAAAAGGGGTGGACAATGATTTGCTAAGGGTGGCCATGGCCACCACTAGCTCCGCCCCTGAGCTTATGTCATTATCTCGGGAAAGCAAAGAAAAAAAAAAGTCGAGGGCGACCGCTCTCGTCCTATGTACGGAAGAGGATTAGGGCCACTAAAAAAAACAAAAACAAAGTTAACTGATTTTTAAATTTTATTTCAGTTTAACATGGGAAAAAAGTCAGAATTCTGACTTTTTTTCTCAGAATTCTGAGATTAAAGTCAGAATTCTGACTTTTTTCTCAGAATTCTGACTGAATTCTGACAATAAAAAAGGCAGAATTCTGAGATTAAAGTCAGAATTCTGAGAAAAAAGTCAGAATTCTGACTTTTTTCCCATGTTAAACTGAAATAAAATTTAAAAATCAGTTAACTTTGTTTTTTTTTCCAGTGGCCCTAATCCTCTTCCGTACATATGGAAGCAAATCATTACCATATTTAAAATGAAAAAGCATTTCCAGAAATACTTTTTCATTTTAAGAATGTGGCTGCATTGTTTGACTCATAAATGAAATTAGTAATCAATAATCCTGTTTGCATTTTCATTTTCTTCTTTAACACTGCTAATCCTTTTACTTAATTAAAATTAAAAAGAAAAGGCACTTGAGATTTATTTTTCAAAATGTTCCCCAGCAAATACATTACAAAATTCAATTTGAAATGTAAAATTTGAAAATGAAAAAGTATTTCCAGAAATGCTTTTTCATTTTAAATATGATAACGATTTGCTTCCATACTCGTCCTCCGTAAATTACAAAGTCTGTGAGCAAATTCTAAGAATTTAAAGGAAAATTCCGGTTTTTAACACTTTTAGCCCATTTTCTGTAGTGTCCAGGATGAAATCAAATGATCGACACCAAAATTTTGACAATTGGTCCTGTCTCTGCTATTTGGCTCATGCAGAATCCCCCCCTGGCTGCTTCAGAATGGCTTCCATAGTGCATGTCAGATAATGTCCTTAAAACAACCTTAAACGTTCTTTTTTTAAAATATGCTACTCACCGGGTCGTCAGCGCTGTTCAATGACGTTCCAAAAAAAGTTTCGTGAAGAAAAAACGTTCCTGTAGTGTTTTATTTAGCATTTTGTAAATCCCATTGAGTTCTGTTGGAAAAGTCAATATCCCTCCGCCACCGGAAACGGAAATGGGGCCTGTTTACGCTTAGTTGTAGTCTTTTCGCAAGGCCCAAGTGTTTCTGCTTCACTCTGTGTACTCCGACGTCGAGGTGCTAACGTCTCTGTTAAACACTTTAAAAAACTCTGAAAATGGAATACGAAAGGTGGATTCTTGAGGAGGACATATTGGACTTTGAGTTTGACGGTAGAGGATACCGTCGCCAACTAGTGGTCTGGAGTGTGCAACGCTTCAGATTCGAACGGGAAGCGGAAGTTTATAAGCGGTTGTGATGTATCGGAAAAAATAGTTCTGGGATTTACAAAATGCTAAATAAAACAAGACAGGAACGGTTTTTCTTCACGAAACTTTTTTTGGAATGTCATTGAACAGCGCTGACGACCCGGTGAGTAGCATATTTTAAAAAAAGAACGTTTAAGGTTGTTTTAAGGACATTATCGGACATGCACTATGGAAGCCATTCTGAAGCAGCCAGGGGGGGATTCTGCATGAGCCAAATAGCAGAGACAGGACCAATCGTCAAAATTTTGGTGTCGATCATTCGATTTCATCCTGGACACTACAGAAAATGGGCTAAACGTGTTAAAAACCGGAATTTTCCTTTAAGAACGGGGCTCTTGTTACAGAGTTCTTTTATTTTGAAGGCGCCGCCCGCGCTTCCGGTGCTGTCCCTCCGTGCCTCTGATTGGCTGCTGAACAAGCCTCCGTTTTCGGGGTGAAGGCAGTCATGGAGGAGCTGAGCGCCGTGGGAGAGCAGGTTTTTGATGCCGAGTGCATTTTGAACAAACGACTCCGAAAGGTGGGCCTTTGTGACGCATCTTTTTACTCCTCATTCCGCGGTTCTCCTTCCTCTCCTCCTCCTTCGCTCCTTGCTCACCTTTCTCCATTTTTTTGGGCTCTTGTTTCAGGGAAAGTTGGAGTTTCTGGTGAAGTGGAGGGGATGGTCATCCAAGTAAGTGGCGCTGCTCAGCCTGAACAATGAAAACAACAACAACGTGTCTGTTCGGACCCGCTGCCTCCATCACAACCTTTTATTTTTAGTTTTTTAATCTTTTTTGACTCCCAGCACCGAGTCGGAACCAAAGGAGCCCAGATTTACGCTTTTGTTTCCCTGAACACTTTCTGACTCTTTTTCTCTCTTTTGTTTAGAAATCTCTTTAAAAGTTGCAGCAGGTCGTTTTCAGTCACCAAACTGATTCAGTTCTTTAACATTCAAGCAGCTGCAGTGACTGATTTACCACCTTTTTCTAGAACTTGTACACATAGATCATCCAGCCTCAGAAATTCAACCCTTTTACTTGATTTTCTGTTTTAGTTTCTAATGTAAATCTAGTTGTATTTTCTATTTAGGTGGCCCTGAGTGATCCTCCATCAGTGCAGGCTGTTGCCTGCCAGCTCCTTGGTTTTCTGTTGGAACCACATCCTTTGTGTGTGTTGGCAGAGGGTGGGGGTGGATTATTTCTCAGACTGCTGATCAGAATAAGCCTTTCACTTCCAGTGATGAAGAGAAAGCTTTTTAGCCCCGATCGGTCCTGTTTCTGTCGGTTTTGTTTTGTTTTGCACATCGATCAGGCGCTTTGTCATTTACTGAGCCTCATATAAAGTGGCAGGCTCAGAGAGGAGGCCTGCAGGTGCTTTGAGAGTGGATGCATTCAATTTCAAATCATTCTGGCTTAAACATGTTTATAAATTTACTTTTTATTAGCGCTGGGTATTTTCACCAGAATCAGGGGTTGACGTTAAAGGAATAGTACACCCAAAACATGATTAGCCTTCATTTTCTACTCACCCCCATGCTGAACAACACTCTGGAGTACTTTTTTGATATCTCAAATGCATCTGGAGATCTGGGAGGCTTCTTGCTGTCTGCTGACATTCAAATAATGGAGGTCTATGGCGCCCGAGGCAGAAAGGTCCATAAAAGTCCACAAAAAACGTGTCAATATTCCTCCATACTGCTCGTCCAATGTATTCCAAGTGTCCTGAGTGGGTAGCATCCAGAGTTTACTCGAAACGAAGTCATTTAGAATGTTTTTAGAGCATAAACAGTAGTGTATAGGATTTCCTGAAAGCGCGTTCACGAGTCTACGGAAACCGCGGCAGACCAAACCAGATGAAAGTGCGCATTCAGCTCGACAAAGAACTCATGCTCTTCCTCAACACTGAAGTCCTCAGACATTTTTCTTTCGTTGTTTCTTTCTTTGCACAGGTAAACAGCACATTTCTTCTTCTACGCTTGCATTATTGGCAGAGCAGACGCTGAATGCGCACTTTCATCTGGTTTGGTCTGCCGCGGTTTCCGTAGACTCGTGAACGCGCTTTCAGGAAATCCTATACACTACTGTTTATGCTCTAAAAACATTCTAAATGACTTCGTTTCGAGTAAATTATGGACGCTACCCACTCAGGACACTTGGAATACATTGGACGAGCAGTATGGAGGAATATTGACACGTTTTTTGTGGACTTTTATGGACCTTTCTGCCTCGGGCGCCATAGACCTCCATTATTTGAATGTCAGCAGACAGCAAGAAGCCTCCCAGATCTCCAGATGCATTTGAGATATCAAAAAAGTACTCCAGAGTGTTGTTCAGCATGGGGGTGAGTAGAAAATGAAGGCTAATCATGTTTTGGGTGTACTATTCCTTTAAGGTTTTTTACCACTTGCCCTTTGGGCAAGTGACTTTCACATTTCATTTGCCCAGAAACAATTTTTACTTGCCCAGTATAATGTTTGATAAATATACTTCCTAATATAAATTTTTGTTAGGGATGCACCATATTGGGATTTTGGCCGATATCCGATATGCCGATATTTTAAAACTCATGTAGCCGATAATCGATACTGATGTTAAAGCTGGACAAAAATAAGTAGTCATTGAAAATAGCAGTTTTGTTATCCATTTCTGACACTTTGAAAAATAATATACTCAAATATATTTTCATATATTCAGTGTGTGAGTGTGTGTGTGAATGGGTGAATGAATGTAGTGTAAAGCGCTTTGGTCAAGTCTCCTAACTTGAATAAAGGCGCTATATAAGTACATGCCATTTACCATTTACCATATGCTGATATCAAATTGATTTTTAAAAACGTGGTATCGATCTATTTTACTTTTAAAATCTCGTGAAATTTAATCGTTCTGTTACAAACTCTCGTGATATTTTGCAAATTCTTGTGAGATTTTGTTAGTAAAATAGATCGATACCGCGTCAATATATCAACATATAAAAATATGGCAACATTTTGTGAATTTTCGGGGGATTTCGTAGCATAACGATGACATATAGCAATATTTCATTAGTAAAGAGATTGATATGGTGTTTTTAAATGGCAATATATCAGCATATGAAGATATTGGGATATTTTAATGTATCAATATTTTTCCCCTCGTCTTTAGAAGTTTTTAAGTCTGTAAAAAAGAAGTTTTTGAGGAAGAAGAAGTAGTATTTTTTTTTTTTTTCAGACTTAAGAAACTCAGAAGCTGATCAAATATCGGGTTAAATATCGGTGGGGTTGCCGATGTCCGATATTCAGTTTTAATGCCGATACCGATAGGGGGCCCATTATATCCCTAATTTTTGTATATATATATCAATGAAACATGTTTTTTAAATATTTTTTTGTAATTCAGTAAGTTTCCAGGTTCCTGGTGTGTATCTGCATGCGTCAGATAATGAACTCCAGCCTACATTACCGTGTTAACATGCTTTTCAATCCTTCCTGCACATTCTTTTCAAACTAAACTTTGCTTTAAACTGTTGTGTGCTTGGAAAAATATAAATTATAATGTTAAAAATCTAAAAAAAACTTGACAGGTTAAAAACTTAAGATAAATCACAGACAGAAGTTAATGTCACAAATGAATAACTTTTATTTTAGAGTCATGGTATGTTTATACAAGATAATACTATTAATATAATGTGACTTTTCTAGAGAATCATCATACATAGTTATTTTATTCAGGGTTTCCACAGTCTGACATCATTTCAGAATTCCCTGACTTTTAACTGACTCGGGATTAGTTTTCCCTGACAAAATAAATGCAGAAACAAGACAATAATAATAACATAACAGGTCACCAATCTAACATGTTTAGCTCTATAACATTTAAATGCACCTCTCCAATGTCTGAGAGAAAAAAATGTAATGAACATTTTTAATGTATGACCTGCATCACTGTACAGAAGACTGCCGTATGATAGCGCTTTCTAGCTTGTTTGTCGTTTTGGTAACTACATCAAAATTAGACGCTAGATGGACAAAAAATCGCACCATCTGGCCGAAAATCTCGTGGCTTTTTCAAATCACGCGAGAATGTGTACAAAACAACAAAAATGGCGCCGGCAACGCTTGTGGATCAATTTCAGCGAATGTCTGTGATTTTAAAGTAATTTTGAGTGATAAATAATTTTTTCTTTATGCGAAATTTGTACTTTCCCGACAATAAAAACGACTTGCCGCGGGCAATCGGGCAATGGCTAACATCGAACCCTGTGAATCGATTCGATTTTGATTCATACAGTTCTTAATTCCGATTCACTCTGTTTTTACAATAATGAAAGTGGTTCACCTGTGTTTCAAAATGCGCATGTATTTTATTTTTTCCTGCCATATTAAACACCGAGTTCAAACTTGTAAATCAGACAGTTTAAACTTGAGATGTGAACAAAACGGTCTCATAAGTGCAAACTTATTTGTGAAAAGTGAAAAAGTGAAGCCTCACTCGAGCGAGCAGATGTGACACAGAGGGGACACAGCAGAAGTGTCTGTGACTACAGGGTGTTTGCTGGTCAGCCCCCATTTCTTAATGTCTTCAGTCAACCTATTGGTTATAATTGCAGCTGTCTGGCTTGAAGTCATCTTGAGTGCATCTTTCCCGCTCATTTGAATCTGAACGCCACGCACTATAAAACTAATCGATCTCGTTCCCTAAACATTGGTTTTGCAAAAGTTTAAAGGAATCGATCCAAAATCGATTTTTTTACCCAGCCCTACTCTTTATCAGACCATATTGCCCCAAAAGTTAGAAAATTTCTATTTAAAAAAAAATCCTGTATTAAAATCTGTGTTTATTTTTTCGTTATCTTCTGCAGGCCAGTTAGTTCTACGTCAGCTTGTACACCTAAATTCGGCCAATCATATATCAAAGGTCATCTGTCAATCAACTGTTTTCGGTCATAGCATCTTGATTCATCTGTCGCAGCTAATATACGCAACAGTTGGAACCAGAATCCTTTCCTTTCCCATTGAGTTCCGTCCCAGTGTTCACGGGGATGGACGTCTGTGTCTTCGGCAGGCGTAGAGCTAACAGAACCGGCAGCGTTGCGAGGCAAGGGCTCAAACATGTACGGCTGGAAGCCTTCTACACCAAACCAAGCTTCTGCCGCCCTGGCGTCCTCTTCCACAACATCTTCGTCCCCGCTTTCCTCCTCTAAATAAAACATGGATGACGGAGGAGACTCATCCACGACCTCCGACACTAAACTCTCCTCCTCTTGCGTGTTTCCGCTTTCCATAGCGTTCCTTGACAGCGTCGTTTCTAAGGCACCAATTTAGTGCTACTTGGTCCCAATGGAATTTCCCATTGGGAACCTACTAGCGCTAAGTTGCTAACTGGTTAGCAAGATGCTTCCAAGAAACCGGCCACAACCAAACTTGCTTGCGAACCTTTCGCCACAACAATCCCACCCCCCTGATAATCGACCAATCACATTCACTATCACTCGTGTTAAGTCGTGCACCACTCGGGAGAATTCAGAAATGCAACCCTTGGAACAGTCGCTTCCCTACGACTTTAAATAGGTTAGAAATTAAGCCTTTTTTTTTTTTTTTACCTTAATCTGACCAGATAATTCTGAAATACCCAGATTAGTTTCTGTAACTTTGTCAAGACAAAGAATTAGCATTATTTTTAGTCTGCAAAGTGATCAATGCACCATCTCTGTGTTTTTACAACTTTTTAACCAGAATTTGCTAAAATTAAAGTAGTTGACAATTTAATCAGAAGATATTTAATTTTTTTAACGTAACCATGAAGAGATAAGATCACTCCCTTGACAAAGAGATCTCTTTTTCAAGGCATTCCTGGCCAAGACAGCGACACACACATCACCACAGTTCGGTTTATTACAGACAATTTCCTTAGACTGTTTAAAAACATTTACAAACTGTGGATTTAAATTCAAACCTTTGAGCAACAGTTTAAACTGACAAATCGAAACCAGGTCTTTTCATTTTTGGTCTTTTTGTAAATCGTACCATGTTTTGAGGGCAGAATACTGAAACGCCACCTCACCAGCTAATTTGCTACAGACAGCAGCAGCGATTCTTGTGACTTTAAAGAATACAGTCCAGCTGCTTTTGGTTTAATAAATCAACACAGCCGGAAAATAACACCAAAGTAAATAAACTTATACCAATAAGTGGCCGTCCCACGTGTGCATCAAGTTCACAGTGGTGTGTAGGAGGCATACAGTTTGTGATGCACCTCGATGAGTGATGATAAACAGCGTCCAGTAGTTTCATTACAGGTCGCTGAAATCCAGAAATGATGTAAATGTTGCAGCTATAAGTTTCCTTTTTACACTGAAAGGAAAAAAGAGCTGCTTATTTCCGAAGAAGCCAATTTTCACTCTCTGTTTCTAACCAAATGTTTTGTGGTTTACTGTCAGTCACTCATCTCCTCCCTAAAAATCAGTTGCTGCTTTTGATCAGATCCTTTAAAAACTAACTCTCACAATTTTTTATTCAGGTAATCCAATAATCCAAAGGATTTATGTTAATGCACTGTTGAGATTATGCAAATAGATAAAAGTTGGAGACGGCTTGTAGAAGTTTTGAGCCGATTGACTACAAAATTAACGCAAAGTAATACGACCCCTGGCTGTCATCCTGCTGTTGGCAGATTTCCTTAAAACCACTAGAGCTGCGCAGTATACAAAACGGCATATAAATGTGCAGCATCCAGACTGCAAAGGACAACTTTTAAGACATTCAGAATTTAACTTCTTCTTAGTGTTTAAACAAGGTGTTTTCCTTTACCAGATAAGATGCAAAAACTTGAGTTTTAGGGACATTATCTAACAGTATAAGAGAGACGTGGGGGAAAATAATGGCTTAACTCTGATCATCATCAATACTGCAGTTTTCCAGAATGTGGTATTTACAGTTACTTGTTAACCTCCAGAACCAACATTTAAATAAGAAAATACTATTTTCACAACTTGCAAATATAAAATTTTTATTTCACAGCAGTTAAACTAAGTAAAGAAAAGCTTTAAAAAAAATTTGATTTCTCCCAATTTTGATGATGAAGAGGGTGTTCTGATCCAACTTTTTCCTTTCTGATAGAACAGCCATGAGGAAACGACGGATACAGGTTTTCTACGGCCGATGAAGAGGCCGAATATTTCCAATAAAACTGAGCTCTGATATGTGCTGCCAGTCCTTTTCTTTGAGCTGGTTTCATTTTCTCTTCCCCCCATTTGAATGTTAAAAATGTCGCAATGCTAACAAACTTGACAATCCTTGACAAGTCTTGATTTAAACAAAAAGAAAAGTGAAAAAATCAAAGAAAACAAATGCATAGATAAATGGCGTTAAATTGCACAAACTGATCTAAAGGCATGGCTGCCAAATGCACCGAAATCGGCTGGACGATGTTTTGGTCAATCGCTAATGCAAATATTGCAGCTTTGAGTTATGAGTGATAACAATATGGACATGATAATATAATATAAGCACGAATCATACATACTTTTCAAAGTGGGCTGAACGGTGGTTTAAAAATGTTTTTGTGCAAATAATGGAAACTAATTCCTCTGCTTTCAGGGAGATTTTCCAAGATTGTTTAGAAGTTCTGCAGTACGACGGAGTATTAGGGTCAGGCTAGTGTTTTTTTTTTTTATTACGAGAATGAAGTCGCAACATTACGAGAATAAAGTCATGATACCACAACCCATTTACAACACTTTTTTGGCCCTAATTCTCCGTCGTACTGCAGAGCTTTAGTTCAAATTCATCTTTTTTCCCTCAAGTAAAAAAAAAAAAGTGTCCTCTGTTGAAGAAAAGCAGATGAACTAAGAGTCTCTTTTCAGAGCCGCTGTACTAAACATGGGGCCAGATGGGAGCTTCTTTCAGACTGGACCAGAAGCTGATTGTTTTCTGTTTATTTCAGGCACAACAGCTGGGAACCGCAGGAAAACATCCTCGACCCGAGACTATTGGCTGCGTTCAATAAAAAGTAAGTGTATGTCTGAGAAAAATCGATGTTCTTATTAGTTATAAGACTCTTTCTATGAAGTTAATTTTGTTCCATTGTTGTTGTAAAAAATGCTTTTGTTAAACTAAGTAAGAAAACAAACAATAGAAGCGTTTTAATCATTATATTCAAGAAGGTTTTTTTGGAAACGGAGAGGTGACCTATATGAAGCTCAACTCTGACACCAATGACAACATATGGTAACCTGACTCCGCCAGATGGATTTGCTCCGCATATCCATCTGGAAACCTTCCGTTGAAGTAATTTTGGGAAGGGGCGAAAATACTGGTTAGCTGATTGGCCTATGTTGGTGATAGACGGGCCAAATAAACCAATCAGATCAACGAAGCATATGACGTACTAACAGAGCGACGACGAAAACACAACCACAAGCCAGGCTACTCTTGCCGAAACCAGTCGGGAGAAGAGCAAAAACATCTTTTCCTCTGAGAAAAGCCTCCAGAGCAGTGTTTTGCTCTTCTTTCAGTGAAGAAATACTCTGTAATTCCGATAAAACTTGCTCGATAGCCACGCTAACGCTAGTTTCATCGGCTGAAGCCGCCATGTTCTTTAGACTGAACTGTCGCGCTTCTCGTTGCGTCACACCTCAACCCGCCTCAAAGCCAACGCTGATTGGACGTTCGTTTGGTGAACGGCTCCAAATTTTCTTCAACGGAGAGTCTCCAGACTGATCTGCGAGTGAAACCTTGAAAGCTCGTGAGATCAGGATGGTCTCACGAGGCTAAACAAGGTAAAAAAAACAAAAAAAACCTGAGACAGAACAGAAGAATGCTGCACTTCTGTGTTTTGGCCACAAGGGACAGTATCATTAGAACAATCAGTCATAGCTCAAAGTTATTTGGACCAAATACATGATTTCGATCCTTTCTCTATTATTTTGAAGGAAATTCAGACCACTCAGACATATTTTGGACACTATTGGTCTATGGAAATGAGGTGATAGAAATGGAAAGTCATGTTGGTAAGAGACGTTGCACTAATGAGGGAAGCACATAGATATTGAATAAAAGTGGTCTGAAAAGCCCCAGATGTGATAGTTTTTGTTCAGAATTTAATTTAAGAGAATAAATCGGTGTAAATTTGAAAAGCTTTGGCTCAGTATTAGATGAACTCACCAACACTTCCAGTTTATTTTAACAGTATCTCCGGAACAACAGAGTTTCTATAAGACCTGGACTGAATTGTGGACGTTAAGACAGACCTTTTTGAAGCCGTCTCAATCCTTCTTAAAAGCTTGTTTTGGGGTTTTTTTTGCCTACAAACTGTTAGTAAACTTTCTTTTGCCAAAATGTTTGGTGCAACACACCCAGGGATAGTTTAAAAACATGGAACTATATGTAGGCAGAAACAGGTGGTCAGTGGAAAGCTTAGACATAATGCAGATTGACTAAAGGTTCTGGAGGCATAGGATATATCACCGAGTTACCAAAGTGGAGTATTGTTTGGATTATCTTCTCAACTTAAAACCTTTCTGTCATTAGAGAACAAGAAAAGGAGCTTCTGATGCTTAAAAGACGCAAAAGACCCAGAGGACGTCCCAGAAAGATCATAGTAAGTAGAAACCAGAGTAGAACCTTCTTTTGTCAGACCCGGCATGCCTCTCTTTACATTTGCTCTTGACATTTTAGGAAAATATACCAGAACCCCAAAAATCAAGCAGTTCGTCATCTGACTCGTCTTCAACGTCCTCTGACTCTTCATCCTCGTGCACTTCTTCTTCCTCATCATCATCAGACGATGAGGACGAGGGTGACGACGTCAAACAGGCGAGCCCAACGGTCCGTCCACGAGAGCTGCATCCCGTCCCCCAGAAGAAGGCGCAGATCGTCATGGCGAAGCAGGAGCCTCCAAGAAAACGGAGCCGGAAGCCCCTCCCTTCTGACGCGAAGGACTTCCACCAAAACAAGGGTCAACGCAAGATGGTGAAGACCACCAAAGAGACGGAGCTTCCAGGGGCCATCAAGAAGCCGGTTCATCCCGCCAGCTTTACCTTCATGGGTTTCCACCGTAGCTCCGCCAAAGATCCAGTGGGCGGTCAATACCGGAGCCCTCTCAGCCCCAGTGCCGTTAAAAATCCTATAAGCACGGCTGGATCCGGCAGGCCGTCAGTTCAAAGCTCCTCTCTGCCCCTGAACAAGTCCAACCAGAACAGGAATACAAGTGAGGGGAAACTGTCCATCTCCAGCATGAACAGTGGTGCAAGTCTTGATCTGAAAGCAGCTGCGTGTAAATCCAAAGGGGTGGCTGCTCTGAACCTGAATACCTCCAAACATCCAGTTCAAGGAAGCCCTCAACACACTCTGAGCCCACCAGGTGGACAAAAGAAGCCACAACCCACTGGGTCCACAGCACAACGCGGCCCCACTACTAAAACAGCGCCTTCCCAGCCTCCTAAGAACGCCTCCTCCAATCAAGGTTCAAGTCTTCAGCCTCTCAACCTTCAGAATAAGCAGCTCCAAGTCAGTGAAGCTCCTGGAAGTGGCGTTACGGCGGCGTCAGGCCCAAGAAATCCAGTCGTCCCTGCAAGGAAGAGCACAGCCACACAGAACCCAGAGACGGGCGCCGTCAAAAATCCTGTGACATCTGGAAGATCGCCTGCAAGGAAACCCCAGCCAGCCGGAGACAAGTTCAGAGGGGTGAACGAAATCCAGAACGCCAAGGTCCAAAACCGCTTGGACAAGTCTTACACCGAGATCCAGAACCCGCAGGAGAGAACCGCTACGAAAGGCAGCAAGAAAGCCAAAATGACAGACATGAGCACAGGCGAAGAGGAGAGCAGTTCAGACTCCGACCGAGACTCTTCTTACGCCGGGCAGGGTCACCCGGTGGGGGGCCACAACCAGGACTGGAAGCCCACGCGCAGCCTGATCGAACACGTGTTTGTGACCGATGTCACGGCCAATCTCGTCACGGTCACAGTCAAGGAGTCTCCGACCAGTGTGGGCTTCTTCAGCATCCGCAACTACTGACGGCCGATTTAGGCCGGTTCTGGCTCCAACAGGGTTCCTTAGTTCATCTCATGTTAGTCCAGACACATTTTAGATGCAAACCATAAAAATAGAGAGTTGATTATGATTGTAATTATTTATTTTGTCATATGTATAAAAAAAAAAGGCATTTTGGCCTCACCTTATGGTGGCAGAAATAAATGTTTTTCCACTTCTCTCGTCTTATGAAGTTCTTAAGAGATTCAATCGACTGAACTTATTCACAGTCATTGTGATCTCCAGCCTTGAAGGGACCTCTTTGTGATGTTTTATAGCAGTAGTTATCGTCTTTATAGAAATCAGCTGCACAGGATCTTATTCAATTCAATTCAGTTAATTTATGAAGCACCAATTCACAACACATGTCATCTCAAGGCACTTTACAGTTCAGCAAATCATCCAGTCAAGATTGATTCAAAGTTTTCTATCTAAGAAAAAACAGTCGAGGGCAATCCCTCACACTAAGCAATTCTTGTAGCGACAGTGGAGAGGAAAAACTCCCTCCAACAGAACGAGGCTCGGTGTGAGCGGCCAACTGCTGAGGCTGACTGGGGTTCAAGGAGACAGAAGCAGACATAGAAAAAGCAACTGTAAAAGGCGGCCCCGTCCAGGAAACACACAGCCAGGCAGACGAGCTCCGAGCCAGCTCCCATGTCAGAGGATGAAGAGAGCACATCCAGTTAGTCACAGTCAGAGAAACAGGACTACACTGGAAAACAGGCAGATCTCCAACATCTAGAAACAAAGGTGTTGATGGCAGCAGCACAGCGGATATTTCTCTCCAGGATGGAGTCACAGCCAAACAGGAACAGACCAGATGAAGCTACTATGAGAAAAAGCAGAGAGAGCAGAACGTTAGAGATTGAACTAACAGATTCTGCAGAGTGGGAGAATAGAGAGAGAATGAAGCAGAATGATGAAAAAGGGGTCCCTATGTCCTCCAGCAGTCTAAGCCTATAGCAGCATCTTTAGCTGAGAAATATTTACAAAGCATTTCTGGTTAAACAAGATGCTTACATAAGGAGCGCTGCAGTAAGATAAGGTGTTATTAAAAGCGTTTATGGTTTCTTTCAATGGATTTCTAAATCAATAAGCTACATTAGCTTAATCTTAAAGTATATCAAGGGATGCTTCCTTTTATTCCAAATAACAGTCAATCATTAGACTTGGAAATATGAGCTAAAACTACTGAATAGGACCGACAGAAAATATCAAAGTATTCATGATATCTCATTAGTTTGAATGATTTATTGAGGCACCCCACTGGGGGGTGGGGGGCGATCAGCCATTTTAACGATACATTAAATCCAGACAGGAGGTTCGTTTTCATTCAATTTTATTTAAAAAATTAAAGTAATTGCAAGTAATAATTTCGAGCTCCAATCTTACGGACTGAATTCTGCAAAGAGCAGGTTTTATAAATGGAAATAAAAAATAAAAAAATAAACTCCAAAAAATTAAACCTTTAAAGACTTCTTATTCAAATGTTTTAAGATTAATTTTGCTGTTATCTCTGATTTTAATTTCTCGTCTTTTGTATTTTATTTTTTCAAATGTAATTTTTTAACCTTGATGTTTGACTTAGCTGAAAGTAAAGAGGCCAAAGCTGTTTTCTCTAGATAAGATGTTTATTTCTCATAACCTTTTAAGAGACTCCCAGCTCTAAAACCTAAGCTGTTTTTTTACACTAATGCGCCACTTTATGAGTTTTCAATATTTTAATTGTTGCGTTGATTTAAAAGTCAGTGCAACAAAAGCATTTATCATGAGTAAAAAGGAGTGAAAATAAGCTGTAGATTTAAAATTTGTACCTGTCAATAACATATTAGTTGTATTGTACTCAAAATATGAGTAACAACTGAACGTAATAGAAATAGAAAATCCCTTTATTGTGTCACAATAAGGAAATTCTGGTGTTTACAGCAGCAAAAAGATTATAAAAAAATAGTCACACAAATGTGGACCTAAAAAAAATAACATAATGGTAAAGAGATCAAAAATAATACTGTACTGTAAAGTGTTTTAACAATATAAAACTGTGGACCTGGAGAAAAATAACAGTATACAGCTATAGACATTTTTTACAGTAATGGATATTTGAAAATAGCAGCAACGTCAGAGATGTGCAAAATGACAGCAGCATGTTATTAACTGACTAAGGTAGAAACTGTGCAAAAACAGCATGAATGTATCAACTGATTGTTGGAAACAGTGGTGGTTCTAGAGTCTTCCAGCTGCTGGGAGGAAGGATCTGTGATAACGCTCCCTCGTGCATTTAAGGTGCAGCAGTCTGTCACTGAAGGAGCTGTCCAGTTCAGCACCAGCTTCATGCATGGGGGGGGACATTATCCAACAGACGTTATTTCAGACATTAGATCAGTTGTTACTTAATATTTTGAGCTGCCCAACACAGCTGCATTATCATGACTCAATATTAAAAAACATTTAGACCAGGATTTGACCTGCTGCTATTTTGGTAAAACTAAAAAATCCCTTTATTTTTGGATGTTTTAAAATTTTTTAGAACAGGTATTCTGACAGATGTGATTTAAATAGTATTTAAATCACATCTGTCAGAATACCTGTTCTAAATATAATAAATACATCTTTGCTTCAGAGATGCTTCAAAGGAAAAGTCCGGTCACATTCAGAATACGAACTTCTGGAAATACTTTGAATATGAAATTATGGCTCTTTTAAACAGAAGTGGGATTATTTTAGTGATTGCATACGTTTGTATTATAACCTGTCATCCATCTTGAGGCAGATTAATAGTTAGTTTTAGTGCCTTTATTTATTCTTTATAGCCATCTGTGCTCTTATCGTGTATTTGTATATATTTCATTTGGGAAAAACATTATGTTTCCCTCCAGGGTAATCCACCTCATTGCCTCCATGTCGTCTCCACAGAGATCCAGCTGGGTCGGGTGTTCATGCTTTCAGATGGAGGAGCAGACAGCAGCTTCCACGTCTTGTTGAACCGTTATCTTTTTAAAACAATCTTCTGTTCTGCTGTTTATTGCAGGTTCTGTACAGGAAGTCAGACATGGTATCTGTGCTCGCCGGGTCTCCGACTTGCAGATAAGACTTCTGACTGGTTGAGGTTTGCTCCTCCACTCTGTTCTGCAGGGCTGTGGAGTAACTCTGGTTTTAAATAAAAGGGTTCTGGTTGTTTTTCCCCTCGTAGCAGCTTGCTGCTGTGGACCTTTTGTTGGGCCTTCATGCCGGCGTTTAAAGAGCTGTAGGCCCGGCCATAAGGAGGAAGGGATCTGAGTTTTTATCTGATGTAAGGGAAGAAAAACGGCAACATTGTGCTCTGCTCTCTGCTCCCGTGGGAGGAGTTGAACAACAAAGCTCTGACTGAGCTCGTCTTTGTGATCCGCTCTGCAGATTGAACCCGTCTGACTTACCCCCAAAGACAGCTGTGGTTTCAGGTAGCTACAGAACAGGAGGACCCCCCCCCCCCTCAGAGGATAGCATGCAGCCTGTTTCCATTTATTTTTTTTTTATTTCTACTCCTATAAAGTGAAGGAGGATGCTGCAACATGCTTTTCACTTTTTTTGCCATCTTTTTACAGATAAAACCATTAGAATAAACTACCATTTGTCTCTTTGTATTGCTTGATTTGTCATGTTTACAAACAAGCCTGCATGTCTGTTGATTGGTTGATTATAATCCATCACTATCATGCCCACAGTTTGATTTATTTACTGTCCTTTAGTTCTCTGTACTGGTCTGGTGAAGGGAGAGCTGAGCAAAGCGATTTACCGGTCGATCTACGTTCCTACCCTCATCTATGGTCATGAGCTTTTCATGACTGAAAGAACGACATTCCGGATACAAGCGGCTGAAATGAGTTTTCTCCGTAGTGTGTCTGGGCTCTTCTTTAGGAGATCAGGGGAGGAATCAGAGCAGAGCCGCTGCTCCTCCACATCGACAGGAGCCAGATGAGGTGGCTTGGGCATCTGGTTAGGATGCCTCCTGGACGTCCCCCTGGTGAGGTGTTCCAGGCACGCCCCACCGGGGGGAGGCCCAGGAGGAGACCCAGGACACGCTGGAGGGACCATGTTTCTCGGCTGGGATTTTTTTGTGTTTCAGTGAGTCAGTGAAAAGTAGTTAAGGGTATTCAATAAAATGATTAGGGTGCCCACATTTTTTGTACCTGTCAAATTTAGTTTTAATGTATATTGCACATTTTCTGTTAGTCTAACAAAGAGTGTATATATATATATATATATATATACTATATGTACTTATATAGCACCTTTTTTCAAGTCAGGAGACTTGACCAAAGCGCTTTACACTACAATCATTCACCCATTCACTCACACACTGATGGTGGCAAGCTTAATTGTAGCCACAGCTGCCCTGGGGCTCACTGACTGAAGCGGGGCTGCCGTACACTGGCCCCACCCTCTGACCACCATCAGTAGACAATGCAGGTGAAGTGTCTTGCCCAAGGACACAACGACAATGAAAGTCAGAGTCGGGGCTTGAACCGTCAATCCTTCGATTTCAGGGCAAACTCCTACATCCAACGCCACTGTCGCCCTACAATTAAATATAGATATATTAAATATAGATGTAACATTGACTCCTCTACATGGTTTAGCATTGTATTTTATAGGTATGTGTGTGATTTATAAAAAGGAAACCTACTAATTTCCACCGTATAAATCAAACAAATGGTTTAAAAACTGCTGCCTTAAAGGAATAGTACACCCAAAACATGATTAGCCTTCATTTTCTACTCACCCCCATGCTGAACAACACTCTGGAGTACTTTTTTGATATCTCAAATGCATCTGGAGATCTGGGAGGCTTCTTGCTGTCTGCTGACATTCAAATAATGGAGGTCTATGGCGCCCGAGGCAGAAAGGTCCATAAAAGTCCACAAAAAACGTGTCAATATTCCTCCATACTGCTCGTCCAATGTATTCCAAGTGTCCTGAGTGGGTAGCGTCCAGAATTTACTCGAAACGAAGTCATTTAGAATGTTTTTAGAGCATAAACAGTAGTGTATAGGATTTCCTGAAAGCGCGCGCCAGCGCGTTCACGACGCTACGGAAGCCGGCAGACCAAACCAGAAGAAAGTGCGCATTCAGCGTCTGCTCTGCCGATAATACAAGCGTAGAAGAAGAAATGTGCTGTTTACCTGTGCAAAGAAAGAAACAACGAAAGAAAAATGTCTGAGGACTTCAGTGTTGAGGAAGAGCATGAGTTCTTTGCCGAGCTGAATGCGCACTTTCATCTGGTTTGGTCTGCCGCGGTTTCCGTAGACTCCTGAACGCGGTTTTAGGAAATCCTATACACTACTGTTTATGCTCTAAAAACATTCTAAATGACTTTGTTTCGAGTAAATTCTGGACGCTACCCACTCAGGACACTTGGAATACATTGGACGAGCAATATGGAGGAATATTGACACGTTTTTGTGGACTTTTATGGACCTTTCTGCCTCGGGC
Organism: Cyprinodon tularosa; assembly: GCF_016077235.1. Lineage (NCBI taxonomy): Eukaryota > Metazoa > Chordata > Actinopteri > Cyprinodontiformes > Cyprinodontidae > Cyprinodon > Cyprinodon tularosa. The sequence continues at coordinate 1,337,898 of NW_024038929.1, forward strand.
GCCATAGACCTCCATTATTTGAATGTCAGCAGACAGCAAGAAGCCTCCCAGATCTCCAGATGCATTTGAGATATCAAAAAAGTACTCCAGAGTGTTGTTCAGCATGGGGGTGAGTAGAAAATGAAGGCTAATCAAGTTTTGGGTGTACTATTCCTTTAAACAAATGGGTTTGCAGCAAGAAGGTTACGGGTTCAATTCCCGGCCTGGGGTCTTTCTGCATTGAGTTTGCATATTCTCCCTGAGCATGCATGGGTTCTCTCCGGGTACTCCGGCTTCCTACCACAGTCCATAAACATGACTGTTAGGTTTATTGACTTGTCTAAATTCTCCTTAGGTGTGAGTGTGTTAGAATGGTTGTTCGTCCTGTTTTTCTCTGTGTTGCCCTGCGATGGACTGGCGTCCTGCCCAGGGTGGACCCCGCCTCTCACCTGTAGACAGCTGGAGATAGGCACCAGCACCCCTCGCGACCCCATGGACAAGCGCGTGAGATAATGGATGAATGGATATGTATGTATACAGTTATACATTTTTTTATGCAAAGAAAAACTAAAAAGATAAAGACATTTTATGTGAAAGAAAAAAGATTTAAAAGGTACTTTTCAAATTCAAGTTGTTCTGATCATATTAAAATGTATTATTTTTGTTGTATTAAACTGCTGGCCTCTTCCTGTGTGGGCGGGGCTTAAATGAGAGACAGTTGAGATTATTGACCAACTAAAAACTTAAGGTGTCTGGACAAAAGTATTTCCACATGTTGCATTAAGGAAGCATAGGAATTAAGAAAAAAATAAGTTTCAAATAATATTTTTCTGTTTATTATTATTTTTTTTTAACTTACGACCCTCTTTCAATTCCATACAGAGGCCCAAAGAACAAAGATTTTGTCGTATCAATTGCACAAAACTGCTCAAGTATAAATCCAGTAGTTTATACCAACAAATGTGGAATTGATTGCCTCTCTTCAGATGGAACTTGCAAGGGCTGAATGACAATTATTTGATTATGCATCAAATATTACAGCCATGCAGGAAGAGGAGGAATCTATGGATTCATGCAAAATAAAAAGAACACGTCCTTCACAAATTGTACAAGCACAGTGGAGACTCAGTGGAGTGCTCCAACTTTTTCCGATCTTGTCTGACCTGCTTCACCCAAATTGAAAGCAGCTGTGGATCCTAAAGAAACTTAAATAAGCTGACAGCATCCTTATGGGGGTTGAAGCAAAAAATCTGCAACCCACCGTGAAGGCATAGCTGGATCTTAATGCATGAAAACTTATGCAGCTGTCCATAACAAAACCACTGTCCCAGCACTCAGTGGTTCTCCTGTTTTTCTCCCCTAATCACTGAGCGGCGCTGCAGTCCTCTGAATGGCAGAGGGTTTTTTTTAATAAAACTATATAATCATTGATTATCGGTATTCATGTTTTTGTCTACAAAAACTTCTAAAAAAATGTCAATATTGTGTCTTATTATCACTTCAAAACTAGTAAAATTTATTTTTTTTTAGTTTGATATTTATTTTTTTACTATTTGAAACCCTTTGTTTAGGGGTGGGGCTTCAATGACAGAGTTGGAATTATTGTCTGATTGAAAACTTCAGCATCCTGGACAAAAATGTTTCAGCGTGCTGCACTGAGAAATCATAGGAACTAAAAAATGTCCAACTATGCAGTTAGAAACTTAAACTGATTAAAAAACAGAAATTGAAACCGAAAGTAGGTTTGAAATCTTCCTTTTAGTTGTAAATCGTTTTTATTTTTAGATTCGTTTTTTCAGGGTTTTTTTTTTTAATCTTTTTTTATTGAAAAAATTGCTTAAATTTATTTTTTTTCACGTTTAAAAATAGATTTTTTTAAACCGTCTTTATGGCCCTCAGTTAACTCCATACAGAAGCTCACTGAAGAAAGATTATATTTTATTAAGAGCATAAAAGTACAAGTATGAATTCAATAGTTTATCCCAGTAAATTTTAAAATGATCGCCCCTGTTTACATGTGTTTTATTACTGTCTGCTCTATCACAAATTACATGCAGGAAGAGGAGGAATCTATAGATTCATATTTGATGTAAAATCATATTAAAGAACAGAAACTTCCCATTTTGTGAAAAATATAGACTTATTATTTTATTTTGCATCATTTAGAGGGATTAAACATACTTTTCGTAAGTAAACATCCCATAAAAAAAGGCATCGGCAGTTCAAACTTTGTATTTTTTCATGTAGTAACATTAAACACTGAGGGCGTCTGTAGGAGGCTCTGAAATGGGGCTCTGTCACATTGAATGACTTTGCAAATTTCCATCACAGTAGCTCATTCTGGCTGCATACAGACGTCCTTCCTATGAAATTGTGGCACCATAATGGCTCATTATATTTTATTTATGTGTTTTAAGGCTTGTTTTTGTTCTGTGTCGCAGTAAACAAAGCACTTTCGTGTTTATCTACCACATGTACAATAGTGCGCATGGTGTGCAAAAAAGTCAATGAGGAGCCATAAATTATGTCTGAAGCAATGGAGCTGAGTGATTTAGCAACGGCAGGAGAAGGTGTGGAAAGATAGAGAGAAAGGCCAAAACACAAACATATAAACACATAAACACAAACAATCTCCACACACAAGCTGAACGTTTTATTCAACACCATGAGGCCCCCATACTGGAAAAACCATCTACAAATAAGTAAAAATATCTTAAATTAAGTGTATTTACCCTTAATTTGAACAGAAAAATGAGATAGTTTGCCAATGGAATGAGTATTTTTATTCTTAAAATAAGATAATTAGATAATATGCACTTGAAATAAGACAATGTAATTCTTTTTTTCTTATTTTAATTGTAAATTGTCTTGTTCCATTGGCAGAATGTCTCTTTTACCTCCTCAATCCAAGAACAAATGCATTTATTTTAAGAAAAAATGACTTATCTAGATTCCGATTTTTTCCAGTGCAGTATGTCATATACAGGAGTTCATGCTTATATTTAAATTGCATAAAAACTTTTTAGCTTTATTGGTGAAATGTTATAGTTTCACAATAGAGATTAATTTAAACCACAACCTTTGATATAAGGTTAAAAAATAAATCAAATTCCTTCTGAATGACTGTTATTTAGGAGCTGTTTATTAAACGGCCACTAGATGGTGCTCTAACGATGCAACAGAAACAAACGAGCTGCTGATTTATTTATTTATACGATGTAGATATCATAAAATAAAGTATTCTGTGAAATATGAATCATTGAATACAATTGTTGTCTTTAGAAAGATCAATTTAAGGTGTTTTCTTTCACATAACTTGTATTTTCAATCACCTATGCAGACAAAACCTCCAATTTCAAGTTTTTAATTTCACTTATGTGATTCTCTGCACAACTATAAACATATTGAGCCTCTGATGAGTTGAATTCATGGCCAGTTTCTACCTTTCAGACCCTGATCTCATTTGATTTTGCTTTGCAGCGTCTCCAGTTCTGCAAATTTAAGCCTAGAAGTAACATCAAAGGATTTATCATTAGCATTTAAAATCAAATAATCTATTATACCTGTTGAACATCTTTATAAGTGGGTTGTTGAGCGTTAGAGTTTCCTCCATTCCAGAGCTGCTGACTTCCACCATAAAGTTCATCATCATCTGTTTATCCTCAACTGTGTATCCATAGTAATAACAAGGTATGAAAGAAAAGAAAAGTAAATGACAGCAAAACTAGTAATCTGATCTGATTTAAAGAAAAACTTTTTATCTTCACCTCTGAACTCCATCCAGTTGGGTTTGCTGCCTTTTTCACCCTGTGGACAAGAAGAGGGGGATTCAGATGTGTGATTTAAAGACCAGTCCATGATTCCAGTAAAATGTTTGCCGGGTGGAGAAAGTAGTCCTTGGGGTTTATGGCTCCACAATATTTAATAGTCGACCCTTAGTTTGATGTGTTTTTTCGGGTAGGACTTCCTGTTTTTATTATTTTAGATCCACTCGGAGTAATAGTTCAGGTAATTGGGTTTCTCAGTATAGATTCTCCTTTTTGAAATCTGAAACTTTTCTTACATTGCTTAAAGGAATAGTACACCCAAAACATGATTAGCCTTCATTTTCTACTCACCTCCATGCTGAACAACACTCTGGAGTACTTTTTTGATATCTCAAATGCATCTGGAGATCTGGGAGACTTCTTGCTGTCTGCTGACATTCAAATAATGGAGGTCTATGGCGCCCGAGACAGAAAGGTCCACAAAAGTCCACAAAAACTTGTCAATATTCCTCCATACTGCTCGTCCAATGTAATCCAAGTGTCCTGAGTGGGTAGCATCCAGAATTTACTCGAAACGAAGTCATTTAGAACGTTTTAGAGCCTAAACAGTAGTGTATAGGATTTCCTAATAGCGCCCCCATGCGCGCTCACGATTCTACGGAAGCCGGCAAACCAAACCAGCGCATTCAGCTCGGCAAAGAACTCATGCTCTTCCTCAACACTGAAGTCCTCAGACATTTTTCTTTCGTTGTTTCTTTCTTTGCACAGGTAAACAGCACATTTCTTCTTCTACGCTTGCATTATCGGCAGACCAGACGCTGAATGCGCACTTCCTTCCGGTTTGGTCTGCCGGCTTCCGTAGAATCGTGAGCGCGCATGGGGGCGCTATTAGGAAATCCTATACACTACTGTTTATGCTCTAAAAACATTCTAAATGACTTTGTTTCGAGTAAATTCTGGATGCTACCCACTCAGGACACTTGGATTACATTGGACGAGCAGTATGGAGGAATATTGACACGTTTTTGTGGACTTTTATGGACCTTTCTGTCTCGGGCGCCATGGACCTCCATTATTTGAATGTCAGCAGACAGCAAGAAGCCTCCCAGATCTCCAGATGCATTTGAGATATCAAAAAAGTACTCCAGAGTGTTGTTCAGCATGGGGGTGAGTAGAAAATGAAGGCTAATCATGTTTTGGGTGTACTATTCCTTTAAGTTCAACTAGTGTGTGATTATTATTTAAACCTGCCTTTTTTCTGCTTTTCAAAGCTGGGATATATATTATAATCATATTATCACTTAAAGTTAAGGCCTGATCCTCCTTCCCTTTTAGCATTACCAAACAATAAATCCCTCTTTTGAAGTGAAGACTTATTTATTCAAGATCTCAAAGTCATAGGGAAGTCATATTTAAATGTCAAGTCATTCTGGCTTAAACATGTATATAAACTATATTGTCCCAAAATTTAGAAAATTTGCATTAAAAAAAATCCTGTCTTAATATCTGTGTTTATTTTTCTTGTTATCTTCTGCAGGCCAGTTAGTTCTACGTCAGCTTGAACACCTAAATTCAGCCAATCAAATATCAACGGTCATCTGTCAATCAAATTTTTTCAGTCAAAGCATCTTGATTCATATGTCGCAGTTAATATCGGTCGAAATAAGAAATCAGAATCCTTTCCTTTCCCATTGAGTTGCGTCCCAGTGTTCACGGGGATGGACGTCTGTGTCTTCGGCAGGCGTAGAGCTAACAGAACTGGCAGCGTTGCGAGGTAAGGGCTCAAACATGTACGGCTGGAAGCCTTCTACACCAAACCAAGCTTCTGCCGCCCTGGCGTCCTCTTCCACAACATCTTCGTCCCCGCTTTCCTCCTCTAAATAAAAAATGGATGACGGAGGAGACTCATCCACGACCTCCGACACTAAACTCTCCTCCTCTTGCATGTTTCCTCTGTCCATAGCGTTCCTTGACAGCGTCGTTTCTAAGGCACCAATTTAGTGCTACTTGGTCCCAATGGAATTTCCCATTGGGAACCTGCTAGAACTAAGTTGCTAACTGGTTAGCAAGATGCTTCCGACAAGCCGACCAGAGTCTAACTTGCTTGCGAACCTTCCGCAGCAATCCCACCCTCTTGATAAATGGCCAATCACATTCATTTTATTAACTCGTGTAAAGTCGTGCATCACTCGTGAGAATTCGGAAATGCAACCGTTGTAACAGCCGCTTCCCTACGACTTTAATTGTCATGAACTTTAGTATAAATTCTTGGAGAAAATCTTTAAATAAAATTGCTATTACTGGGAATTTTAGAAATGTTTTCATAAAGTTAACATACATATAAAAGTAACCAGAGCAGTACTTCTATCAATGTAGTATATATAGTTGTATGTCATCAGCATACAGTACAAAATGATTGGTAGGAAATGTAACAATTCATGATAATCTATGCTAGATTGATCATGATGCTGAATAAAAGTGGTCTGAGAATGGAGCCTTGAGGAACCTCACATGTGATTAACTTTTCTTAGATTTACAATTACCAAATTACAGCAGAACTCCCAGTCTGCAGAGTTAGAAGCCAATCCAAAGTGCCAAACAGTGCCATGATTTTCCACTTAGTCAGTGTTCAGGTTGGTCATGTCAAATGGTCAGCTGACTTCCTGTTATACGAAATTCAAAGAAATCAACAAAGTTTATCATTGAGGCTAAGAGGATGCATCGCATGGCAGCCACTTTTTTGCAAGCAAGGAACTTTTCTTGTAAATGCAAAAAAGGCAACCCAATGTAATTTTGTATTTAGAAAATAGTATTTTTTTTTTTTAGCAGTTTCAGATCACTTTCTCTTCACTTCAAGCACAAAACAAAGATTGGCACTTGGATTGTAAAAATGCTGTTGCTAACATCTAGCAGGCCAATAAAAATGCATCTTTGCTCCTCATTACGGAGGAAAGCCCACAATTTGAAAGGAATGTAATTCATAACACTGCATCACAAAAAGAAAATCTGAAAAATAAGAAGAAAAGAAGTTAAAATTAAAAAATCCTTTAAAAAAAATACTAAAAACACTTAATTTGAAAAAAAAAATTAAGTAGAAAAAAATTCATTAAAATATTGAAAATTCTCCTGAAAATTTCAATTTAATTTGTTTGAAATAAAACAATTAAAAAAGTCAAATGTAAGAAAACAGCTCAGTTACTTTCAAAACATTTTTTATTTAAACATTTTTTTTTTCACATTGCTCTTAACAAGACATTTTTTTTTCCCCACAACAATTTTGGAACAAAATCTTCTCCATGTTTGTGTTTCTTCATTTGGCACCAAACGGATTTAAAGAAACAAAGTAGGAAGGAGAAACATTTTTAAAAATGAAACTGTTATTGATAAACAGCCATAGCCCTCATATAATCAGAGAGCATTTTCAGCAACTCGGCCGAAATCTAGATAATACCTGAAGTAACGAAGGGACAGATTTTCCCCTGCATTGTTTCCCTCTCAGGTCAGAAGGCAGCACCTTTCAGCCCACAGACGCCCGTCTCCCCTCTTTCACCGCCGCACTATTTACACACTTTCAACAACGCTGTCGCACAGCCTGAGCAACTGACAGAAGTTATCATTACACAAAGCGCTCTGTTCCATAATTTATAGAGATCCCTGTCCCAGTCGTGGGGAATTCTCCCAAAATAAATTCAAGTAAACACTTATGCGACAAAGAGGCACTCACAGTGGTCTGGTATGCATAAACAGTATGAACAGTTTGACTGTGTAATACACCCCCAATCGCCCAAACCCAACACACACTCCGACAGTGACTTCAGGCAGGGTTTAGAAATGACCCTAAAGCCTGGCGTCACCCCCAGCATCAATGCATGGTTAATACCCCGACCCTTCAACCCCTCACCTGACTGTTGGGCGAATAAACCAGACTAATCCGTCTTCAATCATAGCAACGCATCTCAAAGCAAGCTTTTTTTTTTTAAGATCTTCATGTTTTAGTGAAATGAGTAACAAAAAAAATTACCTCTGCTCTGCAGAATGGATTCCTGAAGATGGTGATGAATTTATAAAGAACATCTAGACCTCCAAGGCTGTTTCAGACGTAGGTAAATGGAAAGTACAACCTTTTTGGATTTTAAGGGTTTACATAAAATGAAATGTGTCATTAGAAGATTCTAAATCATAAAAAAATGTAAGTAAACAAAACAGACAAGGTTTCTCTTTGTTTACATTTATTAAAGAAGACTGAATCCAAAATGAGAAAGAAATTGTCAAGAACCAGAAGCTCCCTGTCTGACTTCACGTCTGTCACGCGTGTCTCTTCTTCCCAACACTGTCTCAGTTCTTTGAAGGTTGCAGACAGCTGAGGACCAGACTTTGACTAGGCCATTCTCACACCTTGCTTCTTTTCTATTTCAGGCATTCTGCTGTAGATAAGCTGCTGTTTTTTATGGATCATAGTTCTGCTGATGGCTGCATGGTGATGCAGTGGGTAGCACTGTTGCCTTGCAGCAAGATGGTTCTGGGTTCGATTCCCGGCCCGGGGGTCTTTCTGCATGGAGTTTGCATGTATTCCGGCTTCCTCCCACAGTCCAAAAACATGACTGTTAGGTTAATTGGCTTCTCCAACTTCTCCTAATGTGTGAGTGTGTATGTGTGTCTCTGCGTTGCACTGTGATAGACTGGTGATCTGTCCAGGGTGAACCCCGCCTGTAGACTGCCAGAGATAGGCACCACCACCGCCCTGACATGGACTAAGCATGAGAAGATGGATGGATGGATAGATGTGCTGTTAGTGAAACAGTTTGGACTCCGCTTTCGCAGTCCGACAGGATTTCACATTAAGTCTAGAATACTTTAGTCTAAAGAGGCTGATGAAGTATATTGCAAAAACGATCTAGAAATAAGTAAAACATTTCTTAGATTAAGGGCATTTACCCTTAATTTGAGCAGGTAAATGAGATAGTTTGCCAATGGAATGAGTATTTTTACTCTTAAAATAAGATAATTAGATAATATGAAACTAACTTGAAATAAGACAATGCAATTGTGTTTTCTTATTTTAAGTGTAAATTGTCTTGTTCCATTGGCAAAATGTCTCTTTTACCTCCTCAATTCAAGAAGAAATGCACTTATTTCAAGAAAGAAATCACTTATCTAGATTCAGATTTTTTGCAGTGTACAATCATAATGTTGATCCGGTTTCTGCACAGATAAAGTTTTCAGGTGAACCTTCTCACTGCAAAGCATCCCAAAATGTATTTTGTGCCAATGAAGAAAAGAGAAACATTTGTACGCTCACCTTTACCTGTTAATGCTGCAGCTGGTGGAATGCAGCACTGCAGCTATAAATAACCCCACTTCTCAAAAAGCCCAAAAATGTCAGGGGAAAATCCAAAACACAGAGAAAGTGAATTTATCCAAATAAATGTGTACTGATATGCTGTCTGGGCTTTTAGAAGCACCAGGCTTTTTGATGAAAAAGGGGCTAAAGACTCCAGGATGCCTCGGTCCCTGCACTGCAAAAATAATCTACAAATAAGTGAAAATGTCTTAAATTAAGTGAATTTACTCTTAAGATCGTTTGCCAATAGAATGAGTATTTTTACTCTTAGAATAAGTTAATTAGATCATATGCACTTGAAATAAGACAATGCAGTTGTTTTTTTTTTTATTTTAGGTGTAAATTGTCTCGTTTCATTGGCAAAATGTCTCACCTCCCCCCTCAATTCAAGAAAAAATGCACTTATTTTAAGAAAAAATTACTTACTTAGATTTACATTTTTTGCGGTGGGTGGCTGCAAAACGAGTACACATCATGACTCCTCCGCCTCTGTGCTGGTTAGAAACCAGTCTGGTTTTTCAGTGGTCCATAGACCAGGACAAACATCTCTGATTCGAGACCAACTATTCTAGAGATATTTTGTTTTTAAGGCTGAAACCAATATTTTTGACATTAACTGATTCTCATATATATATATATATATATATATATATATATATATATATATATATATATATATATATATATATATATATATATATATATTTATATGAAGCTGATATTGCTTTTATCTTCCCTTCATTTACATGATACAAATGACACAGTCACGACAAATGTTACTCAAGTCTCCGTTTAATACTAACTAAACATTTATCACTGAAAAGAATAGAAGTTGATAATAGATAGCAAATGGAAGGATCAGCACTGACGAACTGACGAAACTGCTGATGATTTGACTCTCTGGATGGACTTGTTGGGATGTCCTTTTAACATTCCCAGCTTTTGAATTGTGAATAATCCTTTCATGCAGATTGATGTGCTTTTTGTCATTGCTAATGTTTCTCTCCGCATTTAACGTACAGAGTCACATTATATGCCAAGACCAAAATGACTAAAATCCAGTCGATTATGATAAAATAAGCATGTTTAATGAAAGCGTTTTCTTGATTGTGTTTAGATAGTCTTTTTTGAGCCTAAATAGAACAACAGCATGGGGCGCAATGAGCTAATATTAACAGATGTGGCGCCATTTAGCTTCGGTCTCGCTGAACTGGCCATTAATGCAGCTACCATGCCTACTGTGCTGTAATGCCTCGTTGAAAACCAACAGTTGGGAGGATAGAGTTTAAAAGCATTGCTATTACCTGTAGCACTGTTGGCAAATACACGTACTCAAGTGTCTATCAACTTCGCAGCGACATCAGAACGCTTCCTGAGCTTTAGTTTAAGATTTTGTGAACTCCAACGGTCAGACTCTTTTCCGAACGCATTGCGACGCAAGTTTTATCAAACATTTTCTTGCACTTTTCGAGACCTGAAGTTTGACTCTTCATTTTTCACAACTACACTAGTAGTGCCACACTCGCTGACCTCCATTTCTATGCTCGTTGACCAATTGTATGCATGCGGTAAAGTAATCCTCGGCACAGTGTTATGATAAATATAAACAGAAAGGCTATATTTACAAGCAAACTGAGCCAAATCAAAGCATAAAAAACAAAAAAAGCAAATACTACGCCAGCAGGAGAGCAAAATTTGTCATCAAAACATTGTATGCAACCAGAGTTTGTTACTGGCGTAAAAAATGTCAAATATTGTGACTAAGGCTGCTTTTTCATAACCGGGTTGAGCCGCTAACAATCGGCTTTTGGCTCTTTTCCCATTTGACCGAAAACCTGAATCTCACCACCTGCTGGCATGCTGCATGGCCAGTGTCACCCACCACTGTGTGTCAGATGACGACATCACGAAGTGTGAGCATTGATGATGTTGATAGTGCGATGGAAATCAGGGAAGTAAACAATGGAGAGCAACACGGACGTAAGCCAGAGCGTAGTCAGTATTCTTTATCATTTTCGCTCTTTTATCTATCTGAATCCATCTCCCAGTGCTGCTCCATGTTTACCAAATGTAATCAAAGCTCATGGCAATCAGAGTCGATTTTAACGCGGGTCGTTTGACTCGGGTAGACATGCGTCAGTGAGCTGTTCCCACTGTTACTAAAAGCCAATTTTTCCTGGGTTTAAACAGATTTTCCAGCCAATGGTAAAGGCGTATAAATATCTTTAAACCTGCTGATAACCTGGTGATAGTCTTGTCTACAGTAAGCCTAAGTCTAATAGAGTATATTTGATTTGATTTTCGTAACCAGACTAATTTTTTTTCCCAGTGGGGGGGATGCACTTCATTTTCTACAATTTTCTTATTATGGTTTATTTTTGATATAACAAAATATATGGTGATTTTAACACAGAAGGTATCATCACCAGGTTTTTGCTTTACGACAGATCCACTGTAAAGCTATAAACTTTAACCTGTGTTTTTATTTTCACTTTGCTCGACTTCTTCCCCTTCCCATCACTGTAACCAAACTGGGCCAGTTGGGTTTCAAACAGCAGAAATAGTTGCTATTCGATTTCAAAGGGAATGTTTGGAAACCTGACCCTGACCCTCCAGCGAACATACCTTACACCCGTGTCTCCCTCACCCCTCCTTTTAAATCACTCCACCGCAGCAGAGTAAACAAACTTCAGTTTGCTCTCTGATATTGAGAGGTTAAGACAAGCGACAATCCTCGGCTATGACAACACGGCCTCAGACAGACGATGTCATCCGTCTTACCTCACTCTCCATCCATCACCGTGCCGGAGTCGACATGTCTGACAGTCCCACTCTCGCTTTTCTCACTGGCACGGGTGTCCACATCTGTCACATTTTCCCACCAGCTTTCTTTTATTACCCCAGACAGACTCCACCTCCTTCGCATCCAAATCCGCCGACACCTGAGGGACAACCAGGAGCTGAGAGCTCTTATTGATTGGTCACGGTATCTGATGTCATCCATCCTGCCATCAATGAACTACCTGAGTAACAGAAAGTCAGAGTAAAATGTCCTGGAGGATTTAATGACACTTTTTCATGCTCAAAATGAGTCAAAAACTGGATCTTTCAGCGTTTCTCCATAGTCTAAGATTACCTCATACTCTACTCTTTTTAAAAACATCCACTAATTCAGTCTTTGCATATCTTAGGGAGTTTTACCACTCTGAATCAGCTTGAATTTGATCAATTTTAGCTCCAAGAAGAAACTTACATCTAACATCTAAAACTAAGTCATCGCTAATCATGTTGGCAAGATTTTGCAGAAGAAAAAACTAATATATGTGCCTTTTATTTGCCTCAGCAGTCGGATCGGAAAGTAACGCCACACTCCACCAAGCTACGGCAGTCAGAGAGTCAAGAAACAGGCAGGATTTTTAAAAACAGCAACAATTGTTAATACTGTTAGCAATAATGGTCTAAATGTAAGTTTGTTAAAATCTTGAAGGAAAAGTTCACCTGTAGCTGTTTAATAGTTCCATGTGCCCAACCATCTTGGCCCAGCAGCCTCCATTTGCAAGGTTTTTAAAGCAGTTTTTAAGAAGACTTTTAATCTCCATTTTAATTGTCCACCAAAAGAGAAGTATTATCTTAAACTTTGTTGGAAAATACACTGGCAACATATCCAGTGCGGGACCACCAATGGGTAGGTTAAGTGGAAACAAGCAGGTTAAGGATAAAAGATGGATCAATCATGGAATTTAATCCAGATTCTCATCCAAAAAAAAAAACATATTAGAGAAATCAATGAGAGGCTTTATTGGAAACCTTTGTCAGTTTAATAAGCAAGCATTGGTGCTCAACCTTAATTTCATACTGTGGTAGGTTACCCAGCATTGATTGGACATGCAAATAAATATGTATCATCGTCATATCATTGCTTTGACCTAATCCATCCTTATTAACAATCAATTTTTCCGACATTAAGCTAAAGAAATTTCTCTTTTATTCTCTCTAGATCATTTTGAAGACATCTACTGTCATGGCAATGGTCCAAAATCTTGTTGAAGAGGTTTAGAGAGAAATTTAAGTTTCTATTACTAGAATTTGCTGAGATTTTCATAAAAGTTAATAAGCACGTTAAAGTAGACAGAGCAGTACTTTTGGTAATATACTATATATAGTTGTATGTCATCAGCATACAGTGCAAACTGTATGGTAGGAAATGTAATACTTTATGATAATCTGTGCTACTTGTGCTCATATAGATGTTGAATAAAAATGTTCTAAGAATGGAGCTTTGACGAACCTCATGTGGGATTTCTTTTTTAGATTTATAATTACCAAATGACAGCTGCACAGTTAAAAAAAGAAAAGTTTATATAGGTTTTAAATCGTGTTCAGCTACACTGAAAAAAGTGAAACAAAGGTGTTTTTCATTTAATGTGATTGTTTTCATTCCAATGAATTAAAAAAAAATACTTTCCTCAATTAAACTAAACTTTTTTATGGTTGAATCTATTTTTTTTACTTTACTATAATGTAAACTGACAGCGAGGCACCAAACGGATTTTTTTTTATTTTAAGCAAAGTCTTTTTATTAGATTGAGCAATTTGCGCATGCAAATTCTTTAAAAGTTCTGGCGGCAATTGTACTTCCGCCTCAGCCTCCACCAGACGTCGGGCTGAAGAGAAAAATATCAGGCATTTTGCGCAACGTTGAGGTAAGTCATTACGATTTTTAAAGATGACTGGGCGTAAACCTTAGCCCCCAGACAAGATTTGTGTGAGTCTGTGCTTTTGTGGGCAATTAATTGCTCTGCTAGCATTAGCGCTGGAGGGGAGGGGGTTCGCCGTCGTTGTTGTTGGAGAGGCCGAGCAGAGGTTTTATAGGTCACCGGAGCTGCAGTACACCCTTGAGTTTGTGCAAAAAGTCCTGATGGAGCTTGGTGGGAAAAAGATGTCCCCAAAAATTCATAGGCTGAATACCCAGCTTTACAGCCAAGAGTTGGCATACAGTAGTTGAGTTCCACTGTCTGGCCTGATTTTAATGGCATTTCTACAACCAAAACGTTGTACCTTTTTATCTGGGGTTGTTGTTTAAATGTTGAGTGAGAAAAAAAAATGCCTAAATGCTGTTTGAATGGTTGAGATGTTAAAAAAAATCTTACTTAAATAAAATAAAAAATATTTGTATTGAAAAGCAATGGCTTCTGAGTGTAAATAAAAAAAATCAGGTCTATAAATATTACATTACGATGACTTAAAATTTTTATTTGGGACAACTTAAAAATAATAGTTTGCTCCCATATTCAAAAGTTGTTTAAATGAATTTAAAATATTCAGGTTAGACCAAGTATATTATTTACATTCAGTAATAAAACCAATGTATTTATTTTGATTTAGTAAAATCTGAAATAATTGCTTTGGTTCAACCTTCAGGAATTAGTTTACATGAAGTTAAATATTTCAGGTCAAATCAAATGGATTATTTAGTTGTGATCGATTACCTCAATTTTTTAAAATTAAGCCAATGTTTCATTTTTTTCAGTGTAATCTTATCAAAAGACAGTATAAAGATCACATATGGGCAGAGATGAGAAGTAATGAAGTACAAATACTTTGTTACTGTACTCAAGTAGATTTTTCTGATATTTTTACTTTACTTTACTACTTATTTTTATGGCGACTTTTTACTTCTACTCCTTACATTTTTACACAAATATCTGTACTTTCTACTCCTTACATTTTAAAAAATTATCTCGTTACTTTAGTTTTGAATCATTTCAATGGAGTTACCGTTATTATTTTTCACGTCATCAATACCAAATTCAATCTAATTGGATGGGAATCTACGTTGCATTTGACGCACCACTACAAGATGAATCGACAGATTCGGCGGTATTCATTGGCGGCAAATCATTGCAGCTTGGTGGCGGTGGCGTTAGCATAGTAGCATGGACGACGAGATGATTGAAAATGAACACAACGGAGATCTAGTCCTATTGGCAGACATCCATTTAAAATGTAGGCAACGGCATGAAAAAAGTGGTTTCTACTTTTACTTTTATACTTTAAGTACATTTACAAGCCTGTACTTTGTTATTTTTACTTGAGTAAAGAAGTTTAATCAGTACTTCCACTTTTACCAGAGTATTTTTTAACACAAGTATCTGTACTTTTACTCAAGTACGGAAAGTGAGTACTTTTGCCATCTCTGCATATGGGCTTATATTCTGCTAGAATGGTTCCCTATGAAAAGTATTTTGAAGATTTTCTGCACATATTAGGATTTAAGTTAACAATATCTGAAAATAAGTCACCCTGACCGCTCTTCCCTCCAGACATAGGCTCTTAATGTGGGTTAAGGTCTCCCCGAGGGGCAATCAAACAACTTTTAAAACTAAAAAAACAAGCAATCGTTTCAAATATTTGAGCTATTAAGCAGAAATTCATAGAAAAACATGATTGACAACAATGAGCTAACCACAGATCTGCATATATTTCCCCCTTTGAAATTTCCCATCAGAAACTACTTCTTCAAACCCCTTCAGGTGCGTTCACACCGAACGCACTGAATTCTTTACGTGGTTTGCATGATATTGAGGTTTTCCCTAACAGACAATTTGTGCAAACAATGCAATGAAGTTTTTTCTGCACATGGGTATTAATGCTTGTTTGAAGCAACACCTTTCCAGATACAAATAAAACACACAAGGCTGACAGGTTTGCTCTCTTTCAGCCACTCTGATCAAAATTGCTGATGCTATTTGGCATTTCCCTTTGGGTCTACCACCTCCTATATATTTATAAACTACTGATTTTAAGCTAAAAAAATGCCTTTATTTTCGAAGTGATGTTGGAACAAATTCACAGAAAATATACTTATTAAAGCAATACTTGTTTTTTGAAAATAAAAAGCCAAATTTGTTACAGATTGTCCCTTTAAAACCACCTTTTTTTCCCCAGTCGTTACAGCAAACCAGAAAAAAGCAAATATCTCTATTGCATCTGCTTTTATACACAAGGAACTGGTATCAAATACGTTCTCTGCCTTCATTGTGCAGGACAGGAGCATCCAAATTGAGGCGTTTGGTTTGAAAGCAGCACACAGTTCAGTAGCAGAACATTACTGAAAACAAAACTGGTACTCCTCTTCTGTCTCGGTCCCACAGGCTGGACTGTGCAGCCTGTGGAAAGACGATACCATCTGCACAGCAGAAAATTAAGTTGTAGCAGTTCTACTAGTCAGGGATCTTCTTTTCAGATTTCATTGGTTTATGCTGCCAAAATGCTGGCTTATTTCAAACCTTTTGTTGCTGCTAAATAATAATAAAAAAACTGCTCTGTGTGATTATCCTGCGTTTTAACCTATAAAAGTATGAAGCTTATGTAGATTCTCAGTTATTAAGGATGGGGCAAGTCTCACATCCCTCTGGAACAACCAGACAAGTCAATCTGACTTTTATTCAGGCACTTTGAAAACTCGCAAAGTGTTCTCAAAGACTACTTTAGATGACTTTATTTATCAACCTCTCTTATGGTGCAGCTCTGCTAGTTGGTTTTTAAAACTCTTGAGTTGATGGTGCTTGAGGGAAGCTGCATCAATCCCTTCACTGAGGTGATAAAGTGGAGGTATTTTAAAGGAAAAGTCTGGTCACATTCAGAATACAAACTTTTGAAAGTACTTTAAGTATGAAATTATGACATACTGTTCAATAAATAAGTGTTTTTAATTCAGAGTAATTTTCATGTGAATGTGCTTTACTGGAGGCATCCATGTTTGTCAAAGAACACTAATGCCACCTACTGGTTAGTGACGTCACGGTGCGGTATCAGCTGTTGATCAAGTCCCAGTGCTGTATCTGGTGTTTGTCACAACGCGCTATTATCCAAGTCATCTTGAAAACATTCTTCTTCCAAATGTTGGCTACATATTACAGGTTTTTTCTCGATGGCAAATCCTTCCTCTTCAAGTTGGCGATCCAACGACCAACCCGTCCGTGGAGGATCAGGAATCAGAAAGGTGGAATAACTCTTTTTTTTCACTTTTACCCGATCTATTCCAGCATCCAGCTGCCATGCACGTGGGCATTGTCAGTTTCACTATAGCTCTGGTGAATTTCAATGGTGAAGTCCTCTGGAAATCTTCAATAATTGTTGTTGATTGCAGATGTGTCTAGTAGTTCCCATTGATTGAGCTGCAAAAATGTAAACGCCTTATATAAGCCTCATATGGCAACACTGGCTCTTAGTGTATTATCCCACTATAGAAAAGGACTATATGGGCTTAAATATATAAAAAGCATTAATAAATAAATGCTTATGCTGGAGCAAATGTCTCAAAGCTGCATGAGGTGAGGGAGGAGCAGTGAATGCTCTCAGCGTGTGCAGCTTCACCGCCCTTCACTGCTCGGTTTAGGTTTTGTTGCACGATAAAGGAATCTTTCTATGGTGGACGTCTTCCTGTAGGGAGGAGTTGATTGAGTCATGAGGAACCAAGCAGGAAGTGACATCCATCAGAGCAGAGCTCTCTAACCCCACATCCTCCGTCACCATTGCTCCTGGGTGTTAGTTATATTTTCAGGATTTGGGGAAAAAATGGTAGAAAGTTCCCCTCCCGGCATCAGAGCGCTACCTGTTTGATCTGTGGACAGTTTTCCATCCTTGCAACCAAACTAGCAGCAGTAGTAGAGTTTGGAGATGCAATCTTTGCTCTCCTCTAATTTATCCAGAAGTTCTGCAATCGTACTTTTTCTCTCCCTCCCAGCTTGGTGGTCGGCTGCATATTTAGCTTTGATGGAAATGTCTTTCCATAATTTTTTTTTTTTGACAACCTCTCAATAAAAAGCAAACATGCAGGCAATCCTTCCGCATTGATAATAAATGCAAATTATTCAGTCCATCTTTCTTTGAATCTTCTTTTCTCATCAGCTATCTTCCTTTATTCTCTTTGGAATCCATGGTCTGAGACACTCCTGCAGCTTTGTTAGCCTGGCACCGCGCCGCGCTGGTTTCAAGTTATGACCTCTGATCTCTATGGCTATGATGCAAATAGTTGTTTAAAAATATTTACTATACAAATGTTTACAGAATTGGAAAACATAATACATTTTTTTGACCATACACCATATAAAAACAAAAAAAAATTGATTTTCATACATTTCTGAAAAAGCTCCAGGGAAAGCAAGGGGGACGCTAAAGAGCCACGGGTTGCCGACCCCTGTGCTAGGCTTACCGCACCGGGACGTCACTGCCGGGAGATCTCAGGAGTGAGGTGTTTATATATTTGGGCAAAAAGGGCCGCCCCCAGACGCAATGATTGCAATGAAAATTATTGTTTTTATTTTTTACTGATTAATGCTAAACTCTTTAAATCACCACAAACCTATTTGTTTTAGTTATAGATAATGATCCATTGATTATTTCTCTTTTAATTATCAGGCTCCTCTCCTGTGGAACCAACTACCAGTTTTAGTCCGTGAGGCAGACACCCTGTCTACTTTTAAGGCTAGGCTTAAAACTTTCCTTTTTGATAAAGCTTCTAGTTAGAGTGGCTCAGGTTATCCTGAGCTATCTGTATAGTTCTGCTGCTATAGGCTTAGACTGCTGGAGGACATAGGGACCCTTTTTTCATCATTCTGCTTCATTCTATCTCTATTCTCCCACTCTGCAGAATCTGTTAGTTCAATCTCTAACGTTCTGCTCTCTCTGCTTTTTCTCATAGTAGCTTCATCTGGTCTGTTCCTGTTTGGCTGTGACTCCATCCTGGAGAGAAATATCAGCTGTGCTGCTGCCATCAACACCTTTGTTTTTAGATGTTGGAGCTTGGCCTGTTTTCTAGTGTGGTCCTGTTTCTCTGACCGTGACTGAGTGGATGTGCTCTCTTCGTCCTCTGGCATGGGAGCTGGCTCGGAGCTCGTCTGCCTGGCTGTGTTTCCTGGACGGGGCCGCCTTTTACAGCTGCTTTTTGTATCTATGCTTCTGTCTCCTTGAACCCCAGTGGGCCTCAGCAGATGGCCGCTCACACTGAGCCTGGTTCTGCTGGAGGTTTCTTCCTGTTAAAAGGGAGTTTTTCCTCTCCACTGTCGCTGCAAGCATGCTTAGTGTGGGGGATTGTATTTGAGTCAATGAGTCAATGCAATCAACTGGTTTTCCTTAGATAGAAAACTTTGTATCAATTTGACTGGATGATCTGGTTGAACTGTAAAGTGCCTTGAGATGACATGTGTTGTGAATTTGGCGCTATATAAATAAACTGAATTGAAATTGAAATTATTCCTTGCTGAACAGACTTTTCCTTTAAAGTGGACAAGATGGCTAAAGCTGTACCGTATTTTCTGCACTATAAGGTGCACCTTCATTGAATTGCCTATTTTGCATCGCCTCACGGCAAAGTGAAAGCTCCCCACGGATGAAAACCATTCCAATATGAAAATCTCTGACAATTAGGAGAAATTTATTGATACAATTACTCTGTCTTTGGCGCTCAGATCTCAGCAGGAAACATAGCGCTGAATTTGATTGATATGCATGAACAGGAGTAAAGAATAGGGCTGTTTCCCACCCAGGCCTGCAACTGTTGGTGGAGTGGAGATGGAGTTGGTCAGTCTGTAGACTGCTGGTTGGAGAGACGGTCTGCTGAGCTTTATGGGGAGATCCAGTAGACTGCGTGAGCTGATACTAGAGCTTCACTCAGGGACCTGGAAGATGGAAGTCCAGCTTGGATAACCATGATGAACAAGAATGAAGCGACAGTGGAGAGGAAAAAACTCCCCGTTGGGAAGAAACCTCTGGCAGAACCAGGCTCAATATGGCGGTCTGATGCCGGACCGGTTGAGATGAGACATGGAACGCAGGAGTCCAGGAGGAATGAAACTCTGATGAAGTTTTAGCTATGATGGTGGTGGGTTGAAACGGGGTCAACTGAATGAAGTCACACAGCGCAACCACCGCCTGCGCACAGGGTAGCGGAAGACGAATCTGAGGCTTTTTAAGATTAACTTTGGATGCTAATTGGTTTTTGTGGCATGGCTCAAAACTGATTGGCAATGTCGTAGGCGGATCAGTTTATTGAGTTGAACTTCTGCCTAGGCTCAATTAAACTGATCTACAGCGATCCCCAGAGCCTCCTGTCAGATTATCAAGAAGAAAGAAAGTTCTTATTCTCAACAAAACACACACAAGGACACAGCATCAAGGTAAAAATCCATCCATCAATCAAGCTTGGTTAATTGGTTATGTGCCTGCGAGGTCCGCGTGGGAACCCACATCATTTTTGGCTTCTATGCTGCTCAGTGTGGTCTTAAAAAAAATGCAATGTGAATTTCCACAGAGATAAGAGGAGGAACAAGCAGCATCTGTGGCAGAAAGTCGGAGGAGATGCTGAACAAAGCAGCTTCTGACACAAAAGCCATTTTCTCTCCCACTGAGGAGTTTCTTCTAACACCCATGGGGCAGAGATCAGGACATTTCTCCCTCTGCTGTGAAGCTGTGCTAACAAAGTCAAACTGTATCTTCCAGACTTAAGAGGCCAGCAGGAAGTTTGGCCCTCTGATCCTCGTATAATCTGCCCTGGGGAAGATGCAGATCCTTTCCTTACCACCATCAAAGGCGCCAAGCCTCAACTTTCAGCTGATTGAGGCAGAGGGAAAATATTGACTGATTCACCAAACAAAGCAGAGTCAATATTTGGAGCCATTTCCATGATGCTCAATGGGATAAAAACAGGGAATGTGGCTCAAACACAGGGTCTGTTTGCATCTTCAGAGGTTTAAATAGAATTTGACTTAGCGCTAAACTTTAACAAGAGCTTCATTATTTCCTCCAAAGGCTGGAGTCTTTTACTCCACCCGCAGAGAAGTTCCGTGAAGCCAGTGGCACCAGGAGGGGCGCTCGGATATATCAGCAGCAGGCTGTGAACAAGGCCCGGAGCCGGAGGACCCTGTGTGCAACAGGACAGCTCTATCGCTGAATTTCACAGGTCATTACTCTGGCTCCAGCCATCGCTGCCTCCAGTGGCTCTGGAGACGGGCAGCTTTTACTCCGAGACAACAGCTTACTGGGCTTTGGTCTAGCTAAACAAGCGTGTCTGTCTCACAGCAGTAGATTAATGTCTAGATAGAGCTTTCTGCTCCTCAGGGAGACCTGCAGAGGAGCCATCCATCAACCTTTGCAAACCATTGCACAATAACAAAATAACTGAACCAGGGAGACGGGTTCATTGACAGAACCGCCTCCTCTGGGGTTACAGTCAGAGAGAGACGGACAAAGGAAGGAGGTTCTCCGTTTGGTCCCTTCAAGCAAACAGGAAGCTCAAATTTCCTGGAAACCAAAAGAAATCTAGGATTGGGTTTTAAAAACATTTTAACTTCTTTTTCCCAATGTCCTCACATCTCATGTTGACATTCTTAATCAGTATGATATAAAGAAATGCATATAAAATAGATGTAAAATCATTTTAATCTTTTAGTGATGTATAAAATGTGTACAGTGTATAATTTTATTTTATTATGTGAACCTTCATCCACCTATTAAAGGAATAGTACACCCAAAACATGATTAGCCTTCATTTTCTACTCACCCCCATGCTGAACAACACTCTGGAGAACTTTTTTGATATCTCAAATGCATCTGG
This sequence comes from Cyprinodon tularosa, assembly GCF_016077235.1. Lineage (NCBI taxonomy): Eukaryota > Metazoa > Chordata > Actinopteri > Cyprinodontiformes > Cyprinodontidae > Cyprinodon > Cyprinodon tularosa. Next base: position 1,359,601 of record NW_024038929.1, read on the forward strand.
AGATCTGGGAGGCTTCTTGCTGTCTGCTGACATTCAAATAATGGAGGTCTATGGCGCCCGAGACAGAAAGGTCCATAAAAGTCCATAAAAAACGTGTCAATATTCCTCCATACTGCTCGTCCAATGTATTCCAAGTGTCCTGAGTGGGTAGCGTCCAGAATTTACTCGAAACGAAGTCATTTAGAATGTTTTTAGAGCATAAACAGTAGTGTATAGGATTTCCTGAAAGCACGTTCACGAGTCTACGGAAACCGCGGCAGACCAAACCAGATGAAAGTGCGCATTCAGCGTCTGCTCTGCCGATAATGCAAGCGTAGAAGAAGAAATGTGCTGTTTACCTGTGGAAAGAAAGAAACAACGAAAGAAAAATGTCTGAGGACTTCAGTGTTGAGGAAGAGCATGAGTTCTTTGTCGAGCTGAATGCGCACTTTCATCTGGTTTGGTCTGCCGCGGTTTCCGTAGACTCGTGAACGCGCTTTTAGGAAATCCTATACACTACTGTTTATGCTCTAAAAACATTCTAAATGACTTCGTTTCGAGTAAATTCTGGACGCTACCCACTCAGGACACTTGGAATACATTGGACGAGCAGTATGGAGGAATATTGACACGTTTTTGTGGACTTTTATGGACCTTTCTGCCTCGGGCGCCATAGACCTCCATTATTTGAATGTCAGCAGACAGCAAGAAGCCTCCCAGATCTCCAGATGCATTTGAGATATCAAAAAAGTACTCCAGAGTGTTGTTCAGCATGGGGGGGAGTAGAAAATGAAGGCTAATCATGTTTTGGGTGTACTATTCCTTTAATTCACCATAATTCTGTGTTTGATTCTTTTAAATTAATTTCTCATTTCGGTTAGTTAAAAGCATCAAAGATAGCAGGGTAAACACACAAGCTGATTGGTCTGCAGCTAAACCGCTGCACAGGCTAACCAATCAGCTGTTAGGCTCCGTTTGGATGACTATCGAAAGCTAACGAGACCAAAAAAACTATATTTTGATCAGATTTTAAACAAAATTCAATCATTAATTTTGTATCAATTATTGATTTAATTATCTGTTAATTTCTATGCCAATTTATATCATCACACGTAAACAAAAACAACATTTTTGTTTGGGTTTTGGTCTTTTTTAGCCCTTTTATTTAAAGACAACCTTTGGTCTGAGATCAAAAAAGGTGAATTGGGGTCAAATAAAAAGATGTATTTTTTTCACTAAATAAAAAAAAAACTGATGTAACATTTTTAAAACAGAGTCATAACATTAGGTCTACGAAAATAAGATGGTAACATTATGAAAATAAAGTCAGAATTTTGTCAGAATAAAGTAATTAAGGCTAAAAGAATGAAACCGTAAATTTCCAAGAACAAAGTCTTTATATGATGAGAAATGAAACAAAACCAGAATAAAGCTGTAATATTACAAAAATAGGATCGTAAAATTACGAAAATAAAATACCAACACTACAGTAATAAATTTGTAATATTATGAGAATAAAATTTGTAAAATTCTCAAAATGAAAACGTAACATTTGGCGAATAAAATCCTAACATTGATAGAATAAGAAAAACAAGAAAAAAAGTCAAAACCTTGTGAGAATAGAATCATTACATGACAATAATTAAAAAGTAATGTTACAAAAGTAAAAATAAGATTATGGTAATATAGTATGATCACTATGAACATAAAAAATGTAACATTACCAGAGCAAAATCTTGATATTTCTGAAATAAAGTAACATTACGGGAATATTCTGCCATAGTATAAAAAGAAGAATCCTTCCTGAATTTAAACTCTTATAGCAAAAATCAGTCTGTGTTAAAATGTTCAGCGCAGCCTCGTTCATAACTTTATACTCCTTATTAAAATTACTATTTGCCTGATAAAATTACAACTTTACTCCCATATAATTGCGACTTTATTCTTGTAATGAAAAAAAGAAAGTCTTGTGAAATAAATTCATTGCATTTATGTAAAAATATTTAACCAAAAAAAAAATATCTGCGCTTCAGTAACATTTTTATAAAAAAAAAAAAAAAATCAGGGTTAGGAAGTTCTAAAGCAAAACTTCTAAAGTTAAAAACCAAAACCAACTGAATGAATACAACATAAAAGTATCTTCACATCTTTTATGTCTGTGATGTTCTTCTTTCTTCCATTTCATGCTGAGTGGATATTGCAGTAACTGAAATATTTAAAAACATCAGTTAGAATATGTTCTTCTTCTTCTTTTTTTTTAAAATAGAGAATGATTAATGAGTCCATCAGGCTCTGCACCGGTGGCGTCTCCACTCTGCAGGAGCTTCTTCCTCTGTGACTTGTGTGTGTGTGGTAAACACCCCATCCCTCGGCCCTCCACATGAATGACAGTAAACAACACAAGGGCTCTGGTTGCACCCCCCCCCCCCCCCCCCCCCCCAGAGAGTGTGGGTCACACAAACAGAGCATCTGACTGCCTCTTAATTTGTTTAAAACACCCCATTCAGACTGGATCCCCAACAGGGAGAAAATCTCGTTTCCAGGGCTGTCACCGCGGCCAGAGATCAGGCTGCTACCTGACGACTCACACGCAGCCTCACAGAGGCGCCGGGTTGTAATTAACACATTGGAGATTACGTTTACAGGACCAACACGCTCTGCCTCAGGTTTATTACGGCAGGCATTGTACCTCTGCCCCGCTGCTAGACAAAACCCTCTCTGTTGGAGGCTCCGTCTGCCTTTGTTTCTCAGGGTTTTCCAGAGTAGGATTTTTAACAATTCTTTACTTTGGGATAAGATACAAATATAGGAAATGAGTTGTAAAGTTTTAATGATCAGTGAATATCAAATCCCATTCTATCAACTTTCCTCCAAAGGTGGAAGTCACATCTCTAAAATCAACTAAAGAATTCCTCCACTTTGGCTCCAGTTATACAGAAATGGTGAAAGAAAATCCAGTATGAGCTTCTCTGTAACAGCAGGATGATTGGAGCATATAGAAGTGAAGTAAATTGCAAGGCAAAAAGAGACCAGAAATGAAGCAAGTGTTGCAGGAAGGTTATAAGGCCAAAGACATCATCTCAAAGTTTGGAAATTTCTTGCTCAGACACAGATAGCAGGTCAAAGGTGCATTGCAGAATTTAAAAAGTGAATAAAACGAGCTTTCCTCTATTTACTGGAGTTGCCTTTATGGGCTCTATTAGTCAGTTTATTGGATGCACATAGGTGCTCTCGTTCACCTGTCTACTTTACTAAACCTCCGCCATCACTGATGCATTAGAGATGTAACACGGACGACTAAACATGCATCATAAAAGATCAGCCATTGCAGACTCCCTACAAGAGTAAGAAAATCTAACTTTGGTCGAGTGATAAAACACACTACCACAGTTTCCTTAAAACATAAGAGTATTATGCGATCAACTGGCGACCTGCCCCGCTTGCAATAAGCGTGACGGAAAATGAATAGATGGATAAAACTATTAAATCAAATATCTAACAGTTCCGTTCAAAATAACTACAAGCTGAACTCTGCTCCTTTAAAAGTCATGACAGGAAATTCAACAAAAAAAACAGAAATGTTTCCTTATGGAAACTCCATTCACATTTATATCTGGATCTAAATGAAAGTACGGAGGTGGATTAGTGATGCCATTCCGTAAAAATTAAAAAAATATCCACTGGACTTGGTTTTCAGAATTTGAAGACCTTTCGCCCCCTCTCCAGGGAGCTTTCTCAATTCAACTGAGTTTGAGTCTTATATGGACAAGGCCTTGTATTGCTTGGAAAAATGCAAATGGTAACCGATGAATGGGTCGTTTAGTTCCATCGTTAGCCTGTAATATCTGAACCTGTCCAAGATTCTAGGGGTCGGTCGTTAAATTAGTTGGATTAGTGATGGTTTGGGCTTGTTCCTGGACACCTTTAACCTGACTCCGCCAGATGGATTTGCTCTGCATATCCATCTGGAAACCTTCCGTTGAAGTAATTTTGGGAAGGGGCGAAAATACTGGTTAGCTGATTGGCCTATGTTGGTGATAGACGGGCCAAATAAACCAATCAGATCAACGAAGCATATGACGTACTAACAGAGCGATGACGAAAACACAACCACAAGCCAGGCTACTCTTGCCGAAACCAGTCGGGAGAAGAGCAAAAACATCTTTTCCTCTGAGAAAAGCCTCCAGAGCAGTGTTTTGCTCTTCTTTCAGTGAAGAAATACTCTAATTCCGATAAAACTTGCTTGATAGCCATGCTAACGCTAGTTTCATCGGCTGAAGCCGCCATGTTCTTTAGACTGAACTGTCGCGCTTCTCGTTGCGTCACACCTCAACCCGCCTCAAAGCCAACGCTGATTGGACGTTCGTTTGGTGAACGGCTCCAAATTTTCTTTAACGGAGAGTCTCCAGACTGATCTGCGAGTGAAACCTTGAAAGCTCGCAAGTTCACGATGGTCTCACGAGGCTAGGACACCTTGTGGTTGCTGGCCCATAAACTCCTCTGAGAACCAAAGAGTTTGAGACATTATTCGGGGATTTGCTTCCACAAAAGGAACCAAGGAAGGAACTGTTTTCACATCATAATATACATTATCCCAAAAAATAAAAATACAGGTACACGATTTATAAATGTTTAACTAAAGCCAGCAAAAGCTTACAACCACTGGCCTCTTTAATAGGTACGACAGTTTAAAAGCTTGCTAGTGGTTGAGTAAATAACCAAATCTAAGGAATGATGAATATGGCCACTAGAGACACAACATGAGGGAAGCAGACAGGCTACAGCAGCAGAGGATCATTCTGTACGATAAAAACAGAGAACATCTCAATGGGTCACCTGAATGCAGCCGACATCATGCACGGATCAGATAGCCCATAACCAGTATTGCCAATCTAACAGTTATGAAGCTAAATTCAATGCTTTCTCAGACCCCCCTAGTACCTTTATTTCAAAACAGCACCTAGCACCAAATCTAGCAAGTTTTGGCCTCTTAATGGAGACTTTGGTGACAAAAAAGCAACCAATTCTGTCCTCCTGAGCGATTGTTTTTTAATTATTTATTTTTTTAGCTGGATGGCGAACGACTAATGATGCATTTGTGCAACCATTGCTATGGAGTGTGGAAGTGAATAGCTGAATTATATGTATTTTTTCTTTGTTTATGTAAAAGTCTCTATAAAATGCTCTAAAAACAGTGGAGTTGGTTGTGGACTTCAGAGAGAGCACAGCCCCAGCTACCCCCCACCACCCTCTGTGACTCCACCATTGACACTGTGGAGTCTTTCCGCTTCTTGGGAACTATCATCTCCCAGGACCTAAAGTCGGAGCTAAACATCGACTCCTTCACCAAAAAAGCCCAGCAGAGGATGTACTTCCTGCGACAGCTGAAGAAATTCAACCTGCCCAGGACAATGATGGTGCAGTTCTACTCCTCCACCATTGAGTCCATCCTCACTTCCTCCATCACCATCTGGTACGCTGGTGCCACCGCTAAGGACAAGAGCAGACTGCAGCGTGTCATCCGGTCTGCAGAGAAGGTGACTGGCTGCAATCTCCCATCTCTCCAGGAGCTGCACGCCTCCAGGACTCTGAGGCGTGCAGCGAAGATTGTGGCCGATCCCTGGCACCCCAGTCACAGATTATTTCAGTCACTTCCCTCTGCCAGGAGGCTGCGGTCCATCAGGACCAGAACCTCCCGTCACAAAAACAGTTTTTTCCCATCTGCTACCGGCCTTATCAACAAGGCCAAGACCCGCCCGTGACACTGGACAATGTTTCTCTCCCCCATTCAGGATTTCTGCGTTACATTAAAGGAATAGTACACCCAAAACATGATTAGCCTTCATTTTCTACTCACCCCCATGCTGAACAACACTCTGGAGTACTTTTTTGATATCTCAAATGCATCTGGAGATCTGGGAGGCTTCTTGCTGTCTGCTGACATTCAAATAATGGAGGTCTATGGCGCCCGAGGCAGAAAGGTCCATAAAAGTCCACAAAAAACGTGTCAATATTCCTCCATACTGCTCGTCCAATGTATTCCAAGTGTCCTGAGTGGGTAGCGTCCATAATTTACTCGAAACGAAGTCATTTAGAATGTTTTTAGAGCATAAACAGTAGTGTATAGGATTTCCTAAAAGCGCGTTCATGAGTCTACAGAAACCGCGGCAGACCAACCCAGATGAAAGTGCGCATTCAGCTCAGCAAAGAACTCATGCTCTTCCTCAACACTGAAGTCCTCAGACATTTTTCTTTCGTTGTTTCTTTCTTTGCACAGGTAAACAGCACATTTTTTCTTCTACGCTTGCATTATCAGCAGAGCAGACGCTGAATGCGCACTTTCATCTGGTTTGGTCTGCCGCGGTTTCCGTAGCGTCGTGAACTCGCGTGTGCGCGCTTTCAGGAAATCCTATACACTACTGTTTATGCTCTAAAAACATTCTAAATGACTTTGTTTCGAGTAAATTCTGGATGCTACCCACTCAGGACACTTGGAATACATTGGACGAGCAGTATGGAGGAATATTGACACGTTTTTTGTGGACTTTTATGGACCTTTCTGCCTCGGGCGCCATAGACCTCCATTATTTGAATGTCAGCAGACAGCAAGAAGCCTCCCAGATCTCCAGATGCATTTGAGATATCAAAAAAGTACTCCAGAGTGTTGTTCAGCATGGAGGTGAGTAGAAAATGAAGGCTAATCATGTTTTGGGTGTACTATTCCTTTAACCCACAGTCTGTGTGTATATAGCTTCTGTGCATATATATATATATTCTATCTTATTTTGTTTTTTGTCTGCATCAACAAGACCAAGTCAAATTCCTTGTAAGTGCAAACCTACTTGGCAATAAACTTGATTCTGATTCTGATTAAAATCACAGCGTTTCTTCCTCTCACAGCTACAGTATCCTATCTCTCTGTGCTGCTTTGATAGACAGTTAAAAAAAAAGATTGGAGAGATTCAGAATGCCCTGCAGATGGATGACATGAGGTATATAAAGTAGGTGATTATGACTGGCAACTTTTCTTGCTGACGAGTTGGCAACACTGCCAATGACTTCTGAGGGCTATGGTGGATTTTTCCCCCCCAAATATTCCTGCTTCCTTTGTTTTAAAACCTGAATTTTAAGCTTGTTTTGTTTTCTATTTTGGGACAAAGGATTTCACTCGGGCTGCACACCTGGTAGATGGGGCTTGAGGCTTATCATGATGATGCCTGAGAATCTGTTTTCCAGTGTGAGATGTTTTGGAAAACCCTTTGTGTTTGTTATTTTACATCCCTGTGTTTGTTTTGGTAAAGTTTCATGTAAATTGTGTCCTGGTTTTCAATGTTGTGTCATCCTTTTTCTGCCCTGAACAGATTAATTCCTCCCAAGGTTTAATAAATCCTGCCTGAATGAAGATCACAGATCTCATTCGTGTTTAATAAGACTAAGACCCTTTTTTCCTATAACATGATCATTTAGGTCTGGCTAAAGCCTTCAGAGCTGACTTAAAAATCTGTTTCAGATTCAAAAAGCCAGAATCCTCTAAGTAGAATAGCACCAACACAGCAAAACAATCCCCTGTTGTTTGGGGGAGTCTACTCTTAATCAAAGGCTCCAGCTCCCATAGTCTGAATATACAGAACAGAGGAGAGAAAAGAGCCATAATTGCCCATAATTAACATGCTGCATCTTGTTTGTAATTCATAAATAAACAGAAACATAAAACCAACAATTTGTGGTTTTAGGAGGAGCGGAGTTCTCAAACTGTCATGGTAAACTGGAAATATATTAAACATTTAATCCAATCACTGGATTAAAGCTTAAATCCAAGATGGCAGAAACTCACCCAGAACCTTCCTGAGAGAATCTGGAATTGAATCAGACCTGTTAGCTTAGATTCTTCCTTGTTTACTGGGAGGAAAACACAGTGTTTATGTGGCATGATTTTGACAGAAGCCACAGGAGTTCAGTCATCAGAACGGAGACACCAGCTTGGTTCCCCTGATAACCTTTAAATGCTGATGTCTGCTGAATCTACCCAGATAGAATAAAACACTTTGGTTCTGATGAGGGTTAACAGTAAAAGCTCCTCACCTTCAACTGCTTCAGCTGCCTAACTGACTGGGCTTTAATGACAGCAATGGTTACATTTTTAACCCTGTACCTATGCTGCTATAGGTTTAGACTTCTGGAAGACATAGGGATCCTCTTTTCATCATTCGGTTTAATTCTATCTCCATCTCTCTGCTTTTTCTCATCGTCTGTTCCTGTTTGGCTGTGACTCCATCCTGGAGAGAAATATCAGTTCTGCCGCTGCCATCAACACCTTTGTTTATAGATGTTGGAAATCGGCCCATTTTTCAGTGTAGTCCTGTTTCTCTGACTGTGACTGGCTAGTTTATTTATATAGCACCAATTCACAACACACGTCATCTCAAGGCACTTTACAGTTCCACCAGATCATCCAGTCAAATTAATTGAAGATTTTCTATCTAAGGAAAACCAGCTGATTGCATCGACTCATTGACTGGAAAGCATTACCTCACACTAAGCATGCTTGTAGTGACAGTGGAGAGGAAAAACTCCGTTTGAACAGGAAGAAACCTCCAGCAGAACCAGGCTCAGTGTGAGCGGCCATCTGCCGAGGCTGACTGGGGTTCAAGGAGACAGAAGCAGAGATAAAAAAAAAAGCAGCTGTAAAAGGCGGCCCCGTCCAGGAAACACACAGCCAGGCAGATGAGGTTCAACCCAACTCCCATGTCAGAGGATGAATAGAGCACATCCAGCCAAGTTCCAGCATCTATAAACAAAGGTGTGGATGGCAGCAGCACAGCTGATATTTCTCTCCAGGATGGAGACAGAAACCGTCTGTTATATAGGGTCACGTGGTCCTACCTCAGACCCACCAGAGTTCCCCAAAACATGTTTAATCCCAGGGGAGAAACTGGTTTGTAAAGTTTAGATTGTATTTGAATGTTCTATATTTTTTTGAGGTTCTGAGTTTGCTTGTGGGTTCGGACCCACTGTCAGTCTGGGCTGTTTGATCTGAAAAAAAAAATGAGTCAATACATTTATGACAAATCAATTTATTATAGACAGAGAACAGCAAATGACTTAAATTAAATCCTAATAAAATGTATGTTTAATGTGTAAATAGTTTGGTTTATTACTAGAAGGTGCTTCATTATTTAACGTGTTTCAGTCTGTTTTATAACTACCTGATCCAGATGAGGACTGAGACTGCTTAGAACTATCATGGATTTATGCTCATAATGTTCTATATTTACATATTCCACCTTTCTGTAAGCATCGCAAATTCAAACTGATTACCGGTAGACTGCAACCAGCTAAGGCTTGTGGGTCCTCAGGTTCTAAATGTCCACTTCCTGGTTTAAATCTTACTTAACTGAAAGGCTTTTTTTGTGTTAGCAGGTAACTTTACATATGAGACGATAGAAAAAACATGTGGCGTTCCCCAAGGGTCCATCTTGGGATCCCTTTTATTCTATATCGACAACATGATAAGTTAACTATACAGTCGACTTACAGATGTTCATTACGATGCCATTGCAACAGAAGACTATGAAGCCACTCAAGCAATGGGTGAATGCATCAAAGCATTGATGTGCCAACATGTTGTTCAGCTACATTAAAAAAAAGACAAACCCCCCCCAAAAAACGGACATTATATATTGTGGACCAAAAAAGGGGTGTATAAAAGTTAGCAAAAAGCTACAGTTAATCCAGCTAGAAAGCATCAATCAGGCTCTAAATCTGAGGGTAGTAATGGACTTAGGGATGCACGATATAATCGGCCCCTATCGGTATCGGCCTGTATCGGCCTTAAAACTGAATATCGGACATCGGCCACCCCACCGATATTTAACCCGATATTTGATCAGCTTCTGAGTTTCTAAAGTCTAAAAAAAAATATAAACATACTACTTCTTCTTCTTCCTCAAAAACTTCTTTTTTTACAGACTTTAAAACTTCTAAAGACGAGGGAAAAAATATTGATACATTAAAATATCCCAATATCTTCATATGCTGATATATTGCCATTTATAAACACCATATCAATCTCTTTTACTAATGAAATATTGCTATATGTCATCGTTATGCTACGAAATCCCCCGAAAATTCACAAAATTTTTCCATATTTTTATATGTTGATATATTGATGCGGTATCGATCTATTTTACTAACGAAATCTCTCAAGAATTTGCAAAATATCACGAGAGTTTGTAACAGAACGATGAAATTTCACGAGATTTTGAAAGTAAAATAGATCGATACCGCGTTTTTAAAAATCTATTTGATATCAGCAGATGAAAATATATTTGAGTATATTATTTTTCAAAGTGTCAGAAATGGATAACAAAACTGCTATTTTCAATGACTACTTATTTTTGTCCAGCTTTAACATCAGTATCGATATCGGTTATCGGCTACATGAGTTTTAAAATATCGGCATATCGGATATCGGCCAAAATCCCAATATCGTGCATCCCTAAATGGACTCAGACCTGTACCTTCATAGTCTCATAAAGACAGGAACAAAGTCGGCCTTCTATCCCCTAAAGAACATCTCAAATATCAAAGGTATACTATGCAACCGTTGTTGATTTTCCAGCGAGGCTCCCCCCAGAGGGCGAAAGTAAAAGTGCACTGTCGTAAATATGCTCAGCTGTTCTCCTGGTTTCTCCGTCTAGCCAGGCGCGGTTGTTTTGAGCTTAGCAGACAGGCGAACGCAACAAATCACCATGTCTACTGCGGTAAGTGACTATTTTGTTCCAATTTTCGAGTTTGAAAATTCTCGCTGGTTCCGCCATGATAACTGCACAAATATCGCCACTGCGCTAGCAACGAGCATGCCTTTCACTGGGGGCTTGTAGCAGTTCTCGCCGTAAAGCAAGACCGACTCTCGCGATGCACGAGACTTCTGAGCCTGTGGGTGCGGGCCGAGGGCTCCTGCAATTGCAAGTACGGTATTTCCCCTACAGACCACCAGGGCGGCCGAGAAAACCTTTGTTCGACCTGAAATGACTCATTTAATCATCCAAAACGTTATGGAACACATTAATTAACTGAAAAATGTTGCATAGTATGCCTTTAAAGGACTAATGTTGCAAATGTCCTGCTTCGTTCATTTTTAGTAGAATCGATCTCTGCAGCTGTTTCTGCTCAGGTCTACCTAAAAAGTGGATCAGACAGCTGCAGATGATCCAGAATTCTGCTGCCTGCATCCTCACTAGAACTAAGAAAGTGGAGAGCATCAGCCCAGTTCTAAAGTCCTTCCTCTTGGTCACTGTATCACAAAGAATTGACTTCAAAACACTCCTTAGTCTATAAATTTCACTCCAAAATACATTAGAGTCTCTTCACTGAAAAAAATAATGCAACTCTTTTTGGCATTTACTTAATTATACTCAGTTAATTTAAGACAATTGTTTCATGTTCTAACGTACTAGCATAAAAAAATTGTTAAAGTAACTCAACATGATTAGGTTGGATTATATTTTTCATTGTTGCTGTCAGTGGATCAACAGCCAGACCCCTCAGGTCTACTAGATCAAATCTACTTTGCAGAACCAGCATCAAACATCTAGAAGCAGCTTTTAGTTCTTGTGCTCCATAAATCTGGAATAAACTCTCAGAAGTACGGAAGAGGATTAGGGCCAATGAAAAAAAAAAAAAAGTTAACTGATTTTTTTCCTTTTATTTCAGTATAGTATGGGAAAAATCTCAGAATTCTGAAAAAAAAAAGTCAGAATTCTGAGATTAAACTCAGAATTCTGAGAAAAAAGTCAGAATTCTGAGATTAAACTCAGAATTCTGAGAAAAAAGTCAGAATTCTGACTTTAATCTCAGAATTCTGACTGAATTCTGACAATAATTCTGAGTTTAACCTCAGAATTCTGACTTTAATCTCAGAATTCTGAGATTAATCTCAGAATTCTGACTGAATTCTGACAATAATTCTGACTTTAACCTCAGAATTCTGACTTTAATCTCAGAATTCTGAGATTAATCTCAGAATTCTGACTGAATTCTGACAATAATTCTGACTTTAACCTCAGAATTCTGACTTTTTTTCCATGTTAAACTGAAATAAAATTAAAAAATCAGTTAACTTTTTTTTTTCAGTGGCCCTAATCCTCTTCTGTACAGAAGACTAAAAGCACTGAAACCCTCAGTTGTTTTATATTGAGATAAAAAAAACAAAATTTATTTAAAGTGGCCTTTGACTGAACTATCTAGATAATATCTATATATTTTCATTCCTGTCCTTCATCTGATCTTTCCTTTCCTTCTTCTAAATCATTTTTTTAGAATAATCTTATATTTTCATTCATTTATTTTTGTTCTCTTTAAATATTTTGTGTTGTCTTTATGTCTTATCGGTGTACTTTCGGTTTTCTCATGTAAAGGACTTTGAAATGTCTCGCTACTGAAATTTCAGTTTGGTTTTATATTTTCACATGACGGAAAAACAAACCAAAGGAGTGGATTTCCAAACCATATTCCCGGTTTCCTGAACCGTACATTATCCTTGGATACCTTCCATGGGTCCCAAAACCTCAAAGGATCCTGAACTCTTCTGAACCATCTTTTTGGCTTAAATTTGTCCACATTTCCATTTAGGTTTGATCTTTATCTCCTTTTTAAACTTGCATCAAATGTTTTTTTCTGCACGATTTCACATCCATTTGTAACTAAAACTCATCACACTTCTGTTTGCACATTTCTAACACCAGGAAACCTGAATCATAAGGCGATTTTCATCTTCTCTCTGCATATGTGGATTTCATTTATTTATGGATATCATGTTCTATTGCTTCTAAAAGAGCACAGAGAGGTAGTTTAGGGACGAAGGAAGATTTTAAAGGGAGTGAAAGTTAAGCATCCAAGGGAAGCAGATCTGGAAACAATTTGCAGATCTCTCGCTATAAGTCTGGGAATCCCTCAAAGCCCACCAAATGATGCCTGTAGCTTCTTACTATCTGATCAAAGCCCAGCTAGAAGAACACAGAGTGGATTAATAAATGAACCAGAGGACGTTTGTTTAAGAGTGCAAGATGGCAGGAGGATAGGGAAAGCCCAGAGTGAAGCACATGAACGTGGACCCGGTACGGTTCAGAGAGGGACACGTGGGAAAGCAGTGATGGATGGCTCACACGCCAATCGTTGGGCAAAGATTAGAGCTGGACGCTGCCAAAAGAGGCAGCATGGCGGCCGTCCAAAGCCCACAGAGAACAAAGGCCTGGGCTCCCTGAGTGTGAGCGAGCGCCGGCCTGCCTAAGGAGCCCCACGGCTTCATATTTACATGTGACGCTCCGGAGGTAATTGCACTGAATTCCTGTAGCAGATTGCAAACATGGGGAGGGGGGGGGGCTTTTCTTTAACCTACACAACAAACAAAGCGATCCTGATCTGTCCTCCTCTCCCTTTCAAAGGATCCTTAACCAAAGATGCAGAAGGGTTTAAAGTTCTCACGCTTAAAAGCAAACAGATTCATTACTCTTTGTTTTAAATCAGAGGGAGAAGAAGAAGAGGACTTCCTCTCTGCTTCGGAAAAACAGGAGTTTTCACACATTCCCTCGATTACCTGCTGCGTTTGGGAAATGATTTGCGTTTAAATCAGTTTGTCTGAAGATGATCTCTGGTGTAGAGCTTCACAGCAGTAGGTGGACAAAAGGGAAAACGTGTCAGGGTTGCTACGGTTCGTGAATCTAAGTAAACGAGCTGCGGCCTCTCTGCTCTCGGCTCGGCAGGGCTGCCCGGCGCACATCAAAGTGAGCTCTGACCTTACATACCAGATGAGGTTTCGATTAATGAGGTCTGAACATCAAACACTGAGATCCCCCCCCTTCAAATCAGAGAAATTTACAGCCTACAAAAAAAAAAGAAAAAAGAGAAATACTTGAAACAATAAAGAAAAAGGATCCATGTCAGCGTTTAGATGCTTCTCCGTTTGAACATCGCGGTCAGGACAGGGAGCATCCAGAGCATCCAAAAAGAAAAACCTTCCAATTATCTGATGTGTGGGAGAGAAAAATAAGGAACCGAGCAAATCAAACTTCCCTCGACCCAACAGTTCAAAAAACAGCAAAAAAAAGAAAAAACTTTGCACGCCTGGTGCTTTACTGATTTCATGTGGGTGCAAAAGAAACGCTTCACAGGACCTAAATGGACTCAGCTCTGATGCTGAAGTGTGAAAAGTGCTTCACTGGAAAAAATTGAAATCTAGATAAGTCTTTTTTTCTTAAAATAAGTGCATTTGTTCTTGGATTGAGGACGTAAAAGAGACATTTTGCCAATGGAACAAGACAATTTACATTTCAAATAAGAAAACAAAATCGCATTGTCTTATTTCAAGTGCATATTATCTAATTATCCTATTTTAAGAGTAAAAATACACATTCCATTGGCAAACTACCTGATTTACCTACTCAAATTAAGGGTAAATACACTTAATTTAAGAAATGTTTACTTATTTATAGATCATTTTTCCAGTGTCTCAGTTTACAGCCCCTAAAAAAACACATATTATGTTTATGGGAGAAACCTGAAGAATACTTCTTATGGAGCAAAGAGGTTTTTTTGTAAATGAAAAGATAAATATATGTAACACAAGTGTGACTTTTGAAAACTTGTTAATAAAAAAAAGTTTTGAAAGGAGCTTTGTTTTTCTTTCTCAGAATGAATTTTTTTATGTTATTTTCACTTTTTAATAAATTTCATATGTTTAAAATTCAATTTTTGTATTTTTATTTATATTTTGTCTTTTCAAATTCCTCTTTTTCAGATGTTTTACAGAAAACGTCCTCTGAAGTGTGAGGAGCAGAAAAACATACACTATATTGCCAAAAGTATTTGCTCACCCATCCAAATTATTGGAATCAGGTGTTCCAATCACTTCCATGGCCACAGGTGTATAAATTCAAGCACCTAGGCATGCAGACTGTTTTTACAAACATTTGTGAAAGAATGGGTCGCTCTCAGGAGCTCAGTGAATTCCAGCGTGGAACTGTGATAGGATGCCACCTGTGCAACAAATCCAGTCGTGAAATTTCCTCGCTCCTAAATATTCCACAGTCAACTGTCAGCTGTATTATAAGAAAATGGAAGTGTTTGGGAACGACAGCAACTCAGCCACGAAGTGGTAGGCCACGTAAACTGACGGAGCGGGGTCAGCGGATGCTGACGCGCATAGTGCGAAGAGGTCGCCAACTTTCTGCAGAGTCAATCACTACAGACCTCCAAACTTAATGTGGCCTTCAGATTAGCTCAAGATCAGTGCGCAGAGAGCTTCATGGAATGGGTTTCCATGGTCGAGCAGCTGCATCCAAGCCATACATCACCAAGTGCAATGCAAAGCGTCGGATGCGGTGGTGTAAAGCACGCCGCCACTGGACTCTAGAGCAGTGGAGACGCGTTCTCTGGAGTGACGAATCGCGCTTCTCCATCTGGCAATCTGATGGACAGGTCTGGGTTTGGCGGTTGCCAGGAGAACGGTACTTGTCTGACTGCATTGTGCCAAGTGTAAAGTTTGGTGGAGGGGGGATTATGGTGTGGGGTTGTTTTTCAGGAGCTGGGCTTGGCCCCTTAGTTCCAGTGAAAGGAACTCTGAATGCTTCAGCATACCAAGACATTTTGGACAATTCCATGCTCCCAACTTTGTGGGAACAGTTTGGAGCTGGCCCCTTCCTCTTCCAACATGACTGTGCACCAGTGCACAAAGCAAGGTCCATAAAGACATGGATGACAGAGTCTGGTGTGGATGAACTTGACTGGCCTGCACAGAGTCCTGACCTCAACCCGATAGAACACCTTTGGGATGAATTAGAGCGGAGACTGAGAGCCAGGCCTTCTCGTCCAACATCAGTGTGCGACCTCACAAATGCGCTTCTGGAAGAATGGTCAAAAATTCCCATAAACACACTCCTAAACCTTGTGGACAGCCTTCCCAGAAGAGTTGAAGCTGTTCTAGCTGCAAAGGGTGGACCGATGTCATATTGAACCCTATGGATTAGGAACGGGATGTCACTTAAGCTCATATGTGAGTCAAGGCAGGTGAGCAAATACTTTTGGCAATATAGGGTATTTCTACTGGGCTGCGTGAACATTTTTATCGGTATACAAAGGATTCAATTCGTAAAACTCAATCTGAAATACAGAAATAAAGAAAAATAAAATATAAAATACAAAATTTGTAGTAAGAGACAAAAAAATTAAGTTTATAGTAATTAAATTTAAAGACAATGAAAATAACTGACCAAAAAAAAAAATCTTAAAAAAATGGAAAGTTAATTCCAAAACCCTTTTTTTGATTAAAGGCTTTTTTGAAGTTTAATTTCTGTAAGTTTCCATTTACAAAAAGTATTCTTTGCTTGCAACAAGGATGAAAAAATCATCGTTTATGATCTACAATCATAAACCGGGCTTAAAATACTTTTTGTTCATGTTTTGATATTGATATAATTAATTAAGAGTAGAATATGTTATATTATTAATCTTCTTTTGAGGGGATTCTGCTCAAAGCAAGTAAAATTATCTCTCAGTGCAATAAGACAATTGCTCGTTTGACTTTAAGAATACACACCATGATTTCAAGGTCTCTTACTGAGTGCAGTGGCGTAACTAATTGCACTTTTTATTTCCCAGAGCCTCCCGTTCACTTCCTGTTCCAGACAAACTGAACAGAGACACTCCATCGAGGTAAAAGATATAGATAAACAATATTGACTCACGCTCATCCAGCTTCCCTATGCAGTCATTCCTTTTTCTAACAGTTACCCTAACCCTAGTCACTTTAATTCTACCTTTGCAGTGACTGATATGTCATTATGCACAGCAGCTACTGATGATTTATATCTGTGCTAACTTGTTACCTGTTTTATAAACAACGTTCATATCAAGCGAAGTATTTGCTTTATTCATTCAACATTAGAAATGGATCGGTTTCGGGTTTCATACCTATACCTAGAATCAAGGTTTTGGTCTCAGATTGGATCAGGAAAATATATATATATTTATTCAGTAAGATATTGGGCAAAAATTAAGTATTCAACACAAAAACACAAATTATGGCCCAGCAGGGTGAAGGATCAGAAAAAAAAAAAACTTAACCAGAACTGAGCTACTGGCATATATATAAAAGACTTTGCACTTCTACAGGAATGAAACAAGCTCTCTGCATAAACTATTGGAAATTCACTTCAAATATTTTTCAGTTAAGCCTTTAAATGAGCTGAAAGTTTCCTGAAAGAAAAGAAAATAACAATCTATCTGCGCAACAACATAGGTCTGAAAAGAAGCAGCTTGAGCGGCTTTAAGGGGAACCAGAGAGTGGGTAAACAGGACAGCAGGAAACAGAGCAGGTTTTTAATGAGCGACAGCTTCATATGGGCGGCGTGTTAACAGCAGAGGCAGCTGCTCTGTGTGCCGTTCGGACTGAACACCTGTCCTCATTCAGGGAGGCCTCAGCAGCAGCCGCAGATGGACAGTGGATGAATGAAACGTCTTCAGATTTGATCCTACTGACAGACACTCGCTGACACGTCCTCCAGGTCACTAAAGGAGGTTAGCTTTTCACCTGCTTCAACAAGTTGGATTATTGTTTTATATTTTGATAGAAACAATCAAATAAAATAAATTCTTATCTCCTGTACATCATTAAAATATACCTACTTTTGTCTCTGGATATTAATTTTACCACAAACTTCAACATATTTTATGTAATCAGCCAACAGAAACTCATGGAGAATCCTGAAGTGGAAGAAAGATGATTTTCTAGAAACACTTGTTGCTGCAGCTTCTCCTCTGAGACTTTAAGAATCTATTAATCAGCTTTTAGACTAAAAGATTTACACCTTTCTCTATGTGAGGATTTGGTTGTGGTTTGAGGGCCCAAATGCAGAGGCAGGGAGGCAGAGGTGAGTTTCTTGTTGGTTTAATGAAGGGTAAACTGAACACAGAGGCAGGAATCCAAAAAATCCCAAAATCAAAACATGAAAACAAAGTCAAACAAACCCGAAACCATGGAGACATCTGGGGAAAAACAATCACGAGGAGGAGAACTCGGAGAGAAGGAGTAGGAGGAAGTTAGACGAGGAACCAGCACAGAGAAACTGAACAAAGAGTCTATTTATGGGAGACTGAAACAAAGAGAGGACTAACGAGCAGATTGGGAGCAGGTGTGAGCAGAGCAGAACAGGAAAGGAGCTAGGGAAAAAGGAGAACACTAGAGGGCAGCAGAGGGCAACAAAATAAAAACCTGAAAATAACCAGAAAACACAACAAAATAAGAATTAAACCACTAAAACTAGAAAACAAGGAGCAAAGTAAAGTTGAATAATCAAAAGAAAACAGAACCAAAACTATGACATAGCTTCCTGTTGCCCCAACATGTTTTCTTACTGAGTATTTTTTGTTTTTCTCCATCCGTCTTCCTTTCAACTGTGATCAGCTTCTCAGTGTCTCGCAGTATCATTCAGCGGAGGATTTAGATCATTTGGGGCCCTAGGCAAAGACAGGCCAGGGGCCCTCTAAATTGAGAAGACAACACATAAAACAGACCCATTATACATTTACAGAAATTTTAATAGAACAGTCATGCATTATTTGTTCTAGGTTGTGTCCCTCTCTTCTTGTCCCTTTTATTGTTGTTTTCATCTCTATGTTTTGTACTCAGCTGACTTTTTTATGTTTTCTCAAAAGCACTAAGCTCACTTAGCTGATTGCTCCTTCCTGTGTTTCCAAAAAGGCCAAAGTAAATAACCCAGTCCTTCTTTTCACTGTAGACAAGCCATGATCTGCTTATCTGTTCTCCATTTTTCATTTGGATGAAATAATAGCTGCATGAATCATGACAGCAGACAAGATAGAGGAGAGCAGGAGGCGGGGTTACCAATCTACTCGCTCTGGAGAGCAGAGTTCGCTGCTTTTAGATGTTGTCGCCAAAGTCTCCAGTAGCAGAAAAAAGTGGCTAGATTTGGCACTAGTCATTTTTTAAAAATACAATTACATTACATTTCCGCCTATCACACTGCCCACTAAAACCTTTGTGGAACAAACATGCTTCAACCTATTCAGTCCAAATTTGCTTGAGTTATTGTAAAGAGGTGCATCCATAAACTGAGAGTTAATCCATAGTTTCAAATGGGGTTTCATGATGTTTTGCAGTGTTTATTTTGGAAAAAAAATTGCCGACGCTAAATTTGTTTCATTTTTTTTCTGTGTTCAATCACCTGTAAATCAGATATGGTGATATCTAAAATTGTGGTTCCACCTGAAAAAAAATCCTCAATGGCTTTCTGTCATACAAACAGTTGTATTGAGAGCTGTACTTGCTTTAATTCACATATGTAACTTCAGGCTGATTTTTCTCCTGAGACCCTCGGGGCTTAAGGGGTTAAAATACCCCACAGTGCATGCCCACCTTAACATGCAAGTTAATTTTAAAGTTCTTTTCTTATCTTTTTTAATCCCGTTTATGTTGAAATTAAATCAAGTTTCCAGTGGTATTATCTCCTACCTGTTAGGAATCCAGTTTGTGTGGGTTGTGTTTTTGTGTTTTCTCCCTCCACCACCAGGTGGCGCCCGGTTCTTGTTGACCCTTTCATACACCTGTGGATGGTTGCCCCATTACCTGAGGACTCTTAAGCTGCTGACTGCCACTACCTCGACGCCAGAGTGTTTGCCAGTTTTGGGTACTCTAGCCAAGCTGAGTTTTGCTGAGTCAAACTGAGTTTTTGTCGCCCTGAGTCTTTACCTTGTTGTTTTTTGTCTTTGCCTCTCGGCAGGAAGTCATCTTGCAAACTGGATGTTTGGGCCTTCTCCCCCTGGAAGGATTGTTTGAGCTTCACACTGAGCAGGGGAAACATCTCCACACTAACCGTTCAAGTACCTCAGGAAATCTAAGTGGCAGTTAGCTCCACTGCTCCTCAAGGAACAAACTTTACCTGGGTAAACCCTGTCCGGCCTCCAACGAGTCAACTGATTTCTGGAACAACCCACACCGACTGGATTCTCGGAAGGACAACTTTTTCAGGAAGCGTGAGTCCAGTTGCTATTCAGCTTTGCAATTCGTAGCTCAAATTTCCCACTGAGCCTGAACTAAACACTGAACTTCCTCTTTCACTTTTCAGTCCCGGTTCACCAGCGTTCAGAGCAACAAGGGACCCATCTTGACTTGTTTTCAATAAACCTGTTAAACCTTTTCCTGGTTTCTCTGAGTGGTTTCCTGCATGTGGGTCAGATCGCTGAAAAAGATCATGACACTACCAGAGGAAGGCCTGACATTTCCATGACTTTATAACAACATAGTAGAAAAATCTCATATTTCTGTGGAAATGTTTTTAAAAAGAAACAAAAATATTTGTTATGAATTTTTTTTGGGATCGGATTTACTTCAGGTTCTGTAGTTTCTGTTAGAAAATGTTAGATATTACAGGGACGAGTTCATGCAAAGGAAATGGAAAAAATAAAGTCATTAAATCTAATCTTACAGATAGAAATAGTAACACAGGATACTTTAAATCTAATTAAAAATCAATTAAGCATGATGTGTTCTTTTTATGTGAAACTTACTTCAGAACAACCCAGAAACTGATTATTACAGGTGGATAAACGATAGACGCAGCTTACAGTTGTGTTTCTCCAGCGGAGTTTTGCAGAGCACAAACATCTTTGAACTTCTCACTCTCTGTTTGCGGTCATATTTAGAGTTGTAAGTCATATATTCTATATGATAAATGTCTCATAACGGCACCGTCTCTGAGCTTCAAGCTTTATCAAGATCAAAAAGCATTTCTGCTCTTTCATCATGGCAGAAAAGCACAGAACTCTGTATCATTTCATTACAGAGCCGTGGTCAGAAAGTAGGAGTGAGTTTGTGTTTGAAGCTTTCAAACCTGATCGTTATAGAACATCCTTTCATGTCCCGTTTAGGAGGATTATTTGCAATTTGTCATTTCTCCTGAATAAACATCACTTTTCTGTCTGGCTCGTTCAAACTTAGCTGGAGAACAGAAAGGAAAGCAAACCTCTGACCTATTAATGAGCAGATCAGAGTTATTTAAACCACTTTTATCATCCGGATGAAAAGAAAAATGAATAACTCCTGTTTTAATCAGCAAAACTAACAAGGAGAAGTTTGCTTTCATCAGAAAAATAACTGAAGCCAGTGAAAGAATTTAATCAGGAACGCTGTTCTGGTTTCAGAATATCTGCGAAGAAAAAAACCCAAAAAAGGCTGATTAGAGAAAAGGGAGGAGGGAGTAAAATATCAGGGAGACAAGCAGAAACCCAAAGACATCATTAAGGTAATGGGTTGCTGGTGATTAAGAGCATAATATGGTTGAGTATGTGAGACTGCAGGACGTTTAGAGGCAGGTGAGGCTTAGAGAGATTAAAAATGAAGGCCAGAGTGGAGGCAGTGAGCGCTTTATGAATAAATCTTAACCTGACACGAGAAAACGTTTGGGAAAATATCAGCAGGACTCGACTTGTGAGTGAAGCTGCAACAGACTTCTTATCCAGGTCCTTCACCTCTATCTTGAACCCTAAGAGGAACATTAAAGCCAACACATGCAGTCCTGCCTGGATATGGGGGCGAGGTAATATTTATGTAAGTCTAATGTCAAAACAAGAGAGTGAAAATGAGACCTCAATCTTAATCCTCTCAAATTATACTAAACCAAACCTCTTTTTATATCAATCATCTATTTTGAAGATAGTATTTTACAATAGAATTGATCTTTTCAGCTTTTTGCAAACACTTTAACTCCATTTGTAGTTTCTCAGTGTCTCATGCAGGGTTCCTACAGCATAAGGCAAGTTAAATTCAAGACTTTTTAAAACTTTTTAATGCCAATTGAAATAAAAACTTAAGACCAGATTCACAAGAAACACAAGAAAAACCCGCTTGCGACAACTTAACCCAAAGGTTTATTATAACATAAACCACTGCACTAATGTTTCAAATGTTGAAAAGCTTCCCATACAGGAAGAAAGCTAAAAACACACAAATGACAGATATATTTGAACAATTATTGAACTGAATTCACAAACTTTGTTTTAGCAGGGAACAAAACAAATCAGCTTTAAAGCCCCAACATAACCAGTGCTACTGTAAGTCTTTTTAGCAGCTATTTTTCTTTGTATGGTTTTCTTAGTATGTTTGATTTGGTGATAAGTGGAGGCGTTGCAGAGACAAGGGTGGAACTAAACTGAGAAATACCGGCTGTTTCTCTGTAACTCCATTTTGACGCTTTGTGTTTCGTGCTTCGCATGTGCGACTCCACTGCCTTAATTCCCATCGTTTTGAGCTTGAATGACTTCTTGCACTAAATCCACTGAGCCTCATGTATGTTCCCTGGTTTTAGCCATGGAGAAAACTCTTGGCTGGAGACAATTTTGGTTACATTTACACTCGCTCAGATTTTCCAGATAAAAAGTAAATGGCGCATCTCCCAAATGTCCCGGCCGCAAAAACGCTTTTATTGGTTCCGCTATCGGGAAGGAACCAATAATGGGGAGCTGTTTTTTATTCTTAAATAGAAAAAAAAAAAATTAGCAATTTTAATGTTTTATTTAGATTACAAAGATAAATCGTAATAAAATAATCCTATTTATGATGTTTTAAAAATTAAGACCTAAGAAAGACCGATTTAAGACATTTTAATACCAATTAAGGCCTTAGTTTTATTTTGAAGAATTTAATGCCTTTTAAGACTTTTTAAGGACCCGCGGGAACCCTGTCATAACATTTTTAATTTGGTTCTTGCTTTCTGATCGTTAGCCTAGCAACAACTTTGAAGCCAACACTTGACATACAATAGCAGCCAAAAATGTCCCCACCTTCCTTGATGGGTCCTTGGCTGTTCCCCTACAATTCCTTTTCAAACATCAATCGTTGTACTAAAATATTCTTTCTGTCATGATTTGTGGACATTAAGATCTAAAGAGAAGCACCACACCTGGTCAGAACCTGTAATTCAGCCAGTGGCTGGTTTGCATGAACCTGTCCATGATGAGCAAGCATGAAGCGACAGTGGTGAGGAAAAACTCCCCTTTCGGAAGAAACCTCTGGCAGAACCAGGCTCAGCATGGCAGTCTGTCGGACCAATTGTGATGTGACAGGGAATGCAGTAAGACTCCGGGAGGAATTACACTCTGATAGGGACGAAGTTTAAGAAGCACCATGGAAAAGTCAGATGGAGGTGATGGAGGTGGATTGAAGTGAGCTAATCTGAGAAAATCAAAATCAGATATAGCGCAACAACTCCTTGGGGATTTGGCTGGGTAGCAGGCTGAGTCGTAGATTTGAAGACCTTTTACAGGGGTTGACGTTAAAAAATTGCCCTTTGGGCAAGTGATTCTCACATTTAATTTGCCCAGAAACTATTTTTACTTCCCCAGTATAATGTTTGATAAACATAGTTCCTAATATTTATTTTTGTAAATATAACAATGAAACATGTTTGCTTTTTAAATGTTTTTTGTAATTGAGTATTTTTTAAGTTTCCAGGTTCCTGGTGTGTATCTGCAAGCGTCAGATAATGAACTCAAGCCTACATTACCGTGTTAACATGCTTTTCAATCCTTCCTGCACATTCTTTTCAAACTAAACTTTGCTTTAAACTGTTGTGTGCTTGGAAAAATATAAATTGTAATGTTAAAAATGTAAAAAAAACTTGACAGGTTAAAAACAAAATAAATCACAAGACAGAAGTCAATGTCACAAATGAATAACTTTTATTTTAGAGTCACGGTATGTTTATACAAGATAATACTATTAATATAATGTGACTTTTCTAGAGAATCATTATACATAGTTATTTTATACAGGGTTTCCACAGTCTGACATCATTTCAGAAATCCCCGACCATAAACAGACTCAGGATTAGTTTCCCCTGACAAAATAAATGCAGCCGTTTGTCGTTTTGGTAACTACATCAAAATTAACGCTAGGTGGACAAAAATCACGCCATCTGGCGGAAAATTACCCGGCTTTTTCAAATCACGCGAGAATGTGTACAAAACAAAAAAAAATGGCGCCGGCAACGCTTCTGAGTCGTTTTCATTGAATGTCGGTGATTTTAAAGTAACTTTGAGTGACAAATTTTTTTTTGCGACCATTGCACTTGCCCGGCAGGCAAATGCAATGAAATTTGTACTCTCCCAACAATAAAAACTACTTGCCCGGGGAGATCGGGCGACGGTTAACATCGAGCCCTGTTTTAAGATGAACTGATTAAGATGAAATGTTGATTTGGATTCGTGGGGATGCGGTTCATAGCTGATTGGCTTGCGTCGGAGGCGGATGACGGATGAGGGTAAGTAATTCAGTTTTTTCCGTAGAACTTCCACCTAGGCTTCATTTAATGTATCTTCCTGTTCAAACACATCTGAATCAAATGCCGTAATTACCTCCTGTGCGACATTGTCAAATGTTGCATGCAGCTACAGCTAAACTATCCGACAAAACTGCAGGGTTTAAAAGTTCACAGCTCATGATGCATGTTCTCACAACTGTGCGGCCCGACGCTCTGATGCGA
This sequence comes from Cyprinodon tularosa, assembly GCF_016077235.1. Classification (NCBI taxonomy): domain Eukaryota; kingdom Metazoa; phylum Chordata; class Actinopteri; order Cyprinodontiformes; family Cyprinodontidae; genus Cyprinodon; species Cyprinodon tularosa. The sequence goes on from NW_024038929.1 coordinate 1,384,134, forward strand.
ACTTGCGACGGCCGACTGAATTTCAAACATGTTTGATTTTCTCCCGACCTTACGATTCCTGATATGGTGGTTTTGAGAGGCTAATAGCCCCTCATTATCCCCTGTGCACTACATGACACACGATCAGGCTGAAAGTCGGCCCAATCGTAAAATTCTCGCACGACTGGAGAATCGGGCTGAAAGGCTTAACTTATTTTCCTTGTTCTGAGATTCTATATTTTATAAATTTGAGATTTTTATTCAGTTTTAAAACAAACTCTGCAAATTTAACAGAATAAAAGTCTTGAAATAAAATCACAGTGTATAATGCATCCACAAAATTAAAATCAATCTACTAAAAATGTATGAAATTTTTCCTATGATGAATATAATTGTTTTTCTGAGATGCAGCTGTACAGCAGGTGAACGCATAATGATAAAACTAATTAACAACAAAGCAAATATAATTTGGATATTCTACAAACAGGATCACTTTTAGTCTTGAAGGCAAGACTATTTTTATTTTTATATAGCCTGTAGAGTAGTTTTTAGAGCCTAATTGCTGTTTTCTAGTTGGATTAACTGAAGTTGTTTGTGTCGCACCTGCTATGACCCACCCACCTGGGATTCATCACCCGATCAGCAGTTGCAGCCATTTAATGACGGATCCTCCACCTGCTCAGCATCAGATTGTTTTCTATCAGTAACACAGACCAAGTCTAACAAGATCTAACCTGCTTGTAGTGATGGTGAGATGAAGCCTCCTGCGGCATTGAACCGTTTAGGCAAATTGCTTCAACAATCCCCACAGTTCATGAAGCTTCATGTGAACATGTCACCACCCACTGGTGAATTGCAGAACTACAGTTGGTATTATAATCTGTGATTTTTTTAGAATTGTGTTCCTTTTTCCCCCCCATTTAAGTTCCTTTGAAATTATTAATGATTGGTGTGTATAATAAAAAAATGTGTACGTTTTTTTGTGTAAAATGTTTTGGAAGGGAACAATCATTTAAGGTTTTCTTTCATTTTAGTAACATGAACTCAAGCAGACATTAAAAATGTTTGTGCAAATGGGGCAATGATGAGCAAATTTAAAGGTGTTGGTGTCATGAACCGAGGACAGATGGACCCAGTATTCAAGGAGAGACAGTCAGTAGGAAAGTTCAAAACGTTTAATAAACAAAACAAAAGCGGAGCTGTGGCTTGCGGACACTGCAGGATGGGGAGCAGGGCACCGCCCAATCTCAGACACTCTGGTTTAATAGTCCAGTCCTAGAATGTTCCCAAGTGCTGCAGTTCCAGAGGACATGCTGGAAGCTGATCCTGGTCAGGGATCCAGAACAGACAGGATCCAGATCAGGCAGGAACAGAAACAGGTGGCAGGATCCAGACTTCCAGGCATCCACAGGCTCCCAGGAGGGTTCAGAGTCTGACGGGGTCTGAAAGCATGACCAGGTGGTCACGCACAGGAGCAGACAGGATCAGGTGCAGACAGACAGGCTCAGTGGAAGAGGGTAGCCGAGACAGGACGTGGAACCAGAACTTGAAGCAGGACTTTAAACTGGTCTCCTCCCTGGAGCCATAACCTGACAACAGCCAGATGCATGTCTCGCTCCGCCTAGCTCCACTCACATACATCTGGGAACCCGCCATAGGAATTGCCTTTACTGAAGGCTGGGCCTTATCAAAACTCCTTGCATATGATTGGATAAGCCACTTGTCTGTCATCTTTATTGACGTGCTATTTCAACCACTCACACCGAAGCTAACCCGTGACGCTGTGAGAGGAGGAGCCATTTGGTAGATCAAGCTCTTGCCAAATCCGGTCGGGAGAAGGGCGAAAACATCGTTTCCACCAACAAAAGCCTTCAAAGCCGTTCTCTGATGTTCTTTTAATGAAACAATATCAGATAGATTGGACAACACAGAAGAAATAGCAGCATCAATGCTAACGCTTGCTTCCTCAATGCGAGCCGCCATTGTTGTTGGAATCTCACGGTCGCTTCTCCACTCCAGGACACATCCGCCCTGCGTCCTGATTGGCCAGACCATAAATTTGGTTGGGGAAATCACTTTTAATGAGCGGTGTTCCAGATGTATGTGAGTGGAGCTAGGCGGAGCGAGACATGCATCTGGCTGTTGTCAGGTTACTGGAGCCAGGCTTACTGGATAAAAACTGAACCTCCCGACATATTAAGCCAAAAACCCAGAGGACTCCGCGGGGGAGGAACAGTGGACGATCAGGAGACGAGACAAACACAAAAACCTCTTTCCACTGGCTGCCAGGATCCAGGACATGAACCAAGGCAAAAACTCAGACAAACAGACTAACAGAAAGACAAGAAATGATCTGGCACTGAATGCTCAGGCTGAACTGAATATAAACCAGAGGAAACAGGTGAGAGGAATAAATTATAATTGAGGCAGGGAGGGAAAACGACAGGTGAAAGGGATTACTAATTAAAGAGGAGCAAACAGGCCAGATCATGACAGTTAGTCATTGTATTTAAATATAATAGTTTTCCCAAAGTTTTTGGTTTTAATTGGGTTGGTAATTATGTGTTCAGCCAATCTTTTGGTTAAACTAAGCAATCCAATCTAAGCAGTATATTTACCCAATCTGTATTTGCACAAGAGCAAATCAATACAACCACCAACCTCAGAAATGCAAACCAATGTCTTGAAGCTGATGCCTCTAGCAAGGTGGCAGCACACTAGAAAGCAATACTAATTAACACTAATGTTACAACTGTAACCAATGGATTGCTCAGATTTTGATCATTACATTGGTTAATCTAACCAAACTAGTTTTAACAAACTAGATCTACTCCTATATATCCAAACTCTATCCAACTGACCCCAACTCTGGCTCATAACATCCCACTGCTTTTTTTTCTCTTTTATCCAGTTTATCTGCCTGTCTAAACCTGACCTCGAACCATGGATTCCCTGGCTTTGACCCTCTGCTTGTCTGACCACGATTATCTGGACTGTCCTAAATAAACCCACCAAGCTTTGCTAACTCTTAGAGTCGATCTGTGCCTGTAGTGTGACAGTTTGCTCACTTTTAAACACTCTTCTTTTGATCCAAAGTTTATTACTTCAGTTTTTTTTATGCTGGTGAAGATTGTCTGTCATCCAGGTCATAGTCAATCAACAAAAAATAAAATTAAAAACAATCCACTGGATTGAGTCCGTGACTGGACTTTGTTTCCAAGATGTTTCGCTTCACATACAGGAAGCTTTTTCAATTCAAAATGTCAGAAATAACATTGAGTTCCAGGTTTTAAAACCTGGAACTCAATGTTATTCCTGACATGTTTAACTCAACGTAGAGTTCCAAGTTTTAAACATTGAACGCTATTCCTGACATTTTGAATCAAAAAAGCTTCCTGGATGGGAGGCGAAATGTCTTCAAACTTGGAAACAAAGTCCAGTGGATTGTTTTTGGAATTCAGTTTGTTTGGATGTAGCTGTAATGTTGGCACATCCATGCATTAATCTCTTTAAATGCATTTACCCAGTGCTTGAATGGGCTCACATTCACCTGGAGACACGGTAATTTACTGCTGTGTGTCGTCTGAATAGTTATGGTAACTTAGGGGGAGCATGCAATATTGAATAAAAGGGGCCCTTAGATGGACCCTTGGGGAACACCGAATGTGATTTTTGTGGTTTCTGATGTCAAGTGGCCTATTGACACAAACAAGTTCCTCTTTGTTTAAAGTGTTCAATGTAATTTCTCCCAGAGAGCCCTTTCTCCAGGCTCTCTGAAATGTTCTGTCTGGGTTTATAGTCCACCTCTGTAAGTGTCTGACTTGCAGTTTATCTTCACCATTACTCTGTCAAAAAAAACACCCAGTTAATTCATGTTTATTTTGGTTTATTTTGCTGAAAATAGTCGGATAGACACCAGGATTTTAACAAGATGCTTCGTTCATGTCCAGCATCAAGTCTTTCCCTGATCTTTTACCCCAATTTCATCTGTTCTGTGGATAAATTACAGGCCTTGTATTCATTGTTTGCAGACAGAGATGCTGCATATTAACATGCTGCCACGAAAATAGGAAAAGAAATGGGGAAAAAAAGTCAAATGGGAATAAAACCAGGTCAAGGCTGTTTTTGAAGGTTTCAGTGAGGACTGCAGATTAGGGAAGACATCAGGGTTGACTTATGACTCTTGCTTAGTTCTGTATATCCTCTGGGCCAAATGCTAATCTGTCTCTTAATGTAAGAGGCATCAAACACACACAGTACTCTACACTGTAAAACCCAACGTTGAGTGTGATAAAAAAGGTTATGAAAAAAAATAACTAAAGTCTTCTGTCTGTCTGTGTAGCCAGAGATCCTTCACCAAACTCAAGGTTGTTTCTACAATCTTGGCGCCAATAATCCAACCCAACTACTGTGTAGTCTTTCCTTAGCTCTCTGTGCAGTTATTTTTATATCTAAGGGAAACAAATTATGGATTTGCTGGATTTGCTCCGCATATCCATCTGGAAACCTTCCATTGAAGTAATTTTGGGAAGGAGTGAAAATACTGGTTAGCTGATTAGCCTATGTTGGTGATAGACGGGCCAAATAAACCAATCAGATCAACGAAGCATATGACGTACTAACAGAGTGACGACGAAGAGGAGCCAATTGATAGATCAAACTCTTGCTGAAACCAGTGGGGAGAAGAGCAAAAACATCTTTTCCTCTGAGAAAAGCCTCCAGAGCAGTGTTTTGCTCTTCTTTCAGTGAAGAAATACTCTGTAATTCCGATAAAATTTGATCGATAGCCACGCTAACGCTAGTTTCATCGGCTGAAGCCGTCATGTTCTTTAGACTGAACTGTCGCGCTTCTCGTTGCGTCACACCTCAACCCGCCTCAAAGACAACGCTGATTGGACGTTCGTTTGGTGAACGGCTCCAAATTTTATTTAACGGAAAGTAGCCAGACTGATTAGCGAGTGAAACCTTGAAAGCTCGCGAGATCAGGATGGTCTCAAGAGGCTAAACAAATTACAGGACATTGCAACTTTTTTCTTTTTCTTTTTTGTACTCTATACACTCTTTTTATATTGTCTGTTGCCTTTTTTATCTTTATTTCATCTTGCTTTATCTCTTTGTACTCTATATAAGCTACTGGAACCAGAATGTCCTTGAAGGAGTGATCCCAAGGGATAAATAAAGTTGAGTCTAAGGCTACGTTCACACTGCAGGCCTTAATGCTCAATTCCGATTTTTTTGTGAAATCGGATTTTTTTGCGTGTCCGTTCACACTTCCAAGTATATGCGACTTGTATGTGATCTACTGTGTGAACTGAAAGCATTCAACCGAAGTGTCCCGCATGCGCACTCGAGGACGCGATGACGTCACATGTAGCAAGCGTCCTCAGTGTTTGCGGAAGTAAACATGACTCGTAATACCGCAGCGTATATTGCGTTCTTTAAGTTCTTCTCCAACAGGAGCAGGCACATTACGAACGAAATCTTTTTAAGAAGATCAAAAAGAAAGACCCTCCCCCCGTTCCGGTAAGACCCTTCGAGTTTGGTCTGAATCGAGCTTTCTAAATATGAATTAAGTCAGCAACCTCACTTTCTCTCCATTGACTGCTCTCTGTGTTATCTTCCGCCATGGTTGTTAGTTTCTCCCGCCTCCGCTTAGTAGGACGCAGATTAGTAACGTTTAGTAACATTTGTCAAGTATCAATGACGTGTAGGTCGGATGAATGCGACCTGGCCGTACAGACACAGGTCGCATTTGAAAAGATCAGATACGTATCAGATTCAGGACCACATATCCAAGTGGCCTGGGACGCATTTGAAAAAATCCGATCTGTGTCGTTCAGACTGTCATAAAAAGATCAGATACAGGTCACATATGGGCAAAAAAATCGGAATTGGGTCACTTCAGGCTGCAGTGTGAACGTAGCCTAAGTCCAAGTATGTTCAGTATTGGCATTAATATTATCTGACCTGCTGGTTGGATGTTGTATTACACCTTAAAGAACACAGAGTTAAAAAGATTCACTATTAGTGTCAGGGTTAGTTGAGGTTTGAGGACCCAAACGCAGAGGCAGAGAGGCTGAGGAGATTTCTGGGAGTTTTAATGGGGCAAAAACAGTAAACAAAGGCAGGAATGCAAAAATCCAACTAATAATGAAAAGCAAACCAGAACTAAGAAGACATCTGGGGAAAACCAAACACGAGGAACCAGGGAGAGATGAGGAACATAGACCACAGCATGGGAAGACAGCAAAGAAAAGGAACCAACAAAGAGTGAGAGCAGAGGGAGAGCATATATAGCTGACAGAGACAAAGGGAGGGCTAACGAGCTGACAAGGAGCAGGTGTGAGAGGAGACAACGAGGAAGCCAAGGGGAAAGAAACACACACACACACACACACAAGAGGGCAACAGAAAAACATGAGAACTAACATAGATCTAGAAATTACAACAAAACTGGAAATAAACCAATAAAACTAGAAAACAAGGAGCAAAGTAAAGAACAACAGAATCAAGACCATGACAATTAGTAGCCGATTTTATATAATAAATATTTGTCTTAAATGCAAATACAATTCAGTAAAAACACTGTATGTTGTTTATTTAAATAACCTTTTTATGCGGATGTCGTTTCCATCACAACCAAACTACGTATGCTGGGTCCTGCTAGCTCCGTCCAGCCCGAAACAGCCATTAATATCGTTGAACTTTTTCACTTTGAACTTGAGCGCGTTGATTCAATGAGAACACAACAAGCGATGAATATGAGGAGGACCAAAGGGATGAAGAGGGGAGAGCTTTTTGAGCTTTAATGAAAACTATTACACAGTGTGGCATTGTCTTCATTTACACCAGTCAAACTCAAAGTTAGCTGAACTGTAAAAACTTCCACTGTACTCAGTAAAACAAGGGTCGGCAACCCAAACTGCTCAAAGAGCCATATTGGACCAAAAAAAACAAAGTCTGGAGCGACAAAAATGTAAAAGTCTTATCTAAGTCTAGTAGCAACACAGGCTCTAAGTGTATTAACTCGAAAAGGACTACTTGGGCTTAATTATATGTAACACGGGGGAATTACCCGGATTGTGACCGAGGATGCGGCCTTAAACCAACTAGTAGACCGCTGAAAATAACATCAAGTGGCCTAGGGTCTCCCAATTAAAAGTACATAGGTAGGTCTGGCTTAAAATGAGGAAACAGGATTAGTATACAAATTATATATTTTATTTATGCATTATTTTATAATTAGAAGACAAACTTTATTATTTTACTTTAAAATCCAATAAGGCACAGGAACCCGTGACAAAACAAGTGGCAAACTGAGACTCTAGAAACACACTGCAAACCACGTTAGTAACACACAAGATAAGACAAGATCATATTAATTTAGAAAAACACGAATCTCACGTTGCGTCCTGTAGAGCTGTGCCCAATCAGCTTATTTATAAAAGAAATAAATGGTCATTCTGGTTCCGTAGCGCCCGTGCTACAACTCCAACTCTAGAGAAAACCTTTTACCCGTCTAACAAAAAAAAGGGTCCCATTGGTGAGAGCATAATAAGCAACAGCAGCATTCTGTAACAACCAAAAAAAAACAATAAAGTGTCTGCCAACCATAATAAAACTATGAGATAAAAGAAAATAATGTACCTTCATCAGCCACAGACAGCGGTATTTGCAGACACTGCAGTGAAAACCCACAACTCTTCCAGCAGACCGAATATCCAGATCCAAATTCTAGTGTAGCAGCGCGGCTCCCAACGCTCATTCAAAAGAATCTACTGCATGCCAAACTGAGTCGACTCTCATAGCTTGCTTGGCAAACCTGGTGCCTACAGGTATATACACCTATAAAAGAGCTTTGATGCATTCAAGGACCTGAAACGGGTGGGAATTCACACCCAATAAACCACCCGGTTACATATATAATAGGCATTCATGATTAAATTTTTATCCCGGAGCAAGCAAATGTCACATCCACAGTAGCAAAGGTGACGGAGGAGCAGTGAACGCTCTCACCGTGTAGAATTTACCGCGCGCCGCTTCACTGCCCTTCACTGGGAGGTTTAGGTTTTGTTGCATTGATGAAATTATAGAAACACGATAAAGGAATCTCTCTATGGTGGACGTGTTTCTGTTGGGAGGAGATGAGGAACCAAGCAGGAACTGACATCCATCAGAGCAGAGCTCTCTAACCCAGAAATCCCTCATCCTCCATCACCAGCGTTCCTTGGTGTTATTTTTATTTTGAGGATTTCGAGGGAAAAATGGAAGAAAGTTCCTATGCCTGCATCAGAGCGCTACCTGTTCAATCTGTGAATGTTTTTTTATGTTTGCAACAGAACTAGCAGCAGTAGTGGAGTTCGGAGATGCAATCCACATATAAGTCTATCTTTGCGCTCCTTTAATTTGACCAGAAGTTCTGCAGTCTTTCAGTTTCAGTTTTTCTGACACTCCCAACTTGGTGGTCGGCTGAATATTTAAAGGAATAGTACACCCAAAACATGATTAGCCTTCATTTTCGACTCACCCCCATGCTGAACAACACTCTGGAGTACTTTTTTGATATCTCAAATGCATCTGGAGATCTGGGAGGCTTCTTGCTGTCTGCTGACATTCAAATAATGGAGGTCTATGGCGCCCGAGGCAGAAAGGTCCATAAAAGTCCACAAAAAACGTGTCAATATTCCTCCATACTGCTCGTCCAATGTATTCCAAGTGTCCTGAGTGGGTAGCGTCCATAATTTACTCGAAACGAAGTCATTTAGAATGTTTTTAGAGCATAAACAGTAGTGTATAGGATTTCCTGAAAGCGCGCACATGCGCGTTCAGGACGCTACGGAAGCCGGCAGACCAAACCAGATGAAAGTGCGCATTCAGCGTCTGCTCTGCCAAAAATGCAAGCGTAGAAGAAGAAATGTGCTGTTTACCTGTGCAAAGAAAGAAACAACGAAAGAAAAATGTCTGAGGACTTCAGTGTTGAGGAAGAGCATGAGTTCTTTGCCGAGCTGAATGCGCACTTTCATCTGGTTTGGTCTGCCGGCTGCCGTAGCGTTGTGATCGCGCATGTGCGCGCTTTCAGGAAATCCTATACACTACTGTTTATGCTCTAAAAACATTCTAAATGACTTCGTTTTGAGTAAATTCTGGATGCTAACCACTCAGGAAACTTGGAATACATTGGACGAGCAGTATGGAGGAATATTGACACGTTTTTTGTGGACTTTTATGGACCTTTCTGCCTCGGGCGCCATAGACCTCCATTATTTGAATGTCAGCAGACAGCAAGAAGCCTCCCAGATCTCCAGATGCATTTGAGATATCAAAAAAGTACTCCAGAGTGTTGTTCAGCATGGGGGTGAGTAGAAAATGAAGGCTAATCATGTTTTGGGTGTACTATTCCTTTAATATGCGTTACCTGGATAGGCCTTTCCAAATTACTCTTTTTATTATTTGACAACCTCTCATTACAAAGCAAACATGCAGGCAAACATCCTTTTTTCCCTTTGGGATCCATGGTCTGAGACACATCCGCCACTTTCTTTGCCTGGCACTGCGTTGCGCTGAAACGCGTGTTGCAGACTTTGACCACTGATCTCTTAGCCTGACGTAGTCCTACTCAATTCTAGTCAGAATATGAGTCTGATACTGCTCCATAGAGCTGTGATTATGGGGCGTGTTTCGAACGAACCAGGAAAAAAAATGCCTCTGCCCTCAATTGCATAGACCTACAACCATTAAGAGCAACGGTGTGCGTTGTGCGTATGTTAAGCAACGCATAGTTGTTGTCAACAAAAATCAAAGCGTGCAGTTGCACGCCTAGAATAAGAAGATGAGCCTTGATCGCGTTTCTCTGTTCCTCTTTTAAAATTAATTTGCTGTCGATATCTTCTAGAACAGACCTAATAGCAGAATCTACTCACCTCAACTCTCCAGCGGCAGCCATTGTTGTTGTCACCCAAGCGCGCTTTGGTCACGTGGTTGATTACGTTACTCTTGATCATCTGTCCATCATTGTATAAAGCCCGCCCTGACAATTTGATTGGCCCGCCAGATATTGTGCTAGCATACCCGCGCTACTGCTGAGCAATGCCAGACCGAACTTCCCGACCTCAAACGTTGTGGGCGGGACTAAGTTCGGAATGGCACCCAGGCTACTGATCTCTATGGCTACGATGCAAATTTTTGTTGAAAGAAATGTTTAAATTAATTTATGAAAAAAATGTGTACAGCATTGGAACACATAATGAATGTTTGTTTGACCTCTTGCACACCATATTAAAATAAACAAAAATCTAATTTCATACATTTTTTTTTTAAAAAGCCCCAGGGAGCCATAAGGGGGGCGCTAAAGAGCCGCATCCAGCTCTGGAGCCACCGACCCCTGCAGTAAACTACCAACTTTTTTATTCTATTTTCAGTACCTCTAGATCTTTAAGACTAACATAAAAGTTATTTGTAATTATAACAAAAAATGTTGGGAGTAATCTGGACATATAAAATTAATGTATAATCTTTAAGTAAGGGTGATAAATATGCAGTAGAAAAGTTAGTATTAAATTTTAAGCAGAGGATTATCATTTTTGATCATACTTCCTTAGGTAAAAAAGTTGATTTAGTTTTGAGGTAATCTGTTTCCATACATTTTGAGTTGAGTTAAGTTTCTCGGGTTTGCAGTGTCTGTTTAGTTTGTTTAGGCTTCACTGTGTGGAACTTTGGGTCGGCGTCAGAATCCTGTGACAAGTTCAGGGATCCGTCAGCTGTGCGCTTCAAGCAGATCTGCCTCTGAGGTTAAGGAGCATCATTACTGACTAAACACAACTAAAACAAAACACAGGCTCCCTGGTGCCCCACAGTCTACCCGACTAAGGCCAAGGATTGGAGGGGGGGGGGGTTCAGTCAGGGAGAGAACGTCAACTACAGAGAACCAAAGGGACAATGAGCAGTTTTATCAAATAAAGATAGACTTTATTCTGTATTTTGTAGGCAGAAAAACTCACTTCAGACGCCATCATTTATTCACTCTCTTTATTCAGCCTCAATAAGTTCTAGGATCAAAGTTATTTAAACATTTAGACCTTTTATCATCTACAAATCAGAATATGTTCTGCATGTAAAGCAGGGTCTATCCTGGAAATGGGCCTCTTTACACCTATGTAGATATTGCCCCAAAAACTAGACATTTGCAGCTAGAATAGTCATTTAAAACATTAGCAATGTATATAGTGTATTTCTTTAAAGTTAAGACTAGTTTAAAGTTATCTTCATTGAAAAGTACAGTGCTTTTCCTTCAAAAATAAGGACATTTCAATGTGACCTCAGACTTTTGAACGGTAGTGTATCTAAAAAAACAAAACAAAAACCCAACAGTCTCCAAGACTAAGAACCAATGTTTCTAGATTCAACATTCAGTCTTGAGTTCAAACCTGACTTCATGTTAATTAAGCTGGACTAAGTCTGCTATGTTTGGAGGATCGTTTATATGGGTTAAGTTTGAATTACGCAGAGTAAATTTGCAGATGCAACATGTGAAATTAAATGTATTGATTAATATTCAATCTCACTAAATTACAACTTAAATGAAAATTCTATTAAAACTGTATGAAACTGAACCAGTTAAGTTTGAAATCCTTTTCTTTATTGCACTGAGAACGAGTCAGACTAATTTAACTTTTACTTCAGAAATGTAGATGTTTTTGACGCCACATATCTGAGTCCTTGAGAAAGACCAGAATAATCAAAGTATCATGATTTATTAAAGGTCTGACCCAAAATGCAGAAGTCCAAACAGAGAGACACAGATGAAAAGTTTGATGGATTTTATTGAGATGTTAAGCTCGGTGCAAAGTTGCTCTGAAATCTGCTCAGCCGGAACTGGAAGGTGAGGGGAAGACAGACTATTAGTTCAGGCTCAGTGGGAAATTTGATTCGTTGATTTGAAGCAGAGGATCTGGTTGTTGACTCACGTTTCCAGAGAAGTGAAGGATACTTGACTCAAATCTGTGTGTTGGTTTTCCAGAGTTTGTCTGACTCGGTGGAGGGCGTAACAGGGTTTACCCAGAACTCGGACGGTGTAGGGGAACGGAGACGCTGATTGCCACTCAGATTTCCGGCTGTACTTGAACGGGTCGTGGTGAAGATGATTCCCTTGCTCAGAGAGTAATTTTAATGTCCTCAAAGGAGACTGGATCCAAACCCCCTGTGTGAATCCCTGGCTCAGTTTAGACTCAGCTGATCCCTCCTGGGAGAGGCGGTCCGAAAAGGTCCAGTTTGCAAGATGACTTCCTGCCGAGAGGCAAAGACAAAAAAGGTTAAACTCAGGGAGACAAGAACTCAGTCTTACTCAGCGAAAACTCAGCTTGGCTAGAGTACCAAAAACAGGCAAAAACTCTGGCGTCGAGGTAGTGGCAATCAGCAGCTTAAGAGCACTCAGTTAACGAGGTAATCATCAGCAGGTGTGTGAGGAGGCGAACCGGAACCAGGCGCCTCCTGTTGGTGGAAGGGAGACAAACACAAAAACAAACACACAGACAGGAGCCCTGACACAAAGGCAGATTCACATCATGCCTAAAAAATAGCAGCAAATCTCTCAGGTTTGTACTAGATATACATGCATTAGAAGCATTATGGAAAGTCATAATGTTATGACTTTATTCTCGAAATAGAAGAAAAAAAATCTCTAGCCTGGCCCTAATACTCCATCGTAGGAAACAATTGTCTCTGCATGTCATCATCTATAAAGGAGTAGAGAAGTTGCTGTCCCATGTAGTAATAAACTGTAACAATAACTGCTGCTTTGGCAGGACACTGGATGAGAGAGGGGACGAGTGATTGCGTTCTATGGTGGTCTCGCATCTAAAACCAGAGGTAAAGTAAAGCTCTACTTCCAGTTTATTAATCAGGTGGTTAGCCTCCAGTCTCTGTTGTGGATCTGGAAATGCAAATGGTTGGAACAGACCTCTGTAGAGGCTTTTTACCTTCTGAACCTGGATTATCCACCTCTGTATTAACCTAACAGAAACTCATAGCATAGCTGTTACAGTTAGCCTACCATTTGTTGACCCGACTTTCCTTATGAATGTAATAAATTGAATACAAACCTGCTGGTCATTTGAGATGACGCTTTACTTCTCCAGGCCAGATCCAAATTGCTAAATTTTAGCCTCTACCTCATGTTGTGAGTTCCTTTCGCTTCACCTTTTACAAGGTCAACAGTGATTTTCTAGGTAGGAGAGGAGCTCCAGAATCCAGACAGCCTTCAGCCTTACGGATGTCATTACAAGGCAGAACTTTAGTGAATGATTCTGTTTCAACTGGGACTACAGCCTTCAGGAAAAGAACTTGAAAAATAGGAGTTACTTAAATAGAGAGAATAGCTGAAGCTCTCCTACAGTATGAAGGTGAGGACATTAGCATATGTTAAACAGACAACGGTAAGAACTTTGTGAGGTGGGCTTTGCTCAGCAAACAGTCCTCGCTGACTATAGACCTGTTGTCCTGACATCCCACATCATGGAGGTCCTAGAGAGACTTCTGGTGATTAACCTCAGCAAACAAGCAGCTATCAGGACCCCCTGCAGTTTCCTTATCGCCTTGCAATTGGAGTTGAAGATGCCATCATACACCTACTTCAATTAACCAACTGTCATTTTGACAAGGTAGACTGCTTTGTGAGGATCATGTTCTTTGATTTCTCCAGAACATTCAACACAATTCTACCTGACTTACTATTGTGAAAAAACTTCAGAAGACTCAGGTGGAGGCATCAACAATCGGCTGGATTTAAGACTACAAGACAAATAGACCACAGTTTGTTAGACTAAAGGGTCAGCTGTCTGATCAAGCAGTCAGCAGCACAGGAGCACCACAGGGGACGGTACTCTCTCAATTCCTTAATCACTCTGTGCCAACTAACTTCCAGTACCGGACAGAGTCATGTTAACTGCAGAAATACTGAGACTGGGACTTTGCAATCATTGGGTGCATCAAAGATGGGCAAGAAGCTGAGCACAGAGAGTTGGTGAAACGCTTTGTGGCATGGTGTTAAAGTAATGGTCAACAAAACGAGGGAAATGATTGTAGATTTCAGAAGAAACAGGATTAAGATGAATCCTGTTAACATCATGGAAGAAGAAGTGGAGGTGGTGGAGGAGAAGAAACACCTTGGTGTTTACTTGGACAACAAACTATACTGGAGACACTACTGTTAAGCCATCTACAAGAAAGGACAGAAGAGACTAGAAAATTTCTAAAGAAATTTTGAGGGGGGCCACCTACTGCCCGTCTGGGTAACTGGGCCAATACGGCCCTGGCAAGTGACGTTGGGGCTGCTTACGCCTTTGAGGGCTGCTGAGGGAAGCAAAGAGGGCTAGGTCATGGGCAAAGAGAGCTGAGTGCCACTTGTACTGAAATCTGGGAAATAGACGTGCACAGCATATGATGCACAAGGGTAATATGGGTTGTCCATATTGAACCGCAGTGGGTAAAGCGCAGTTGGCGGGCTCTGCCCGCCTGCTAGGAGCCCTTGCAGCGATGAAAAGAATCACCAATGGCGGGCTCCGCCCGCCTGCTAAGAGCCATTGCAGTGATGAAATCACCATTGGCGGGCTTCGCCCGCCTTCTAAGAGCCATTGCAGTGATGAAATCACCAATGGCGGGCTCCGCCCGCATGCTCAGAGCCATTGCAGTGATGAAATTACAAATGGCTATGAGCAATATGCCAGAATGTATGAGTGTGTATAAGGAAGAGGCTTTTATTCTGTAGAGTCCCTGTAGTCTTATTTTGAAAGTCTATCATGGATGTGCATCAAAAGAGGGGTCATGCCCAGCAGTGATATAGAATCCATTTCCAAATGTTAAATCACTGGTTTTCCATGTTATTAGGTGAATAGCTGCTGTATTACAGAGTAAATGGGAGACTTTTATTGTGAAATTTGCTCTGGGGTGTGTTTTGAAAAGGTCACTAGAGTCTAATAAAAACAACCTGGAAGAGTTTGGGTCATAATGTTGAGCCATTTGCATCAATTATTGCATTAGTATAATCTAGAGGCTTTTATTTTGTAGGGTCCCTGGAGTCTTATTTTGAAAGTCCAACAGAGTTGTGTTTAGAGAAAATGTTCAGACCCAGCAATCATAGTTGATGACTTTCCAATCGTTAAATCACTCTTTTTCCATGTTATTAGGGCAGTAGATGAAGCGGAAATGGGAGGCTTTTATTTTGAAATTTGCCATAGGGTGTGTTTTAAACAGTCTCCTAGAGTCTATTCTCTAAAATGGGGTTGAGTTTGGGTCATAATGTTGAGCCATATAGGGCAATAAATATATGTAAAAAATATAGAGGCTTTTATTTTGTAGGGTCCCTGGAGTCTTATTTTGAAAGTCTATCAGTGTTGAGTGGCAAGGGAAGTGTCATGGACAGCAGTCATATAGTGTCCATTTTCCAATGTTAAATCAGTGCTTTCACCCTCCATTGGATTAATATGTGCTGTTTAAAACAGCAGAGGTAAAATCTCTTTGAAGCACGGTTACCTTGACAACGCTTAACGAGCCTGTCAGTGACAGAGAGAAAAGCGCAGCACTATCGTTCCTTAGCTCTCAGGCTTTTTTGAATGGGAGGAACAGCTGCTGAACAAACGACTGCTGAGCAAAAACCGTAATAGGTATTAGAAAAATTCTTTCAGTGAAAGCAACATCTATCCTTTGTCTCAGACTGGGGTAACCTTCATGTCTGTAGGTCTTTCACAACCCAAAACGAAGCACAAACAAAATGGCTGATCCCACCTGCTCCTCCCTTTGTTTAAACTGCAGCACCACACTCTGTCACCTTTAAGCTGCTATAGCACCCCTCCGAACAAACGACAGCTGAGTAAAAACCGTAAAAGGTATCTGAAAAATTATTTTTATCTAAGCTAAAGCTATATCTTGTCTTCAATTGGAGTAACTTTCATGGCTGTAGGTCATCTACAACCTGAATGGGAAGAGAAAGAATAAGAAAAAACGGGTCCTCAGTCCTTAGCTTCTAACTGAGCTAGCTGCAGCAACACACTCTCACTCACCTTTAAGCTGCTAAAGCCCCCCTCCGAACAAAGGACTGCTGAGTAAAAACCATAAATGATATCTGAAAAATTATTTTTATCTAAGCTACAGCTATATCTTTACTTCAATTAGAGTAACCTTCATGTCTGTAGGTCTTTCACAACCCAAAACGAAGCACAAACAAAATGGCTGATCCCACCTGCTCCTCCCTTTGTTTAAACTGCAGCACCACACTCTGTCACCTTTAAGCTGCTATAGCACCCCTCCGAACAAACGACTGCTGAGCAAAAACCGTAAAAGGTATTAGAAAAATTCTTTCAGTGAAAGAAACATCTATCCTTTGTCTCAGACTGGGGTAACCTTCATGTCTGTAGGTCTTTCACAACCCAAAACGAAGCACAAACAAAATGGCTGATCCCACCTGCTCCTCCCTTTGTTTAAACTGCAGCACCACACTCGGTCATCTTTAAGCTGCTATAGCACCCCTCCGAACAAACGACTGCTGAGTAAAAACCGTAAAAGGTATCTGAAAAATTATTTTTATCTAAGCTAAAGCTATATCTTGTCTTCAATTGGAGTAACTTTCATGGCTGTAGGTCATCTACAACCTGAATGGGAAGAGAAAGAATAAGAAAAACGGGTCCTCAGTCCTTAGCTTCTAACTGAGCTAGCTGCAGCAACACACTTTCACTCACCTTTAAGCTGCTAAAGCCCCCCTCCGAACAAATGACTGCTGAGTAAAAACCATAAATGATATCTGAAAAATTATTTTTATCTAAGCTACAGCTATATCTTTACTTCAATTAGAGTAACTTTCATGGCTGTAGGTCATCTACAACCTGAATGGGAAGAGAAAGAAAAAAAAAAACGTTTCCTCACACCTGAGCTTCTAATTGAGCTAGCTGCAGCAGGACACTGTCACCCAGCTTTCTGGTGCTTAAAATGTCCTCCGAACAAACGACTGCTGAGCAAAAACCGTATGAGTTATTCAAAAAATTCTTTCACCGTGAGCGTCAGCCATCCTTCGACTCCAACTATGCCAACTTTGGTGTATGTGTGTCTTTCAGAACAATATTTATGACGAGTTTAAAACACATAATGTCATTCGTTTTTCTCCCCTCTGCTGTTCCAAAACCAATGAAAAACGGCTCTGATTTTCATCGACTTGAGGTCGGTCTGGAGGGTTTTTAAGGAAAAGTATTAATCCTACCGTAATTCCGAAGACATTGTGTGGGTCCAGAGATTTCAGTCTAAAAACTGACCAAAAATGGTGACTCTAGCTATAAATATGTGGCCGTGAGGGCGAGTTTAAAATGTTTTTGGGTCTTAAAAAAACGGCTGCCTCACACTCTAGCTTTTCAGTCTCTCCACTCTAGAAGGCTGGATTTTGCCAAAACTTTGTGGCGCTTGAGGTCTGATTATACAAAAACCGTAGCAGTTATCAACATGCCGTCTTCAGTTTTATGCAGACGAAGGATTTATCTACAAACTGAGCTTTAAACTGTTTTTCTACGTGAATGTATGCCAACACAGTGAAGCGCTGTTTTTTATGCTGTTTTTTTCCTCTCCCCATTCATTTCCTATGGGAATTTTTTGCGACGTTTTCGCTAATAATTCGCAAACCTTCGGACTAATGAGAAAGTTTTATACAAGCACGCATCGCCCCATTGGTCTCTACGCGTGTGCCAACTTTGGGCCCGATCCGACGAATGGTGCGTGACTAGTTACGCGCCGAAGTTTTTGGTGGCGAGGAGAACTATAAGCTATAATAAAAATAATACGCGGAATAAATATGTGAGATAGTAGTAGGTGGGCCATGCCTTCGGCATGTGGCCCCCCTAATTATACTTCCCAAAGCCCCTGTCACACCTTGACGATTTAGACCAGTGTATACCTGATTTACAAGCAATCTGTTATGGGTAAGTTTTGTATAAGTTATGAGCATCTGAAGTGTGCTGAAACCAGAGATGGGAAGTAATGAAGTACAAATACTTCGTTACTGTACTCAAGTAGATTTTTCTAATATTTTTACTTTACTTTACTACTTATTTTTATGGTGACTTTTTACTTCTACTCCTTACATTTTCACACAAATATCTGTACTTTCTACTTCTTACATTTTAAAAAATTGGCTCGTTACTTTAGTTTTGAATCATTTCAATGGAGTTACCGTTATTATTTTTCACGTCATCAATACCAAATTCAATCTAATTGGATTGGAATCTACGTTGCATTTGACGCACCACTACAAGATGAATCGACAGATTCGGCGGTATTCATTGGCGGCAAATCATTGCAGCTTGGTGGCGGTGGCGTTAGCATAGTAGCATGGACGACGAGATGATTGAAAATGAACACAACGGAGATCTAGTCCTAGTGGCAGACATCCATTTAAAATGTAGGCAACGGCATGAAAAAAGTGGTTTCTACTTTTACTTTTATACTTTAAGTAAATTTACAAGCCTGTACTTTGTTAATTTTACTTGAGTAAAGAAGTTTAATCAGTACTTCCACTTTTACCAGAGTATTTTTTAACACAAGTATCTGTACTTTTACTCAAGTACGGAAAGTGAGTACTTTTGCCATCTCTGGCTGAAACACGTCAACATTCGGCGACTAGGTCGAGAAATTTTGAATTTCCCGACTTATGCCAATCATGGGCCATAAGTTGCTGGTAAGGTATCTAATGGTTGACATACGTTCAGTGTAATTTACTCATAAGTCGTGGCATCTGATTATCCAAAACCAATGAGTAACTTGTGCATAACTTGCAGGTAACTTATCAAGAATTTATCTCCATGCCATGAAACGAGAACAGATGGATCCAGTATTCAAGGAGAGACAGTCAGTAGGAAAGTTCAAAAAGGTTTATTAAATTAACAAAAGCTAAAGTTGAGCTCCGGCTCGCGGACACTGCAGGATGGGGAGCGGGGCACCGGTCAATCACAGACACTCTGGTTTAACAGTCCAGTCCAAGAATGTCTCCAAGTGCTGCAGTCCCAGAGGTCATGCTGGAAGCCGATACTGGTCAGGGATCCAGAACAGACAGGAACAGACAGGAACAGGATCCAGATCAGGCAGGAACAGAAACAGGTGGCAGGATCCAGACTTCCAGGCATCCACAGGCTCCCAGGAGGGTTCAGAGTCTGACTGGGTCCGAAAGCGTGACCAGGTGGTCACGCACAGGAGCAGACAGGATCAGGTGCAGACGGGCAGGCTCAGTGGCAGAGGGTAACCGAGACAGGACGAAGAACCGGAACTTGATGCAGGACCTTTAAACTGGTCTCCTCCCTGGAGCCAGGCTTACTTGGATAAAAACTGAACCTCCCCACATATATAGCCAAAAACCCTGAGGACTTCGCGGGGGAGGAACAGTGGACGATCAGGAGACGAGACAAACACAAAACCCTCTTTCCACTGGCCGCCAGGATCCAGGACATGAACCATGAATCAAAATAACACAGGCTAACAGAAAGACAAGTAATGATCTGGGCCTGAATGCTCAGGCTGAACTGAATATAACCAACAGGAAACAGGTGAGAGGAATAAATTATAATTGAGGCAGGGAGGGAAAACGACAGGTGAAAGGAATTACTAATTGAGGGAGAGCAAACAGGCCAGATCATGACACTCCAATGGATGTCAACGTAGTTGGGTGCTCCAGATGAGCGCTGAACGTGTTTCTAACTTGCATCTGCTGCGGACTGCAAACCTTCTTTTTTCTTTTTATTTATTCTTTTTTTTTAGGGGGGGGGGGTAAAACCCAGCTAGGTTAATACCATGATCAAAGACATCTTTTTATGCAGACCGCCAATCTCCTCATAACACTGGCTTGTGCATCATTTCATGGGCATTACGCTGCCGTGCATTATGGATAAGTTGGACATAACTTCTGGACTCGTTATGAATACTCTATGTAAATGCCCAAGATTGAAAAATACATAGAAAGTTCATTGTATGCCTGCGTTTTAGGAGATTCTGGAATATCGGGCATATGCTGGCTTAATCGCCATGGTGCGACAAGACCTAAGCTTAGGTCCTTCTGTGTTTACAACAAGATGCTTCATATCTTCATCAGTCTGTTGTGGAGAGTCTGATCTCTTTCTCCATCCTCTACTGGGGTAAAAGCTTTAGAGCGAATGACTTTAAAAAAAAAAAGCTCAAAAAGCTGGTTAAAATTCCTATGAGTTACTGCAACATTTCATTATTGGATTAATAAATTATTTTTGAACTGAATTGAACTATGCATCCTGTCACGCAAAGGATTGTAGGAAACTGTATAGCTCCTAGCGGTGGCTATAGAGTTTGAGTCTCTATGCTAACAGTACTATGATAGGAAGCATCCTGCTTCCTCTTCCCACGTCCTTCCTTACTGATAGAACTTATCCTGACGATAACTCACGCACTTCCTCTTTGGCTAAAGTGTCTGATTTGTCTGCTTAGGAGGAATTTCACTTATAAAATCACATCATTATAATGCAATTGACAAAGAAAACGTTTCATCAGAAGAAAATACAGATTTTCTGAAGTAAATAATCTAAAGCTGCAACATATTCTCATTATCAGTTCGTATGAAATCGTACGAAAAGTTATGCACAGTATTTCGTAAGTTTTTTACGTTTTTCCTCGAAAAAACACATCAGTGCGCATGCGCAGCCAGACAGACGAAAAAAGCAGATCCGCGGACAGACGTAAAACTGGGAAAAACAGTGCAATAATTACTTCCTCATGTCTCTTATTAGGTTGCTTGCTGTTTTGTATCTTAGGGTTAGGGTTAGGGTAGGGGTTAGGGTTAATTCTATGCTAAATTCTATGTTATTGAATGGTGCGTAAGATGCGCATGCGCAAGGATATCTTGTCTCGAGGCAAGACGTAAAAATATGAGGAAAAATACCACGAAAAAAACGTCAAAAACGTACGAAATTACTGTGCATAACTTTTTGTACGATTTCATACGAACTGATAATGAGAATACACTGAAAGCTGTGGGATCATGGTAGACTCCACTTTTTGATGCAAACATATGTATTTGAATGTTTAAAATTTTAAATCAACAAACCTTAATTAAATATTTTAGTTTCAGGCTACAACTGAAATATTTAAGTTTTGAATTCAGTTTGATTGTAACATGGAATTGTGACTTTTTTGAGTGGTGACTTACAGAATGTGATGAATTCCCTACAAACCTTCTTTCTTATGATTCATACATTTTGTTTAGAGCTTATTGTCCCTTGGTGGGAAAATTTATCATCTGCTCTTTTAATTTAACTCTTTTTGTTTCAGCGAAGGGTTGAATTTCCAACCTCTTACCTTTGCAGTAGCTCCAAGAGGCTAATTCTCTGCTCTCTACACTCAAAAACAGAATTCAAGCATCTGTTGGATCTATTTAAGTATTGTTAGTTACTTTAACACTTTTGCTTCTTGTTTCCTGGGTAGGACGTGAAAAAATAGAGCTAAAGGAACTAAAGAAGCATTAACAGACAAAGCAGATGCCTGAATTCCTTTCGGTTATCAGTTGTTGTTACTTTAAAAAATTAAGAATAGAAAAAATATTTGTTTTGCATTTCACAGAAAGTAAAACAAAAGAAAAGAAATGTCTGCCAGCTTCTCTTTAGCAGCAATTTTTATTGTTAAAAGGAAGAAGTTGAGCCGCTAACTTATAAAACCATCAAAAACATAAAAGTTAGCAGAACTTTAACCTGTTAAAGCTACAGTGTGTAATTTTCAGCGACATCTAGCGGTCAGACTGCAGACCGCAGCAACATGAACATCTCCCCCCCACCGCTTCTCCCCCCCAACAGTACGGCGAGCGTTACGGGACAAAATTTCTTCCACGACGTCCGCATCACCTACCTTCTCAAGTGAGGAGGTTTGTTTACATAGATAATTTTACAGATAGTATTTCATTAGTCTGAGTAGGGTATAGATTTCATGTAGACTTAAGATAATAAATATACCCGTTATTTTTTCTACGTCGTTGTGACGTTTTGGTGAGCTGCTTTGCATGGTGATATAAACAGACGAAGTAATTGTAGTCATTAGTTTAACAGCGAGATTGTGTTCGCTGGAAGAATATATATTCCCCGTTTACAGAGTCCAAGTCATTTTGGTGGCACGGGGGTTACAACGCGAGGAAGAGGGCGAGGAAGAGGGCGAGGGCAGGGAGGCCGTGCAGCTAGGGCCAGGCGAGAGAGGGGTGCCAGCGGGGTGAGAGCAGAGGAGGAAAGGCTTGAAGATCTCCAAAGGAGCCGGAGAGAAGTAACCGAGGTATATATCCAGAAAATTATTTTACAGAAAATTACTGAATCATTACCTATGAAACGTCAGGGACGTTGCTGAATAAGTATACTGGAGAGTAACAGCATCATCACGCAGCATGTTATTGTTTTAGACAGGTCTGAGCATCCTGTACTCCAAAAACTGCAGTGATATTAGACAATTGTGTGTGTAGGATTAATTACCTGTCCAAGAGAAAACTGGCAACTTGAGCGTCACTTTGAAAACCTTTTTCCTCCATCAGTGACTTCCATCGTGTAAATGCCGTGCCAATGTTGATCCGTGTTTTTTGGCGTTTCTTGTCACGCTTGCGTTTATTCTCGTCGTGTTTCCGCTTCTTAGATGACGGGGGTTCGGTGTCCGCCGCTTTTCGTTGTGATACAGAGTAGGCATGATCCTCCATTCGTCTGATGTTTGGCCACACAGTGCCAAACAGTTTGCAAAGTCACTCACGCCTGCCGCCTTGTTCACCTTTGTTGTTACTGATGCGCAGTATACCTGCTTCTTCTTCTTCTTCTTCTTTGGTTTCAGGCAGACTAAACGCTTCTCAGGCATAATACTGCCATCTACTGTTCAGTACCGTCTCAGTTCATCTCTCTCAACTTGCCGTAGTTATTTTCGAGCGTCATGGGAGATCTCGCAATCGCTAGTTTGTTGCCTCTGCGCTTGCCGTGGCGCAAAGATGTCAGCCTCCATGGCTGCGAGACCCGCTCCTATGTAATTATAAATAACGAATTCTAAGGCAACGCAAATGTTATGGTTAAAAGGCTGAGCTCATAGGTGATAATAAATAACATAGTTATGTATAATATATTAAATTTCTGACTTTATATGCCTGTAATTATTACACACTGTAGCTTTAAAACAATCAGCAACATCTGAATCATTTTGCACTTAAATATTAGAACCAGTTTTCTGAACTGACATCAACTTTTGTTCCTATTTAAAACAGTATTTCAGGTTTACACTGAAAATAGATTTTCAGCTCCAAAAATAGGACTTTTTTTTTTTTTTTTGTTACATAAAAAACACTTTAATTAGTTTAATCCTTTATAGGGCAAGATACCATTCTATAAGCACAAGATCTATATCCAGCTATTCAGCAAAGATCCTGCTACATGTCTGTACATCACATGTTGGCATTTGACCATTTAGATGAGCCCTTGAATTATATATTACCTACTGTAAATTAAGTTGAACAAGTCAGGAAAAAAAGGCAAAATTGAAAAGTTAAAAAGTACAGTTAAATATTTAATAAGCCTAGTTCGCAATTATATTTAAGTTAATAGACTAAAAAAATGTTAGTGCCAGTGTCAGCATTAATGCGTCTAAGGTTATACTGTATAAAAAAATGTTTCTTTCCCTCTCAGAGTGTTTTTCATGAATTTCTTATAGAAGTACTTTTTTAAAGTTTTTCTTAATATATTCTGGAAATTTGGCGTTTCTTGTTATTACTTTGACATTAATTCTTGCCATCAAAATATTCATATTTTTAATGTTACAAAGGTAATAAGGTCTATTGGCTTAGAATTTTGATTTCAAAGTATTTCACTGAGTGGCCGATTGAGGGTTAATAATAGACTTCATTCAAACTGAACTCATTTTTGAACAACTTGTCTTTTTTATGAGGTATGTAGAGAAACTGTTGCATAAAATATTGTTGATAACTCAAAATATTTTAGTTGACTATTTGAAAGTGTTTAAGACGTGCAGATTAGTGTGACGTCATTGGCTGACTTGTTTGGCAATGGGTGTGGCCACACAGCACTATAAGGGAGGTTAACAGCATCTATTCAAGGATCCCAATGAGAAGAGTCTATAACTTATATCTGAATTAAAACTACTGATACCTGTAGGCTATATTACTCAGGTTAAGGTTTTTGTTTTAGGTTAAACTTTATGAAATGTATATCCATAAACACAATCATTTTAGATACCTGCAGGTCAGGGCATATGTCAAAAAACACATGCGCACTCTAGAGAATATACTACCTAACGAATTTGACAAACTCTTCAATCTGGGTGGTGGAGAAGGACATCTAATATCCCAGATTTATAACCTGTTACTATCCAGATGCTCGCCGTCCATGCAGGGCCTTAGAACAGGCTGGGAGCAGGAATTAGGAATGGTGATAAGTGACGAACTCTGGAAGGCTGCACTAGAAAATATTCACAAGTGTTCTGCCAACTCTAGACATTGTCTTATTCAATTTAAAATCATGCACAGGCTTCATTACTGCAAGGTGAAGTTACATAAAAGTTTCCCTAATACATCCCCACTGTGTGACAAATGCCATATTGAAGAAGCCACGCTTCTTCATTCTTACTGTTTGTGTACAAAATTAACCCCATTTTGGTCAAAACCTTATCAGATATGCTTTGAATAGAGCTGAGGCTGGATTGTGCTCGGAGTTTCTGTTCAGTTTTCTCAACTTAGTAAATACTAACGACAACTATTATCTTATGCCTTTATCATAGAGAATGTTCTTGTTTAATTATGTTTCTTTCGTTTGGTTTTGATTTTGTATTGTCCTTATGCTTTTTGTTCACATAAAAAAAAGAGGACAAATGTGTATTGTTGATGTCTCAATTTTAATGTATGATTCCTCAATAAAAAACTGTTTAACACAAAGTTTATGAAATTTATTAATTTTCTTATGCTTTGTATTGTTTACAAAAAACAAAAATAAGAGCATCTTTGTAACGAAAAAGAGAAACTCTTTGATATTTGATTTCTTAACTTCTTTTTCAAGACTGCAATAATTTCACCAAATTTAACTTCATAAAAATAAGTTCATACAACAAAGTGTTCAGTTCAATGAACGATAAGTTAACAAAGCATAAAACTATCAGAAATATCTGCTTATATCACATAAAGTTAAAAAAACAATCATTGAGTTCCAGGCTTTTCAGAGTAGACCAAAAGCAAAATGTCTTAAAACTTGGAAACAGTCTAGTGGATTTTTAAAAAAACTTTTGTTGGAATGACTATGACCTGGAAGGCTGAGATTCTTCACCAGCAATATCTGCTTACATTTGTCAAGGAAACCGGTTGCCATATTCAAAAGGTCAACTTTTGGGATTTTAGAATGAATACTACACCAGGACCCTGAATCTGAGCTGTTTAACCACATTCAGCTTTTATTATAGATATTTTATGCCACTTGTATAAAAATTATAAGGACACAGAATACATTAAAGCAAAATATGGTCAAAGGTCAAGAGTAAATTAAGTTATGTGTGTCTGTTTTTCTCGGTTTGCATAACATTTCTATTTAATGCCTACAGATCCAGTATTAATTTCCATCTTAGGTTCATTTTGTTTCTTCCTGTCAGAGAAGAAGCTCCTTTTTTGGCTCCAATGGGAAGATCTACGCAGAGACCTCAGAAAGGCTCCTGCTTCAGCCGGGAAGGTGCCTGTTTCATTCAATAACTGCATGAATCGCAGCTCATAAAAGACTTTAAACAGGTAGAATGATAAAACACTTAAAGCCTAATTAAAACACATGGAATACTTGTATTTTAACCATTTATGTCTGCTTTTGTGTTACAGCAGAAAGACCATCAGCGCTGCGTAAAATGCGTGCGTAAATATGTGCGCACAGCTGATTTCCATCAGTCTGAATGAAAAATAAATAAAAAGGCAGTTTTTTAATCATATCAGTGTAGATTTATTGTACGAATATAAAGAATAAATAGTACATTTCCCAAATTTACAGAATAAAACGAGTCGCTGATGCGTGTATCAATAATCATAGTTCAACTCTGCTTGATCTGCTTCATCCAACAGAAAGTCCACGCGTGGCTCTGCGCCACTTCTCCATAAATACAAAATATATATATATAAAAAAACATTATTTTGCACAAATAAAGTAGACTCTGATTACAAATAATACTGATTTTGTACAGGATGTTAAAAGATGCATGGCCACACATGTACAGGAATACATTCTTACACTCTGTAGTGCAGGTGGGGAAATAAAGAGGAGGATGAATTGAGCTGAGCTTATCATTCAGAGTTCACAGCGTCCTTTTTAACTGGAGCAGGAGCATTTGCAGTCTGTGATGACCGGGTACTGCACCGGGATCCAGGCGCATTTCAACCCGCTTTTCCTCTGCAAACACCTCCACCTCAGCACCGTCAGGTGGGTCGAGTTCGCGGGTCTACAGACCATCCCCTCCGGAACCGAACAGGACCTTTTACTCACGCAGCCGCCAACCCGGACGTACCGGGGCCAGAACCTGCTGCCCAGGTCGGTCCATTTGTAGACCACCGGGCAGAACGTGTAAGCCCACAGCCACTGCTGCAGCCGCCGCTTCAGTTTCTTGCTCGGCTTGTGCTTCTTGCCGATCTGCACATCGAAGTCCACCGCCCGGATCTCCTTGGGCAGAACTCCGCCCGCCTTCAGGATGTCGTAGTGATCATACTCGTCGGATCCCGGGTGTTTGTCCTCCACGGGGAGCAACACGGACAGCAAGCGGCTGTCAAAGCCCCCCAGCATGCTCCTGAGCTCGGTCTCATTCAGGTCCCGCTCCTTGGGGTCAAAGACCGGATCCGGGTCCTCTTTTAAATCCACCACCGGCAGACTGTCACTGGGGATGGGGCGAAGAAGAAGGAAGTGCTGACAGATCGCTTTGTCCACCAGGAGTCCAAGAGACAGCATCAACAGACACACGGCTGCGCACTGCTGAGACTGATCCATGTCAAACTGCAGGAGACGGCGGAGCACCTTTACGCGCCGGCTGTATCCAAAGAACTGCGTGTCCAAAATCCCTCACACTTTACTGCCCCATCATGAAACTCCTTCTCAGCGGGAGAACATCAGTGGAAGCCGGTTTTAGCGATGAACAGCGTGGCAACGATCAGCGGTGTCCCTGCGCTCCGGCATCCTGATTCGCTGAGCTCCTGTTCAGAAAAGCGCTGCGCCAAAGCCGCCGCCTCCGTTTTATCCTCAGCACGCAGCGTGATGTCATCCACGCGCCCCGCTGTGAATGTGGGTTTGTTGTTTAGGAGGAGATCCCCGATACCTCCTCCACCTTGGAACGGGTCAGCGGAGGGAGGGAGGGAGCGGAGACGCCCCCTGTTGGTTTTCTAGACGACACTTAATCAGTCAGAGCGAACTGGATCTTGAGTTTCTGAAGGAACCCAATACCCAAAAACTACGGGACCGACAACTTCTTCTAGTCTTCAGACCTCCTGCTTTTTTCCATAACTTAAAAAAAACACTGAAAAAAGCTTTAATATGGACGCACTTTATATACTATATACTGTATATCCCATGCACCTTTTTCTTCCTTTGGCACATTCTACTTCTTCCACTATTTGAGCTGATGTTACCAGAGGCGTAGCCAGAAATTTTGAGTAAGGGTGGCCGGAACTAGATAGGCACCAGAACTTCACAGTCAATCTACACTGTTCCAACAGGAACATTAACAAGCGAAACATCCATATTTTCTAAATAAAGACTAACTACAGCCTTTGCTAACAAATAGATGCATATATTTAAACACTCGTAATAGGGCTCGGGATCCACGTTGCATTGTGGGACGTCGCGGTCATATTGACGGCTACGCAAACGTAAACATAGCTCTGATACAACGTTGTTGTTGAAAGAAGAGACGTAGAAGTAGAGAGAAAAAAGATGTTAAAATCCCGAAAAGGATCTGGAATTTACCGGGACACATTAAATAGAGAAGCCAGGGACCGGTATGGTGACAAAATCAGCATTATTAATAATTTGGATCCATATAAAGTTCCAAACAATGAGTGGAGCTCCGATGAGTGAGCGCCTATACTTCAAAACAGTTCCCAAGCTACAAGTCCTTGGAGTCTCATGTGCAGTTCATGAATGGATGGGTTCAGGAGCTGCAGATCATAAAGCCAGCAAACAGTGGGAACACAGTAATCCGTACGAAGGTAAGCTGTGATCAGACGGGCTCTGGAACCTGCTAGTTTAGCAACCGCTAACCGCTAATTCTAACAACCACTCACGCATGTAATGTACTTTTAACTAGCTGCTATGTGTTTCAAAGGTGTAGTTAGTAACGTTAACTGCCAACCCTCCGGGTTTCTCACGTATTTCAGCCTTTTCCCGCTGCCGTTTTTATTATTTTCCCGTAAAAGATCCCAACTTTGAAGGAAAGAAACAATGTAGGCTATAAAATAAAACCGTGCATCTTTAACTTAGCAGAATGGAAATGCAGGGAACACACTCTCAATGACATTGGAATACTGTGGAAAGTTATGTTCGGTCGTCTTACAGCCGTGATCCAAGCTAGCCGACGACTCTTTATCTCTGACGCTTGGTCTCCATGGTTACGCCTCCAGGCAGGAAAGTGGTGGAAAGTTAACCCATTTTCTATGTTGTTTCCATGGCGATCATGTGTTGCACTGTTACAGCCCACAATACAGCAACGGTTTACCATGGTTGAAATCAAGTTAAGGTGAAATTAATCAAATTAAAACACGGCTGAGAGGGAGTACAGTATGTGGTAGTCATAGGCAGTAGTCTGAGCCGCGGTAAAAGACGCATTCAACATGGCGGCGACGCAAAGTGCTTACGTCATGACGACCAAGCCCTATTCTAGATAAAAGGTATAGTGGATAAAACTCAGTTTTGAGTTCTGGGACGTAAATCAATAATCATTGTCATTACTTACCTACTTGAATCAATAAACTTTCTGCATAAAACTAATATTTAGAAGCACTAATATCTATATAAATTGATTATTTGATTTTTTTTGATTGAAGTTGATGTTTTTAAGTTTTTTATTAAAATTGTTATTTATCTTTGATTTCACTGAGGACTCCTAGATGACTTGCAGACACATAATTTTCTCTTTACCCCATAAAACACAAAATCTAGTTCTGAAGAGGATGCATTGTGTATTTATCATCTTTGATGTTAGTATATTGATGTGTATAATTAACCAAAAAAAAATGTTTTGAATATTCAAGTTGAGATTATTACTATTGCCACCATCTGTATGAGAGGGAAAAATTGTAGGGGTGGCCAATGATTAGCTAAGGGTGGCCATGGCCACCCCTGGCCCCCATCTAGCGCCACCCCTGGATGTAACAAGTGAATTTCTCCACTGTGAGATCAATAAAGTCAATATATATATATATATATATATATATATATTAGTGCTGTCAAAATTATCGCGTTATTATCGCGTTAACGCGAGGCCATTTTAACGGCGATAATTTTTTTAACGTGAGATTAACGCTATGTGGTTTTATGGTAAAATTTTCCAAGTACATCCCGCTGCAGCCTGCGGGAAGGCGGGGCTATTTTCCCCCAGTCTATGCATTTCTCATAGGCTTCGAGAGCGGACCTCCTCAAGGAAAAAAGACGCTCATACACTGGGTGGCGCTGGTGCCTTTTCTTTAAGCCCCACCACCAACAAACAAGTTGAGTGTCTGGCAGGCGCGCTGGAAGCTGTTTCAAGCGAGGGAGGCTGATGGCTGGGTTGGAAAACACATGACGTCATTATGTTGAGGGCTGTGGCTGACGTTTTTGACATAATATTGTAGGCCTACATTTGTCGCCAAAAACTGCCATTTAAAATGCATCGGAACAAAGCATGAACATTTTAAACTTTATTTCTTCTCTTTTAATCATTCAAAACAAACAACAGCTCCCAATCAACAGGATCAGGAATACTTGAATAAAACATGGCCTAAATATAGCCTAAACTGAGCATTGAACGTCTTGAAAGTCCATTCGACTTTGGATATGGGGAATGATTTCATATCTGAAACAAAAATAAAACACAAAAAAAAAAAAACTAATTTCATATTTTATCATTAATAGCTTAATACAGACATAAAATTTAGTGATATGCAGCCTTATTCTAGCGTAGACTTCTTCAGCCACATGACTTAGATGAATAGGCACATAAATAACGCTAAATGCGGCAGTATAGGGGAATTAAAACCATTTCTTACCTCGAAATAGTCAGAAATACGTTTCTGCTGCCTATTGCTAGCCATGCCTAAACGAATGTGAGGTGGCGGAAGCTTCTGGGGGAGTAGCCTAGTTTTTTATGAAATATTAAAATAATGAATCATTAGTTTATATCTTATACACAGCCCATCATTTTAATCCCACATGAAACAAAGTCTTTTAAAAAATAAATACATAAATAATTTCATGTTTTTAAGTACAATATTATGTTACTCCACAGCCCCCCACC
The DNA here is from genome assembly GCF_016077235.1 of Cyprinodon tularosa. Lineage (NCBI taxonomy): Eukaryota > Metazoa > Chordata > Actinopteri > Cyprinodontiformes > Cyprinodontidae > Cyprinodon > Cyprinodon tularosa. The sequence goes on from NW_024038929.1 coordinate 1,414,620, forward strand.
ATGGGGGGCTGATGCTATGACGAGGGAGGCTGCAGCCCCCGCAGCACCCCCCTTCCCGTGCCACTGGTGTCTGGTAACTAGTAGCAACCTGAAATACGCTGAGAAAACAGATTACTGAGGTGAAATGGAATCTGCTACGGCACTCTTGCTGTCTGTGTACGCCACAGGTCAGTATCGCGTGTGTGTGTGTGTGTGGGTGGTTGGTTGGTTGCTTGTGTGTGTGTTCTCATTTTTGTTAAGAGGCTGAAAAGTAACTTTCTAGGGCATAGACTACCTCGATCTAGTGATGTCGGTCTATTGATTTTGATGTATTGATTGAAAATTGTTCATTATTACCTTGGTTAATTAACATCTAATGTTAACTCTACTACATTTTATAGCAGTAGGGTAAAATGCTTGTCTTTGTTCAAAAGACTGTATTAACTGTAAAGACTGTCTTTTACATCAGCCTGTTTTCAGGGCCTTTTTTTTGGCTACATATTTGTTATTTTTTGCTACATGCCTCCCCATCTTCTTGCCATATGTTTCTATGGCATAAATCAGTATCTGTGACCTGTTTTCATTTTAAAAAAAGAACATTGGCACAAACCTAGCCTGTATGTATTTTTTGTATGTCATCGAGAGTATTTAAATGATTTTCAATCAGAAAAAAAATGTGCGATTAAAATGCGATTAATCGCGAGTTAACTCAGGCAGTGATGCGATTAATCGCGATTAAAAAAATGTAATCGATTGACAGCACTAATATATATATATATATATATATATATATATATATATATATATATATATATATATATATATAACAGTTTATATATATATATATATATATATATATATATATATATATATATATATATATATATATATATATATATATATATATATATAAATAAATAAAAAACACACACTGATGTAAAATCTCCACATTAGGGAACTAATCTCCACATTAGGGAACTAACCGCTTCATGAGGACCAAGGGACCCAACAGCCGAGTCAAAGAGGAAAGTCTGGGAAGGTTTAAAGCGGTCGGGCTCTAAAAGAATATCCCACGCTTTAAACATCTCCCAGAGCTCTGTTCAGACCATCCTTATAACATGGAGAGAGGATGGACCAACTGCTGGAGACATGAAGGTCCACCTAAACTGACTGTCTGCTCAAAAACATGTTTAATCAGAGGGGACAAACTCAGGGGACTAGTGGAGATCCACAGCTCAAAGCGGGATAAAATATTCTGCATTAAACAATTTGACCCCATTTTCCGGTCAAAGGACACAACAAATGTGGGAGAGAGTGGTCTGCCCAGATAAGACCAAAATCAGAGATAAATATACCATGTCCAAGGGGAAACATGGTGATGGTGGTATCATGCTGGGGGGATTCCAAAATCAGTTAAATTGAATATTAATTGTGTTTGCAAAATAAATTAATAGATGGGCTGTGAGAATATGTATTATGTAGCACTGCTGCCTTGCAGCAAGAAGGTCTGGGTTCGATTCCCGGCCCCGGGTCTTTCTGCATGGAGTTTGCATGTTCTCCCTGAGCATGCATAGGTTCTCTCCGGGTACTCCGGCTTCCTCCCACAGTCCAAATACCTTTACTTTTAAGTTTATTGGCTTCTCTAAATTCTCCGTAGGTGTGAGTGTGTGCGATAATGGTTGTTTGTTCTGTTTCTGTCTGCGACATTATGGAAACAAAAAGATAAATCAGGGTAGAAACTTCCAGTCAGCAAATTTGCAAAGCAGTTAGAAAAATACCTAAAAATGAATTAGTTTATTATAATCTCCTTTACAAAATAAAATAAACAGATTTTTCTGGTTCCAATGTGAAGATATGAACACTTTGGGTCAACAGGTTCATAGAGACCAAAGCAGCACTTTAAACATCATACCGTCAAAAATAACACAGAACTTCTAGTGGTGCAGAATGAAATATATGAATTTTAATGAAAAAACTATTATAGATGATTGTTTTATACATTTTGACGGGTCCAAAATATACAAGTATTTATTTCTGGTTGCAAGGCTAAAGACAGACATGGACCTTACCTGATCGGACATATTTCTGGTAGGATTCAATCTAGAATCTGGACTTTTTGTTTTTCTGGAACTCCAGGATTCACTGATGGTCAGCAGCAGCATGGTGAGTCTCATATTTTAATTAAATCATTCAGGCGGATCAAAACAATGGGGATGAGGAGACATGGAAAATGTCTGAGTCTTATATAAAGGGGAAAACAGACAAACGTTAGAACTAATGAGAAAAACAGATGCAGAGAATTAACTAACAGGTTCTGGATGAGGAAGTAATGATTTTACTGAGATGAACACTGGGAGGAACAAACTGGGAAAAAGAATTTAACAGTTTAAAATAATGCATGAACCGAACCACGTGTCACTTCTACCAGCAATAATCAAAGTGCTTTGATTGTTGACATGAAAAACACATTTAAACAAATGTTTTTTTTAACTTTGATTTAAAAGAATCAGGCTTTGAGAACTTTTACAGATTTGTGATAGCAAACATAGAACAAGCATCCAGTTGAGTTTTTACATTTTCATTCTTTGTGTTTGTAACCTTTTTTTATTTTAAAGCAATAGTGTTAAGCCGGGCATACACTGTGCAACATTTTCAATCGTTGCATGCAGCTAAAGCTCACAGTGTACGAAGAAATCGCAGGATTTTAAAGTTCACATCTCACGATGTATGTTCTCCCTGTGCGACCCGATGCTCTGATGCAATCTACCTGCTAACACCAGACATGTTCACAAGTCATTTTTTGCAAGTCCAAGTCAAGTCTCAAGTCTAGAGTAGGCCTGTTGCAATATTAAATTAATCACACAATAAATTCTAATCAAATGATTAATAAAGATAAGTTAAATAATTTCCGTGCTTGCTTGTTTCTCCTTGTGTTTTCATCTCCTTCACTCAGACGGTATAGCTTAAAGGTTACTATTATATCTATGGAATGATCATTATCTTGAACTGGTAAGTGAAAAATACATGCCCCTCTGCCATTTTTTTTTTTTCAACCTCTGCTGTGTGCGGGTAAGGTGAGGGGCGTTCAGTCAAGTTAGTAAAACAAAAAACACTTAAAAAATAAAATATTGTTCACAAGTCGGAAATCGCGAGACTTGGTCGAGTCTGAAGTCATTAAATAGGCGACTTAAAGGAATAGTACACCCAAAACATGATTAGCCTTCATTTTCTACTCACCCCCATGCTGAACAACACTCTGGAGTACTTTTTTGATATCTCAAATGCATCTGGAGATCTGGGAGGCTTCTTGCTGTCTGCTGACATTCAAATAATGGAGGTCTATGGCGCCCGAGGCAGAAAGGTCCATAAAAGTCCACAAAAAACGTGTCAATATTCCTCCATACTGCTCGTCCAATGTATTCCAAGTGTCCTGAGTGGGTAGCATCCAGAATTTACTCGAAACGAAGTCATTTAGAATGTTTTTAGAGCATAAACAGTAGTGTATAGGATTTCCTGAAAGCGCGTTCACGAGTCTACGGAAACCGCGGCAGACCAAACCAGATGAAAGTGCGCATTCAGCTCGGCAAAGAACTCATGCTCTTCCTCAACTCTGAAGTCCTCAGACATTTTTCTTTCGTTGTTTCTTTCTTTGCACAGGTAAACAGCACATTTCTTCTTCTACGCTTGCATTATCGGCAGAGCAGACGCTGAATGCGCACTTTCGTCTGGTTTGGTCTGCCGCGGTTTCCGTAGACTCGTGAACGCGCTTTTAGGAAATCCTATACACTACTGTTTATGCTCTAAAAACATTCTAAATGACTTCGTTTCGAGTAAATTCTGGACGCTACCCACTCAGGACACTTGGAATACATTGGACGAGCAGTATGGAGGAATATTGACACGTTTTTTGTGGACTTTTATGGACCTTTCTGCCTCGGGCGCCATAGACCTCCATTATTTGAATGTCAGCAGACAGCAAGAAGCCTCCCAGATCTCCAGATGCATTTGAGATATCAAAAAAGTACTCCAGAGTGTTGTTCAGCATGGGGGTGAGTAGAAAATGAAGGCTAATCATGTTTTGGGTGTGCTATTCTTTTAAACTGGATTAGATGAACTGGCAAAAATAATCAGTTGAAAAAAAATTAAAGTGCACCTTCCATTAAAGGTTTTATTTATATATTCTTCAAGAACAAACAATACCAGCCACTAGAAGTAGTGTAAATAAACCAAAGCTCTTCTAACAGCCTGAGTAAGATGTGAAATATGCTGCCAGCTCCAGTTTTTGCAGCGTGTTTACTGTTTGTCTCCAGCTCAAGTCGGACAACACCGGTGCCATGGCGCAACCTCTCAATAAAGCTGCTCAAATAAACAACGCTAGCTAAGCAGCAGCCGTGGAAAGTATCACCATTGGTGAACCTGTCGGAGCCCAGAGAACCGTTCCCTGAAAATAATTTAATGGAAGAACTTAGCCAGCTGCTGCATCAGCCGTAAGCCCCGCGCTGAAGATAAATGCATCTCTGTTTCTTTTTCAATGAGCTAATTCACACAAGCATCTGAGCACACGACTCATTTAGTTTACGGTCAGATGATGGTGAAAAGTCTGGAAAATGTCAGCCTTATATTTTTCATCTGACCAGCACGTATCATAAACCATGGGTCCTGAAGGGGCCTGACAGATAGGCTCAATCCGGAGCATTCACACCGGGGGACGCTGCAGAGTAAACAACTCAGACAAACATGCCTCACAGTCCAGAGATGCCAACATGCGACCCAAAGACCTGAAACATTGTATTAAATCATTAAAATGTTATTTTATTTATCTCTAATTTGCTGTAAGAATGGTATTAACATATGTTTTCTTCTTTTCCTTTTAATGTTTCCATCATCAAACTAAAATTAAAATCAGACAAAGCTCCTAAGCCGAATAACTGCTCGTTTCTTCCCCAGGGTTGGGTTAATTCAGCCATATTCATCCATCCATCCATCCATTTTCTGACACGCTTAATCCCAAGTTCTGGTGTCTATCTCCAGCAGTCGATGGGCGAGAGGCGGGGTCCACCCTGGACAGGTCGCCAGTCCATTGCAGGACAACACAGAGACAAACAGGACAAACAACCATTCACGCACACACTCACACCTAAGGAGGATGTTTAGAGAAGCCAATTAACCTATCAGTCATGTTTTTGGACTGTGGGAGGAAGCCGGAGTACCCGGAGAGAACCCACGCATGCTCAGGGAGAACATGCAAACTCCATGCCGAAAGACCCCGGCCTGGGAATTTATTTTTATTTTATTTAACATTTACTTTACCAGGAAGTCCCTTGAGATAAAATCTCTTTTTCGAGGCAGACCTGGACATGAGGCAGCAGTACAGCAAGACATATAAGAACACAGGACAACATAATAAAATCAATCATAAACTAGACTCTAGAATAACTAGGGATGCTTGATATAATGGGCCCCCTATCGGTATCGGCCTTAAAACTGAATATCGGACATCGGCCACCCCAACGATATTTAACCCGATATTTGATCAGCTTCTGAGTTTCTAAAGTCTAAAAAAAAATTAAAAATACTTCTTCTTCTTCCTCAAAAACTTCTTTTTTACAGACTTAAAAACTTCTAAAGACGAAGGAAAAAATATTGATACACTAAAATATCCCAATATCTTCATATGCTGATATATTGCCATTTAAAAACACCATATCAATCTCTTTCACTAATGAAATATTGCTATATGTCATCGTTATGCTACGAAATCCCCCGAAAATTCCCGAAATTTTGCCATATTTTTATATGTTGATATATTGACGCGGTATCGATCTATTTTACTAACAAAATCTCACAAGAATTTGCAAAATATCACGAGAGTTTGTAACAGAACGATGAAATTTCACGAGATTTTGAAAGTAAAATAGATCGATACCGCGTTTTAAAAAATCTATTTGATATCAGCATATGAAAATATATTTGAGTATATTATTTTTCAAAGTGTCAGAAATGGATAACAAAACTGCTATTTTCAACGACTACTTATTTTTGTCCAGCTTTAACATCGGTATCGATATCGGTTATCGGCTACATGAGTTTTAAAATATCGGCACATCGGATATCGGCCAAAATCCCAATATCGTGCATCCCTAAGAATAACAGTTACAATTCTCTGTGCAAGAAGTTTTCAATAGTGATTTAAAAGGCTGTAGCAGAATAAGAGTCCGTAATTGCAGGGAGTTTTGAATATTGTGCCACGATCATGGTGCTGCATAGGAAAATGATGTTTTGCCGATATCTGTGTTGATCCTGGGAACAGTGTAAAGAACACGACTCAGGAATCAAACCCTGAACCTTCTTGCTGCAAAGCAGCAGTGCTGAGGAGCCCCAGCCATATTCAGAGTTTTCAAAATCAATGGCATCTTTTGCATCATGCTGCAGCTTTAACTCCAGACTTTGGCTAGGCCACTCTGAAATCTTCCCCTTTAAGCCATTTTAAGGTGAACAACCTAAGTCAGAGGTCTTCGGCCAGGGGTCCTCAACCCCTAGTGGTTCCACTGAGGTACTTCATGGGGGTCATGAAAGTTTTGGTTGATTAGACTTTTTTTTTAAGATTCTGTAGTAAACGGATAAATGGAGGCAGAAGATGTCTTTCAGTCATCAATGCAAACATTCAGTAACACACAGGAGCTCTTTCAAGCTGGGCACCGTTTCATTCACAACACCTGTCCCATCAACCAGGAATCAGAATCAGAAATACTTTAATAATCCCAGGGAGGAATTACTTTCGTTGCATGAATCCATCTGTAATAGAGTGACTATAGGAGCAGGTTCATATAACAATTTCATACAATATATATAATTAGGGGGTCCCCGCTCCAACTTGCCATCATTCTGGGGGTTCTTGGCGTGTAAAATGTTAAAGACCCCAGACCTAAATGAGCTTCGGCTTCAGGTCACTAACTTATTTTATTTGCTAAAGTGCAGATTTCCTGGTTTCATTAATTACAGCAACTGGCTGAAATCCTGAAGCTATAAAGGAGTTTTACTGTAGGGATGATGTTCTCCTTCTGAAATGAAATCATTTTAACACCAGAAATTTCAAAAAGAAACACTATAGTCCACAGAATGTTTTCCTTAGAATGCTACCTATGACCGAAAGTGCTGGAAGCAGCAAAAAAGCTTCTGCTGATTCATTTTTGATGCTTGTTCACATTAAGCGCCTCCAGTAAAGAGTGTCCAGATGCTTCTGCTGCTTTTATAATATATATATGATATATGATATGTTTTTAAGTGGGAAAGTCCACATAAAACCTCCTCTGTGCAGTAAGTTCATCAAATTTACAATCCTGCCTTCAAATATTATTTCACTGTCGGAACCGCTCAGACACCCGTGCAATGGCGGTCTGAGCGGTTATATGGCGGTGTTCTGTCACTGGGAATCCCATTCAACAGCTGCCTCTAGTCCGGTCGTCTCTTTGGGGTTTTCCGTTAATGTTCGTGGCGGCTGGAAGGCGTTCTTCATGTATGTAATCCAAACTGCAGGCACCAGAATAATAAAATCGAAGAAATCTTGCTGGCAGGTTTCGACATTTTAAGTTAATGTAGGCGTTAATAAACTGTTTCAGATGAGTGATCATTTCTGTCTCCCTGCCAGCTCCCAGATCAGCTTCTCTGATTGGTTGATGTGGCGCGTCGGCAGCAAAAGTTAATTTTTTTTGCAACTTCAGCAGCTGCTGCTTTTGCAGCGCATCACGTGGCAGGAGCTGCTTCAGCTGCTCCAACACGATGCTCAGAATTCTCTGTAGGACCTTTTGATGCACCTTGATGCGCATCAACCATCGAGTTTCCATGTAAACTAGCTGCTTCTGCTGCCTCTAGCGCGTGCGGTCTGAATGTAGCATTAGGCATCATGAGATGTTTCTGATAAATAAGTTCTCTTGGGTCACCAGTGGTTCTGGTTTTTATATTTTAGTCAGGAACTCAGTGAGGCATCAAGACATGTGGAGCTTCCGATGTCCTTGGGTTCCACTGTAACCTCCTGGATGAGTCTTGGATTAGCTCCAGGAGTAGTTTTGCTTGACATTTTGCTCCTGGGAAGGTTTGCCACCGTTACCTAATTTCTCTGTCAATTCATAATGATTCTAACTGGGAGTCTTTGGGCTGTTAAAGCCATGAGGATGACATTTGAACTTTTTTCTGGATTCAGAGACAGTTTGATTTTGTTTGTTGTCTTTATCTGTATTTGAATGACGTATGTTGAGATGTACTGCTATTTTGGATTATTTCATGTGGTAAGATGGGTCCTATTTGATTCTCCGGGTCCGGGGAGGATTTGTGAAACTGCACCTTTAAAATCTGTGTTTTAATCACAGCTGATTTCCATTATTTCCCCCCATAAAACCAGAAAGGTTTGGATATATTTCTACCTTAAATTAACAAAATTGTCCTTTAAAAACAATTCTTATTTTTATTCCCATAGGTTCCGTTTGATATCAAAATTTGTTTAATAAGCTGAAACATTAGAAGGAGAAGAAATCTGCAAGGGAACAAACTGAAATCAAAGCTCTGCAGCAAACCATGTATTTAGACACTTGATGGAAACCTGAGGTAAGATTGCCTCGTTAATTTAACTTGAAATGACATTTGACACTCTGGAGCTCTTCGTGTCTCAAGTGTCTCCACAGGAGAACTGGGAACATGGTTCTGATTAAGAGTCATTGGGAGCGCCAGGCTCATTTAACGCTGAGTTGTTTTGGTTTCTTCTAATCCCTTCCTACTGTTTATCCACAGAAACACTCTGATAGAGGAATATTCCTCCTTAAGAGTGGAAAAAAGCCCTCAATTACGCAGGCGTCTGTCTCAAGTGGGCTGGCGTTTTAAGTTATCCAAACAAGCTTCTCTTGAGCTAATAAATTGGCCAATGTAATGAGCTCTTTGTTAAATGCAGGCTCTGGTTCCTGAAGAGTTTAGGACATACAGTCGGAATTAATCTCCAGGTTCGAGCCTGCTGCGGCTCACAGCGGCCTTCCCTGCTGATTTCTCATTTAGTGAGTAAAAACAGACTTCTGTCTTGGCAGCCATCTTCCAAGAAAGCTGGAGACACAACAGAGAACCTGACCTCTCAGGTAGATTTTCAACCTGCAGAGGGAAACAACATGAATCTGAGAGATGTTGGGTTTTTCTACACAAGCAAACCCCCGGAGCCCTGGGAGGTTTGAGATTAAAGCTTCTGCGCAGGTCGGATCCGTGCTTTCGGCACCTTTCACTTGCTTCATCTCCCGGAGCGTGGTGTTTCACACCTCTCAGCTGATGGAGGCCACATTGCCAAGCTGAATACACAGACATGAAGTGGGTTGCTGTCTGTTTATTCTGGCACTTGAGTGGTTTGTAAATTGCTAGTTTGTTTCACACCCTTTTCCATTCCTCTCCAATCCAAGAGCACACAATCCCAATAATCACTCCTGCTGGGAGCTTAATTAAAATTAATGGCTAGTGCCAACTGCTGACCATGAGTCAGATGATGAATCGTTTTTTTGCATGTCACACTCCTGCTGTCCTATTTACCAACATAAATGTGCGACCAGCATATATTTACAGACGCTAACGATATGCCATTTATCTTTTTATAAATGCCACAAACAGATTATTAAAACCAGTCTGAATAAACAAAAAAATATCTTTTTGCATTGTTTAAAGTAAAAATATTCAATATCTTTAAAAGTTTTGGAATACTTTTTTTCATATTGATTTAACATTTTATATGATTTGCTTTAAAAAGAAATCCTGCTGCTGTGAAGAAGAAACCTGCAAAACAAACATCTGTAAACATCTGTCAAACAAAAGAAATAAAATTTTAAAATAAAAGCCTCTACAATATCCACAATTTAAATGTTTTAATATGAGTTAACACAATAAATATATAACATAATAAAGTTGCCTAAATTCTCCTGATCAATTTTAACTATCTATAGATCAATAGTTTTATTGTATATAAATTTAAAAAAACAAACAGTTCCAAATCTAATCTATATGAACAATTTCAAACTGTCATTAAGCCTCTCATTTTACTTCAAGCTTCATTGTGTTAAAATGGAAAGAAAGCATAAAAAATATGAAATGAAAATCATTAAATAAATAAAGAAGTGATAACTCCAAATAAAGATTTGAATAAGCTTGTTACTTTTACCTTCTGTTAAATATTTTTCACATTAGACCTGGCATTACCAATCCCGTGTTACTTTATCTGTATTATTTAACCCAGCAACTTCACCGGTGCACTGTGACTAAAACCAAGTACCAGGCGAGAGGCACCAAAAAATGTATGTCTGTGAATAATAATAATTATAATATTCATTTCAACCTGAAAAGAAATTCATACAAACAAAGAAGGTAATTAGAAGAATTTTATTGATATAATTTTCAAATCTTTGTCACTCAGGCAAGAAACATCAGCCCTGAAATGTATCCAAATTGTTGTCATGAGCTGATGAATGAGGACGAGGATGAATGCCCGCTCAAAAATAGCTGAGCTGAGGCAGATGTGTGACCAGTTGCAAAATGTTTATCAGTGTTAGTAGAGAAGTTGGAGGTTTGAATAGAAAATGAGCAACAAAAGAGTACTGTAAAGGATTACAGGGAGAGATGAGCCGTGAAGGATTGCAGAAGGAATGCTGGGCCACAAAGGTTTGTAGAAGGAATGCTGGGCCACGAAAGCTTGCAGAAGGGATGCTGGTCTGTCAAGGCTTGCAGAAAGGACGCTGGGCCACGAAGGCTTGCAGAAGGGATGCTGGTCTGTCAAGGCTTGCAGAAAGGAATGCTGGGCAACGAAAGCTTGCAGAAGGGATGCTGGTCTGTCAAGGCTTGCAGAAAGGACGCTGGTCCACGAAAGCTTGCAGAAGGGATGCTGGTCTGTCAAGGCTTGCAGAAAGGACACTGGGCCATGAAAGCTTGCAGAAGGGCTGCTGGTCTGTCAAGGCTTGCAGAAAGGATGCTGGGCCACGAAAGCTTGCAGAAAGGATGCTGGTCTGTCAAGGCTTGCAGAAAGGATGCTGGTCCACGAAAGCTTGCAGAAGGGATGCTGGTCTGTCAAGGCTTGCAGAAAGGACGCTGGGCCATGAAAGCTGGCAGAAGGGCTGCTGGTCTGTCAAGGCTTGCAGAAAGGACGCTGGGCCATGAAAGCTTGCACAAGGGATGCTGGTCTGTCAAGGCTTGCAGAAAGGATGCTGGGCCACGAAGGCTTGCAAAAGGGATGCTGGTCTACAAAAGGTATGCTGGTCTACAAAGGCTTGCAAAAGGGATGCTGGGCCATGAAGGCTTGCAGAAGCGATCCTGGGCCACAAAGGCTTGTAAAAGAGATGCTGGGCCACAAAGGATTGCAGAAGGGATGCTGGGCCAGGAAGGCTTGCAGAAGGGATCCTTGGCCGCAAAGGCTTGTAAAAGAGATGCTGGGCCACTAAAGGCTTGCAAAAGGGATGCTGGTCTACCAAAGGTATGCTGGTCTACAAAGGCTTGCAGAAGGGATTCTGGGCCATGAGGGCTTGCAGAAGTGATGCTGGTCTGTCAAGGCTTGCCGAAGGGATGCTGGGCCATGAAGACTTGGAGAAGCGATCCTGGGCCGCAAAGGCTAGTAAAAGAGTTTTTTGGCCACAAAGGATTGCAGACTGAAGCCTGTGCCGCGAAGGCTTAGAGAAGGGATGCTGGGCAGCAACCTAAAAATGAAGGTGTGCTGGTTTGGGCCAGCCACCACTGGTCCCCATTTTATACAGTGATTAAAGGGTATAGGTTAGGGTGGATATTCGGACATAGTCTTTTTCACCAAAAAGGCAGATTCCACCATACAAGGATTCACCTGCAGACAGTCAGTAAGTGCTCCTGTATATGTGACTTGTTATCTGTTGTGAAAGAGATGGTAATTAAAACATGCTAGCTGCTAATGTTGCTAACACTAAATCCACATAAATGTAAAATTAAAAAACAAGGGTTATGAAAGGGGTCCAACTGAGCTCTACCTACATTCCTAAATATGATTAAATATGATTTTAAAGACAAATTCAGAAGTCTTTTGTATGCAGAACAAGAGCTTATGACTTAAACAAAGTTAAACAAAGAGACTCAAAGACCTAGAGCAGGCACTGTAAACTCGAACGGATGGTTCCTCTTCATTAACCTGAAGATAGCTCGAGGGGTGACCATCCATCCATCTATCCATCCATTTTCTGTCACGCTTATCCCTACTTGGGTCGCAAGGGGTGCTGGTGCCTATCTCCAGCTGTCAATGGCTGAGAGGCGGAGTCCACCCTGGACCGGTCGCCAGTCTATTGCAGGACAACACAGAGACAAACAAGACAACCAGCCATACACAATCACACCTAAGGAGCATGTAGAGAAGCCAATTAACCTAACAATCATGTTTTTGGACTATGGGAGGAAGCTGGAGTACCCGGAGAGAACCGACCCATGCACAGGGAAAACATGCAAACTTCAGTCTGGGAATCAAACCGGAACCTTCTTGTTGAAAGGCAGCCGTGCTACCCACTGAGCCAGTGCCAAAAAATACAACTGTAGTCAGTGACAATAAAATCTATAACTTTAATGTTTTTTAAAGTGCCATTTATTCAGTCCCATAAGCAAAGGAAAATTTGCTCCTGTTTAAAACAACAGATGTCATTAAAACACAGATCGGCTACTGGAAATTAAGATTATTTCCAAAGTCGGGAAATAATTATTCACTTTTAATTTCTGTAAATAAGATTTTTATATATGTCTAATTTGACCTTTTAGAGCAAAATGTTGGAAATGCGCGGGTTATAGTTACTGGAGTATTTTTTTTTAAACATAATAAAACCAAAAATATATAATTTTACATAAATAACCTGATTGGATCTTTTTGCCATTATTTTAACTCCATATTTGCAGCTTCAAACAAGCAGGAGCAAAAGGCCGATTTGTTTTGTTATTCTTTAACCTGAGGTTACAGAGTGGATAAACAACCCATAGTCTGATGGGAGTTCGTTTTCCTTCCATTCCTCCATAAAACTCTCACAGACAGAGAAGCCGGCATCCAAACATGGTCGTTAAAGCAAAATGCAGAACAAAGTGCTCAGTGATTAACCAGACGCCTGGTTTGTAAAGTCGGCTGACAGAAAAAAAGAGTCAAACTTCATCAGAGTCGTAAACCAAACAGAAAACAACAGGGTTCCTCAACTCTGCATTTCTAATGGTGGGGAAAAAGATTTTAATTGTGTTAAATAAGAGGAGAAATGTTGACATAAATAAAAACCTAACAGATATTTGGTACCAGAAAGAAGCTGATGCACCAGTTGCTGCAGCTATGATCAGCTTTTCCACTTTAGTACAGAGTTTTTCATTCCTGATTTTTACATATTTCCTCATCTGACAACTTCATTGAAAGTAAAGGAAAAAAGGTATTTTGATGATCAACAATATAAGATACAGAGAACGTAGCAATACATTTTTTTTTTTTAGCTTTTATTGTCATTAAACTGTACCAAGTACAGAGCAATGAAATCCACTCTCTGCATTTAACCCATCCCCTTGGGGAGCAGTGGACTGCCAGTTATATCCCCTAAAAATACAGTTAGTAACTCAGTTACTGCTCAGTGAAAGTAACTAGTTACTAAACAAAGTAACTCTACTGTTACTTTTTATGTTTTAAAATGTCAAAGAATTAGGAAAACTGTTTTGTAATCAGGATATTAAATACAACTGAATTAATTAAACAAATAGTGTAAAGGTCTACAGATCTGAAAACACTGAAAACTAATCTACACTATTTTGGTTTCTATGGTTTGACAAGTGAGCTGTAATATAATTATGTAGATGTGATAATTCTTTATATATTATAAAATTTAAAAAAGTAGATTTGAGAACTTTATATTTTTGCACCTTGACAATCTTCCATTGACTGTAAAATACACTATATTGCCAAAAGTATTTGCTCACCCATCCAAATTATTGGAATCAGGTGTTCCAATCACTTCCATGGCCACAGGTGTATAAATTCAAGCACCTAGGCATGCAGACTGTTTTTACAAACATTTGTGAAAGAATGGGTCGCTCTCAGGAGCTCAGTGAATTCCAGCGTGGAACTGTGATAGGATGCCACCTGTGCAACAAATCCAGTCGTGAAATTTCCTCGCTCCTAAATATTCCACAGTCAACTGTCATCTGTATTATAAGAAAATGGAAGTGTTTGGGAACGACAGCAACTCAGCCACGAAGTGGTAGGCCACGTAAACTGACGGAGCGGGGTCAGCGGATGCTGACGCGCATAGTGCGAAGAGGTCGCCAACTTTCTGCAGAGTCAATCACTACAGACCTCCAAACTTCATGTGGCCTTCAGATTAGCTCAAGAACAGTGCGCAGAGAGCTTCATGGAATGGGTTTCCATGGTCGAGCAGCTGCATCCAAGCCATACATCACCAAGTGCAATGCAAAGCGTCGGATGCGGTGGTGTAAAGCACGCCGCCACTGGACTCTAGAGCAGTGGAGACGCGTTCTCTGGAGTGACGAATCGCGCTTCTCCATCTGGCAATCTGATGGACGGGTCTGGGTTTGGCGGTTGCCAGGAGAACGGTACTTGTCTGACTGCATTGTGCCAAGTGTAAAGTTTGGTGGAGGGGGGATTATGGTGTGGGGTTGTTTTTCAGGAGCTGGGCTTGGCCCCTTAGTTCCAGTGAAAGGAACTCTGAATGCTTCAGCATACCAAGACATTTTGGACAATTCCATGCTCCCAACTTTGTGGGAACAGTTTGGAGCTGGCCCCTTCCTCTTCCAACATGACTGTGCACCAGTGCACAAAGCAAGGTCCATAAAGACATGGATGACAGAGTCTGGTGTGGATGAACTTGACTGGCCTGCACAGAGTCCTGACCTCAACCCGATAGAACACCTTTGGGATGAATTAGAGCGGAGACTGAGAGCCAGGCCTTCTCGTCCAACATCAGTGTGCGACCTCACAAATGCGCTTCTGGAAGAATGGTCAAAAATTCCCATAAACACACTCCTAAACCTTGTGGACAGCCTTCCCAGAAGAGTTGAAGCTGTTCTAGCTGCAAAGGGTGGACCGACGTCATATTGAACCCTATGGATTAGGAACGGGATGTCACTTAAGCTCATATGTGAGTCAAGGCAGGTGAGCAAATACTTTTGGCAATATAGTGTAGGTATGAAGCTGATAAATGTTAGCCTCGTGAGACCATCCTGATCTAGCGAGCTTTCAAGACTTCACACGCTAATCAGTCTGGAGACTCTCCGTTAAAGAAAATTTGGAGCCGTTCACCAAACGAACGTCCAATCAGCGTTGGCTTTGAGGCGGGTTGAGGTGTGACGCAACGAGAAGCGCGACAGTTCAGTCTAAAGAACATGGCGGCTTCATCCGATGAAACTAGCGTTAGCGTGGCTATCGAGCAAGTTTTATCGAAATTACAGAGTATTTCTTCACTGAAAGAAGAGCAAAACACTGCTCTGGAGGCTTTTCTCAGAGGAAAAGATGTTTTTGCTCTTCTCCCGACTGGTTTCGCCAAGAGTTTGATCTATCAATTGGCTCCTCTTCGTTGTCGCTCTGTTAGTACGTCATATGTTTCGTTGATCTGATTGGTTTATTTGGCCCGTCTATCACCAACATAGGCCAATCAGCTAACCAGTATTTTCGCCCCTTCCCAAAATTACTTCTACAGAAGGTTTCCAGATGGATATGTGGAGCAAATCCATCTGGTTAGATAAATATACTAATGACAAAAATAAAATATATACTGTGCAATAGAATTAAACAGGGGGTACACTATTCCAGAAAAAAGGAACAAGCTGAACTTTTGTGTGAGAAAATGTAAACTATGCAAGTAAAATCATTATAGCGCTGAGAAAATAAAGAGAAAGTGTTGATTAAAGCTGTCAGTCAGTGTTAAGATGATGTCTGGAGCTTCTTTGGAGTACAGATTCTAAAGTTTTTTATTCCTGCACATAATGAGCAAATCGCAGAAATATTTAGCCTTTAGTAACACTTTACTGTAGGTACGCTGTCATTGAATCAGTGTCTCTGTGCCATCAAATAGCCTCTCTGTTAATGTTGAAGTTTTTTTTTTACTTTTACATGCAACACCTGAGATTACATGTGCATGTTGCTGTCAATACAATTCAATTCAGTTTATTTATATAGCGCCAATTCACACCACATGTCATCTCAAGGCACTTTACAGTTCACCAGATCATACAGTCTTATTGATTCAAAGTTTTCTACCTAAGGAAAACCAGTGAACTGCATTGACTCATTGACTCTTCAGCAATCCCTCACACTAAGCATGCTTGTAGCGACAGTGGAGAGGAAAAACTCCCTTTTAACAGGAAGAAACCTCCAGCACAACCAGGCTCGGTGTGAGCGGCCATCTGCCGCAGTCAGGTGCGCTTAAACCAGGAAACTGTAGTCCTTATTTATACACAGTAACAATTAATAAATCTTTTTAAAGCTAATGGCTAACGTGCTACTGACTTTTGCAAATTAACTAGTTACAGTGCTGGTTACTGCAAAAGTAACTAAATAATAAACATGTTACTTAATAATCTGTTAGTCCCAACACTGGTAACTGAGCACTGATGTATTCACTCCCAGTGTTTCCAGTTAGAATTTCAAACATCTGTATACTGCATTAACCCTTTAAAGCCCAATCCAAGAATAAAACAAAACAGAAAATAACTTTTTTTTGGTTTGAATTCCTTATTTGGCCTTTTAACAAAATATGTAAAAAGAAAAAACAGAATTACATTTTTGATATTAATAATTTATTACTAAGCGATAAGTCAAGATTATTTTTTGTGTAGTCTTCTACTGGCTGTTATCAGGTATATCTGATTGTGTACAATAGGATTTTGAGCAAAATTTTTACCATTAAATTATGCAAAAGGTGTCAGACGCAAAACATTTCAGAAACCGTATGTATCAAATTCGATACTTTTGGCATTATAGGGTTAACCCAGTGGTTCCCAAAGTGTGGGGCGCGCCCCCTAGGGGGGGCGCAGTGCCATTGCAGGGGGGGCGCAGGAAGCGGTATGGATGAATGAAGAAAAAAAAAAAAAAAGAACAGCGCTTGCTTGACTGAGCATAATGGACAGTTGTGACACTGCAACCCAGATTTGAGAAGATCTACAGCAAAAAGCAGGCTCACTACAACCACTGAAAAGATGGGAGGATTAAAGTACAAAGAAAAAACTCTCAGGGAGCTGTTCAATGTTTTCACTCCATTTTGCACAGAGGCTTTTTTAATGTATTGATTATAGCAAAGTTAAATATTGTTACAAATAAAAAAAAAGAAATATGTTTAAAATAACACAGACAACAAAGAATCCTCTTCTAATCTACAGTATAGAACTATGAAAAAAATACAGTTACACCAAAGTGTTCCACTGTAAAGATGGTGTATAGTTTGTTTTGTTGCAATCTGAAGTGTGAAATAAACTTCAGTGGAGTTTGAAAACAAAATATGTGTATAGGATTATTATATCTGGTTGAACGATGTGTGTTCAGTTGATTCTTTTTTTTTTTTTTTTTTCGGGGTCGTGGGGGGGGGGGGGGGTGGGGGGGTGGGGGGGGCGTGGAAATTTTATTGTAATCCAAAGGGGGGCCCAGAAGATAATCTTTGGGAACCACTGGGTTAACCACACTGAATGTAACCTGGCTGGTCGGCTGATTCACTAATGGGTAGACAGCAGGATATTTGTGACCTGGAGAGTTTGAAAGATCACAGATTCAAACTTCACACAAGCACTCTGGGTCCCTGAACAAAACCCTCAACCCAACTATGTTGCAAGCTGCTCTCTGCTCTTTAAGAGAGAGAGAGACCACAAAATGTGATTATTATTCATGTTTTGCTTCTAGGTCATGTCGTGTTCGTGTTGTTAATAATGGAGAAGTCTTGCTTTTGTCTTAGTGTACTTTTATTTATAAAACACTGCAGCCCTACTTTCGGCTATCCTAGCCGTACAGCTTCTTCTTCTGTTCTTCTCTAGGTGCCACTAACAACCTTAACACCACAGCGACTCCTAGTGGTAACACTTATCATAACATCCCCCTTTCTTTAAGGTGATTGAACAATAAACATTGTACAGCGAAATGACAGCACTTTTGCTCTTAAGTAACATTAACACAAACTTTGAGAAACCATGCACTCAAAACATAAATTACAATGAACATTTGTTTTACATCTCTTATATCTCTTTCTTTTTTTTTTTATAAGTCCAGTCTGTCAGGTTTCTTCATTTCACGTGTTGACCTTCTCAAATCCTGTTTGCCCGGTGGTATATTTGCATCACAGTTCATCAGAGGTGCAGTTCCAGTTATTCCAGGTGGTGCTGAAGTAGCATTGGTGGACTCACTGGTTATGTGTGGAGTCTTCAGGAGACTACGGCGATTGCGCCTCAGCACCTGTCCATCCTCTGTTCTCACTGTGAAGGATCTTGGGGCAGTTTCATTCACCACAGTTCCTTTTACATGCCAACCATCCGCATCCTGAATCCTTACTGTGTGGTTGTTTGTCAGTGGTGAGAGTGGTTTGGCCGATCCATCATAGAATCTCTTTTGTGTCATTTTTTGCTCTTTGAGCTTGTTATTAAGCTTCCCGTGCTTCTTTTGTGTGGTATGATTGGAATAGCTGGGAAGTGTTGTACGCAACTTTCGATTCATCAGCAGTTCTGCAGGTGACAATCCGCACTGAAGTGGAGAGGCCCGATAACTAAGTAGTGCCAAATATGGATCAGAGTTGCTGTCAGCTGCTTTTTTCAGCAGTTGCTTTAGGATATGCACACCTTTTTCAGCCTGACCATTTGACTGTGCATAGTGTGGACTTGCTGTGACGTGACGAAATTCGTACTGCGTTGCAAACCTTTGCCATTCCCTACTGCTGAAACATGGCCCATTATCGCTCACTACCATGTATGGAATGCCATGCCTGGCAAATATGGATTTAGTATGCGTGATCACACATGCTGAGGTTGTATTTGTAAGTAGTGCCATTTCTGGAAAGTTGGAAAAGTAGTCTATTACCACAAGATAGTCTTTGCCCTTGAGGTGAAATAAGTCCATCCCTACTTTCTGCCATGGGGATGTGGGCATTTCTGGTATCACAATTGGTTCTTTGCTTTGTTTACTCCTGTGTTTTTGGCATGTTTCACATTTGCTAACTAGTGTCTCTATGTCTTTGTTTAGTCCTGGCCAGTACACAGACTCTCTTGCTCTCCTTTTGCATTTTTCAATCCCAAGATGCCCCTCATGTATCCTCTTTAGAAGATCAGGCCTCAGAGCTTCTGGGATGATTATCCGTCCTTTCTTTAGTAACAGTCCATCAACAAAACTGAGATCTCCTCTCACATGATAGTATCGAGGGCATGAGCCTGCAACCCATCCATCATCCATGTTCTGAATGACACATTGCAGCTCTGTATCCTGTGTTGTTGCCTCTGCTATTTGTCTTGATTTTGTATCAGACACTGGTAGAGCAGTCACCACCATTTTTATGTGACTTTCAATGTCCTCGTCTGTTGCGCTAACTGAGCCTTCAACAGGTGCTCTGGACAAGGCATCTGCGAGGACCAAGTGTTTTCCCGGTGTATAGACCAGCTCAAAGTCATATTTTTGCATTTTCATCATCAAGCGCTGGATCCTCGGCGACATTTCATTAAGGTTTTTTTTTTATTATAGATACTAGTGGCCGGTGGTCAGTTTCCACAGTAAAGGATGGCAGTCCATAGATGTAACTGTGAAACCTTTCCAACCCATAGGCTACACCTAAGCACTCCTTTTCAATCTGGGCATACTTGCACTCAGACTTGGTCATTGCCCTCGACGCATATGCCACCGGTTTCCAGTAATGCCCCTCAGCTTGTAGAAGCACTGCTCCAATGCCGTTTTTTGATGCATCAGTGGACACTTTCAGTTTTTTGTTGTGGTCATAGTAAGCTAAAGCTGGCGCTATGGTGAGAGCTTGCTTTAGTCTTTGCCACTCTTGTTCGTGTTTTGTGGTCCATGCAAAATCACAGTCATTTTGTAAGAGCTCTCGGATGCAGGACGTCTTAGCTGTGAGGTTGGGAATAAATTTACCTATGAAATTGACCATTCCCATTATGCGTAACACACCTGTTTTGTCTGTTGGACTTGGCATGTTCAGTATTGCCTTTATCTTTTCTTGGTCTGGTTGGACACCTTGAGCTGTGAGTTTGTCTCCAAGGAACAGGATCTCTTGTACTGCAAACTCACACTTAGCTCTATTGAGTTTCAGTCCATACTTTTGTATGCGCTCCATCACTTTGAACAGTCTCTGGTTGTGCTCTTCAAGGGTTGAGCCCCATACTATAATGTCGTCGATGTAAACTCTGACTCCCTCTAAGCCTTCTATGATCTGTTCCATAGCCCTGTGGAATATTTCTGGTGCAGATTTGATCCCAAATGGTAGTTGAAGAAAACAATACCTCCCAAAAGGTGTATTAAAGGTACAGTACTTAGTGCTGCTCTCATCTAGTCTCAACTGCCAAAAGCCTTGTGAGGCATCTAGTTTTGTGAAATAATTCGCTCCTGCCATTTCACTGATAATTTCTTCTCGTGTGGGTATTTGATAGTACTCACGTTTGATGTTCTCATTTAGATCTTTCGGGTCCATGCATGTTCTTAACTCTCCATTCTTTTTCTTTGTGACCACCATGGAGTTGACCCAATCTGTAGGCTCCTGGACCTTTTTGATCACCCCCAGATTGGTCATCCTGTCAAGTTCTTGTTTAAGGGCTTCACGCAGTGGAGCTGGGACCCTCCGTGGTGCATGCACAACTGGTTGGGCGCCTTCCTTTAGTTGGATTTTGTAGGTAAAGGGCAGTGTCCCAAATCCTTTAAACACATTAGAGAAGCTTTGCACAATAGCATTAGTGTCATATTTTGAGGCTGTTTCAATACAGTACACTCTTTTCACTAACCCTAGCTCTTCACAGCTCCTATCACCCAACAGTGATTCACATTTATCACTCACCACAGAAAAATGTACCGTGTATACTTTACCTTTAACATTAATATTAAGTTTACATGTACCCAAACACTCTATGGAGTGACCATTATAATCTTTAAGTGCTGAACTCTTTCTTTGTATCTTTGGTTTTACCTGCATTTCCCGTACATCAGACATGCTAATGAGGTTTGCTTTAGCACCAGTGTCCAGTCTCATAGTCACCATAGTCCCATTAATCAGCAGAGGAGTGATCCATTTGTCATCATTTGTGATGCTGTTAACTTTTCCCTCTTCATTTTCAAAGTTAACGAGCCCAACAAAGAAAGTATCACTTAGATCCGTATCATCCACTACGTTCACATGTTTGCCTTTCTTTTTGGTGAAACATTGTTTGGCAAAATGATTTTTTCCATGGCAGTTGGAGCATACTTTCCCAAACGCAGGACATTGCTTCGGCTTGTGCTGTGATCCGCAGCGTTTGCATAAAAATGTGTTGTCCTCACTGGCCCGCTGGGCAGTCCGGGTCGGCTGGCGACGTCTCCCCCTCTGAAACACGGCACCGATCGCCGCTCCGTCACTCACGGTTGGTGTCACACTTGGCATCTCACTGAATGTTTTCATGTGTTTTTGGGATAATTCGCTCGCTTGGCATATTTTTATAGCCATGTCTAGCGACAGCTCGGACTCGCGGAGAAGTCTCTCCCTTAGCTTTTTGTCTTCCACTCCAAAAACAATCTGACCATGGAGTCCTTCAGTGTCCCAAAATTACACGACTGCGATTTCAGATGCAGGGCTGTCAAAAAACTGTCAAATGGCTCATTCTGCAGCTGCATACGAGACCGAAACGTGTATCTTTCATATGTCTCATTTTTCTTCGGAGTGCAGTGAGCATCAAATTTAGCAAGCACAACGTCCATCTTTTCCTTATCCTCTGCCGTCTCAAACACAAACGTATTATATACTTCAATGGCCTGTGGCCCTGCAAGGGTTAGCAAAAGCGCTACCTTTCTTGAATCCGGCTTTGTATCCAGCCCCATGGCCGTAACATACAAGCTAAAGCGTTGTTTGAATGTACGCCAGTTTTCGTCGAAGTTGCCCGTCAGCTTCAGGATCTCTGGCGGTTTCAAATCCATGTTGGCTTCTCAGTTTACTCCTGGTACCATGTCGTGTTCGTGTTGTTAATAATGGAGAAGTCTTGCTTTTGTCTTAGTGTACTTTTATTTATAAAACACTGCAGCCCTACTTTCGGCTATCCTAGCCGTACAGCTTCTTCTTCTGTTCTTCTCTAGGTGCCACTAACAACCTTAACACCACAGCGACTCCTAGTGGTAACACTTATCATAACAGGTCACGGGCGGAAACACCAATTGTTAAAATGAGGAAGTTATGTCCCCTAAAAAGCTTTTGCGCCTCTGGGCTTCCTCACGGTTGTTTTCCTGGGAGCAAGTTATTTACTACTCCTAACTAAAATTGGGTAAAATCATATAAAAAAGGACTATAAAAACAGGAGTAAAAAAGTAAGAGTTTATTCCAGATCAGGTCGTTACAGGACAGAGATGGCAAAAGTACTCACTTTCCATACTTGAGTAAAAGTACAGATATTTGTGTTAAAAAATACTCTGGTAAAAGTGGAAGTACTGATTAAACTTCTTTACTCAAATAAAAGTAACAAAGTACAGGCTTGTAAATTTACTTAAAGTATAAAAGTAAAAGTAGAAACCACTTTTTTCATGCCGTTGCCTACATTTTAAATGGATGTCTGCCAATAGGACTAGATCTCCGTTGTGTTCATTTTCAATCATCTCGTCGTCCATGCTACTATGCTAACGCCACCGCCACCAAGCTGCAATGATTTGCCGCCAATGAATACCGCCGAATCTGTCGATTCATCTTGTAGCGGTGCGTCAAATGCAACGTAGATTCCCATCCAATTAGATTGAATTTGGTATTGATGATGTGAAAAATAATAACGGTAACTCCACTGAAATTATTCAAAACTAAAGTAACGAGCCAATTTTTTAACATGTAAGGAGTAGAAAGTACAGATATTTGTGTAAAAATGTAAGGAGTAGAAGTAAAAAGTCGCCATAAAAATAAGTAGTAAAGTACGGTAAAAATATCAGAAAAATCTACTTGAGTACAGTAACGAAGTATTTGTACTTCGTTACTTCCCATCTCTGGTTACAGGACAGAGAAAATGCTTGGAGCTTGCACAGCTGGGGGCTCAAAAATCACGTCCGCAAGCGTCCGGCAAAGATTGAGCCCCAAACGAGGTCATCTCCTGCTTCTTATAGCTCATGAGTCTATGTGTTGCATCAGGTGGATGCTTAGCTGTCCGTATCTGAAAACTGACACGCCATCAATGCCCTTACCTATATGCAGCTTGCCTCTATGCCTCAGGGTTACAGATAGCTCTCCTCTATCAGACCGGCTCCAAGATGTGCCCATATCCTGTGTATTTTTAAAGACACGAAGGCTGTCCTGATTAGATGACCTCCGTACACACAGTGACATCCACAATGTGAAGGAAGCTCATCTACTCTCTCAAATCTGGCTAATAAAGTAACAGTGCAAATGATGTATAAAACATAAACCTAACATTACAAAAAAAAAAAAAGGTATCAGTCTGTCAGAAACCAGTTGGAATGGAGGTCCACCTTCCAGCTGGAAAACAACTCTTAACTTACAGCCAGAGATACACTATGACGGTTTAGATCCAAGAAGATCTTTATTGTTTATGGTGACCTCATCAAAGTCCACGCCTAATTCCAATAAAGAATGACAAGAACTGAAAACTGATGTTTATGGACCCTTAAAATCCAGTCAGGAGTAAAAAGGCCCCGATAAACCTGCAGCCAGTGATTCTATGATGGGACCGAATACGAATACCTGCTTCACTTTCCCTAAGAAATAATGTTTAAGTAGTGTTTATCCCTTTCCTTAATCGTTATGCACTTTGTTTTTGCCTGTCACATAAAACTCTGATTAAACACACTGAGGTTTGTTGTAATGTGACAACATAAGACCAAGTTTAAAAGGTATTAATACTCAAGCAGAACGCTGAATGCACCACTGTTGTGGTGAGTTGCGGCTTTCAAGCAACCAACGGTCTGGTCAGTAAGTTTACATTGGCACACATGCTCCATGTTGGCTTAGAGGGGAATCAGGCCCAGCGTCTCAGATGAGCCTTTACATTACTGGGATCTAAGTAAATACTTGTGCTCCTGATGGATGGAGCAGCACTCCATCAACCTGCCATGTGATATAAATGAAGCCTGACGAGCGGCACAGAAACACAGCAGGCGTCCTCTGTGGCTGGAGGGGGGGGGGGCATGTAGCGCTTCTCAGCCAAAGCGTTGATCTCCACATGGCGATCTGGCTGGTTTTCTACAGATCTCCTGTGAATGAGCGAACAGGGCAGGAGTCGGTGTTGCAGGGGGGGGGGGGCCTGTCTCCAGCCTCGAAGACACAGACGGCTGTTTGTGCCGTGCAACCTCCACCTCCCCACCGAACCCCACCTTGGTCTCCAACCCTCAGCTCCTAATTCACACTTCATAAATCAAGATGACCTGTCCCCATGTGAATTCATCTCTCTCTGTGCCGGATCATAATGGCGTTATTGTTCCTCAAAAGCAGCTTCATTTCAGGGACAGACTGTCATTGAGTCCGACGGGACCTCCTCGATAAGTGTGGCGGCTCCTGTGCGTCCGAGGACTGGATCTTCTGCAGCCCTCTATGTCAGGCCATGGCCGCTCAGTAGATTTTCAGCTGCTCTGGCAGCTCCTGCACTTCCAAAAATAAGAACACTAATTGGCCGGTGTTTATTTCTGCATGGGAGACATAAGTGTTTTTAGCAGGTTGTTTGTGGCACAACGCTTTATAACAGTCGGCCGCTCTCTGGGAGGTAGGGCTCAGTCTACTGCATGGAAAAAGAGCCGACTTTCCCCGTTTTCAATAAATAAGCTCTTTTATACAACATTTGGTACTACAGTATAGTTGTGTGTGAGGCTGGCATGGTGGAGTGTGACATCATGAGCTTTGACTCATGAGCAGATGAGTGATGCACACTGAGCTTTTTGCCTCCTCTCAAACTCCTATTTAGTGGCACATAAACAGCAGTAAAGCCTCACTCTGCTCCTGTCTGTCTCCCTGCAGTGAAAGAGGGGGGAGGGAGTAATGAAGCAAGTGTTGTTACGCGTTGTGAGGGGGCTCTGAGCTCTGCACACAGCAGACCTCTGTCACCTGTTGCCACCAGCGGGAGGCTTAGGCGACGGGCGAGGAGCCAATCCTGGCGGCCAGCGGCAGGACCCTGGCTCAACCTATAGACAGCTCAGTGAGGTGATTCACCCCCCCACCCCCATCACACGCTCCACGGTGGGATGTTCTTATGTACAGTGCGGGTTGCAGGAGCGGCCTGCAAACAGGTCAAAGCTCAGAGTCTGCAGATACTTTGAATTTAGGCTGCCTTTGCCACAAATTCCTGAAAGAATCTGTTTTTTGGTAAAATTGAGGAAAAATCTTTATTTTTGCATTTTTAATCTTTATGTAAGGCAAAAAATCTGTATGAGATTATAGAGAAGAAGCGATGCAGATAGTCCCCTCGTGGTGAAGTTGTGTTGCAGAATTGCAAGAACTCCTGCTGTGTCCAAACACACTATGTTACTGTTTGGCATATACAGTTCAGAGCTGTGGATGAACTGGAGTCACAGGCTCCATGAGTGCTGCTGATGGAGGAAACTGGCCAAATGAACTATAGAGAGACATTCTTTTTATTATTTTACATCTTTTGCATTAAATTGATAGGGACCAACATCAACACCCCGACAAACTCTACTCATAAGTCCAGATTCTATATATTTTTCTGGTGGAACCAGCTGTGAAATCCAGAATTGAAACTGTTGCTGTACTCTATTGGCCTTTATTTTTCCAAATTTCAAAAGTAGACAGACAAGAAAAGGACATGTGGTGAAACCTGTGGGGCACCACAATAAGGACTAAAGCCTTTGCAAGTTTTTCCCCTGTATCATGACCACACTCAGTTCACTGTCTAACAAAAGAGGAAGAAAACACTAAAACTCAGACTGCATGTAGAGGAATTCCCTTCCTCTGAATTCCCCTGCTTAACAAACTGCAGCTTCTGTCTTCAACACCCATGTTTAAAATAAGAACCACTGAGCATTAAGTGTCTGAATCTTCAGGGGTAAATGAGGTGTGCCCTGAGTACTTTAGGTCTCAGGATGTTGTCAAACTCTTTAGCATTGCATGGCAGTTGGGAACAGTGGCCCTGGACTGGCAGGCTGGGGTGGTAGTTCACCTGCATCAGAACGGGGTTTGAACACTTCTCAGCCTCCCCAGTAAGGCCTATGCCAGGGTGCTGGAGAGGAGAGTCCAGCTGGCTGTTGAACCTCCGCTTCAAGAGGAGTAGTGTGATTTTCGTCTGTGGACATGCTATACACCCTCTGCAGGGTGCTCTGCGGTTCGTGGATGTTTGCCCGATTGGTCCGCAGGTTTGTTTAGAACCTGGAGAAGGCATTCAACTGTCTCGTCAAGACCCCTTTACTAGGGGCCAATCGGTCTCTCTACAGGCAGAGCAGGAGTCGGGTTCACATTGCTGGCATTAAGTTGGACCTGTTCATGCAGGGCTGCCCTGTATCAACAGTCCTGGTCATAACCTTTGACAAGATTTTTTAGCACAGCCAAGGGTGTGGCTTGGGGTCCGGTTGATTTGTTTCTGCTTTTTACGGATGATACCGTTTCTGCTGGCATCCTCCTGCCAAGATCAGGGGCGGTTCGCAGTGGAGCTCGTAGTAGAGCCGCCTCTCCTCCACATCGAGTCAGGAGAGGTGGCTTGGACCTTTTTTTGCCACCTGATGCTTCCCTAGGGAGGTATCCTAGACACTTCCCATGGGAGGAAGCCCAGGTTACAGCCCAGTACGCTGGAGGGCTATGTTTCTTGGCTGGCCTGGGAGAAGGTGTCTGAGCAGGAGAGGGAAATCTGAGAGTCACGCCGGACTGGAGTTGTGACAGGCTGCCCGGGCCACAGGCGGCTACGCTCTACCCCTTCTACTTGTTCGGCTAGCTAATCTGAATCGTTCAATTCCATTTTGAGAGCGAGATCATCTGTGGTAACAGCACTAGACATCTTCCAGGCATGTGAGTAAAACTAGCAGCAGTTCAGCGGACAGGGTGAATGAATGGTAGCTGGTGTGAGCAGATGACGTCATACACACTCCGCTTTGTTTAAAATAAATATAAATATAAAAAATATAACCGCGGATGTCTGGGGGACAGTGATTCGCCTACAAGTTATGAATGCTGGCGTACCATAAAGAATAAATTATGAACAGCTTAGTTTGTGCCTTCAAGTCGTTGCCCATAGAAAGACGTTACTTGGATATAACCTAACCGAATATCTTCAGAACGGCTCCAAATGACACAAAACTCATATGGGTGAGTAGAACATGATGTACTAACATAAAATCAAGGGCCCAATGTAAAAAAAACGGCGATTCCCTTTAACAGTTTGTTTTAAAGTCTAAAATTTTGGAAATTAATACATAAGCAAAAAATTGGATAAAAGAAAAACATTTCTCTTTTTAATCAAAACATATTAAACCATTTCTTAAAGTTTGCCATTTATGTACAATAGAACAGTATACACTACCTTCAGTTATAATATATACTTTTTACCTTATATTACCTTGACCTCTACCCTGAAAAAAGTGTAACACGAAGCTGTGTATATTTATCTTACAACATCATTTGACCGGCATTACGTTACTGTGCCTGCATACAATTGGTTAACAAGCCAACCAAAATTAGGTGAGTGAGTGCGGAACTCCCAGTGTAGTCGTAGACAAAAATCAATCAATAAGCGTAAAAAGGCTCAAGATGATTAATTCCAAGAGAGATAAAGCTTGAGATGCGCTGGGAAGACAGTCTGACTGTTGGAGTTCACTAAAGCTGGAGTTAAGGCTCAGAAAGCATTCTGATGCCACTACTAAGTTGATAAACACATTAATATATGTCTTTGTTAAAAGTGTTAGCAATGCTTTTAAGCTCTATCCTCCCAGCTAATGATTTTCAACAAGCCATTGTAGCTTAATCGGTTCTGTTGGGACTCATTTAGTAGCTGTTTTAATGGCCACCAGTTGGCTTTCTCGTAGTTTAATTGTACTGCCAGCAGATGGCACCACTTCGATTGGTATCAGCTCATTGCACCAGGTGCTGACAGTCCATTTAGGCTCAAAGAGGTCTATGTAAACACTATCAGAGCCGCTCTTTGGAGTAAATAGACTTATTTGAACATTATCATCTGGAATTTGGTGTTTTTGGTATAGGCATATAACATTGCTGTGTGCTTTTAAGGAAAAGTATAAAGTGTGGTGAAACTACTCCTTAAAGTTCATTTTTGTTGTTTGTTCTGATTCAAAATTGCTATAGGTCAAAGCGAAGATGAGCACTAGGATGGAGCTAAAATACATACCTTTATTTCTTTTAATTCAGTCTTTAGATGTGAAAAGAATCCTAATGATGGTTGGCTGAGCCGATAGTCAGGCCACATGGGGCAGACTGAACTCTTAATAGAATGAGTCCAGATATTCATAAAAAGGTTTTGTTTATCTTACTTGGGTTCATTTTGTTCATCTTTGCTTTGTAATGATTATTTAATCAAAATTCTGACTTTTTTCATTTGTCTTCCGAACCGCATGTTTTAGCAAGGTGGATCCTGTATGGAGTGATTTCTTTTCCATTATTGTTGCAAGCAAATAACATGTTTATAAATGGAAATAAAAAAGACAGAAATTAAAGTTTGATATTTTTCTTGGTCGAAAAAAGGATTTCTATATAACTTGGCTATATATATATATATATATATATATATATATATATATATATATATATATATATATATATATATATATATATATATATATATATTAGATTTTTTTTTTCCTAATAAAGTTTTTGAATTTTTTTTCTTTTTTCAGATGTTATATTTCAGATTTTTATTTTTCTAATTCTTTTTTTCGGATTGAGTTTTCCGAAATGTGTTTTTACGGATAATATTCTCTTCCCTTAATATCCAATAAATACATGTTAATATTTAGCAGGAAGTACAAATTCTTCACCTTCACTGAAGCTTTTCCGAGTTTCGTTTCTGGGTTGTATTTTTTCAAATTACCATTTACAAAACATGTTCTTTGTTTTAAACAATAATGGAACCAAATTGACTCCATATTCCAGTTCAATTTAAAGCAAACAACGATCAGTTATTGTGATCATAAAAAGTAGTGGATTATGCAAGGCTATTTTCAGGGAACACATTAACCATTTGTGGAATCACAAACTGTCCTCTAAAGGCGATTATACCCATTAGAGAACAAAGACAAACATTACGACTTTCCAAACTTTGGTTTACACACAACTGTCAGACCACAAAGTGTCAGCTTGTCCAACTTGTCAACAAACAAAACGGTTGAAAAGGAAACAGAGGAGCAGCGGTTCAGGCAGAAATGAAGACTGACAGCGAGAGGAATGAGAGTGGGGGTGTGGCACGGGAGGTTTGAGTTGTGCTCGGTAGCTGGAGTAGCTCTCAGTCGCGCTGTGGAAAGGGTTAACAGCAGACAGTAAAGTGAATCCAGATGTGCTGTTATTATTAATATCTGTGGCTGATGAATGGGAAGGTAAAATTACAGGCGCCAGCCAGGGAGGCCCCGTGCGTTGCCCTGCCACCCAGGAGCTCCCCAGCTCTCGTACAGCTCTCCCAGCAGCAGATCGCCATGAGACGAACGGCTGAGTCAGAGAGAGTGGCTTCAGTGTGTCCAACAGGCAAAAAGCGAGCCAGGGGGGGGACAAACTTTAGACCCAAACCTAACCCCTTAATTCATCTCTGTTGCTCAGAAGGAAACTTGGTTGCTTCACTCCAGCATCTGTTGAAACGTTGCACCAAGAAAGTCTTTTATATGGATTATATACATTTAAATAAAAGAAACAGTGAGCACAGGAATCCTTGCAGTGGCAAAACCCCCTTTCACTTACGACCCCCCATGATATTTGTGACTGTTTGAAGGCAATGAGACAGTGTGAACTCAGTCATGATCAGAGCTGTAGTCAGACAGTTCCACCCTGCAGACAAGAAAGTACATTTGTGTATTTTCTTTTTTTGTTGTTGTTTTGGTTCCCCGTTTTACCAGTTTAATTCTGGAAACGGATGTCCCAAAGCTAGATATTAGCCCAACAGATTTGTTTTCACGAGCAGACCTTTATGGTCGCTGCCACAAGGTTCCGCTTGCTATTTATTTAAAATTATTTAGGCGTTAAAATCATATACAACTGACACAGAAAGGGAGGTGAGAAAGGTTTCTCTTAGCTAGATGGGCACACTGCAAAAAATAGAAATCTAAATAAGTCATTTTTTCTTAATTAAAGTGCATTTTTTCTTCAATTGAGGAGGTAATTGAGACACTTTGTCAATGGAACAAGACAATTTACATTTAAAATAAGAAAACACAATTGCATTGTCTTATTTCTAGTGCATATTATCTAATTATCTTATTTTAAGACTTAAAATACTAATTCCATTGGCAAATTATCTTATATACCTACTCGAATTAATGGTAAATACACTTAATTTAAGACATTTTTTCTCATTTTTAGGTGGTTTTTGCAGTGCAGCTATTTGTTTGTAGAGCTTTTACATCTAGAATTGACTTTAGATCCATTTTAGATAACACCAAATGGCAAAAAGAAACAAAAAAAGGGACACCAGTTAATTTCATACCCAGATCTCAAATTTATAAATGAGGTTTCGTAGCATCTGCTGCAGGTCCAGCAGATTCTGCAACAGCTTTTTTCCCAACTGCCATCAGACTGCTGAAGAATAAAATTCTAAATCAAGTCACAGACTCTGCATCACACTGATAACACCAAACCATAAAGACCTCAACTCAGAAAATGTTTTTTGTGCATTTTTGCTCCATATTCGTCTTTTCACTGCTCTGAACTTCCATATTCATGCGTTTTGCACCACGTTTTTCACCCACGCTGTTTACAATCGATCACTGCTACACTTTATGGAATGGAAATGTTCATTTCACTGCTAAGCTGATGCTTGTTTACTGTCTGAAAGCTGCACAAAATGAAATCTTGTTTTGCACACAGTAAAAGTCCTCCAACAGGATCTCTTTCTCATGACTTTTTCAAATTTTGCTCCAAATTCGCATCACATTTGGATGGAAGCAGGGCTATTTTATCTTTTCTCTGATGAGACACCTTTTTGAACTTAGTGTGAAAATGGTTTAATCGGCATTACTGGCACTACATATGATAAAATGAAACCTTTTATTGGGTCAAATTACTTTTGAAAGAGCAGATAGCAATAAAGATACCAAGTTAAGCTGACATTCTTTTCAGCACATCTGTGGTCTTGATAGGAAGGAGCATATAATGGCTTTATTGCCTCTATAAGCCCCCCCCTCCCAGGTCTCACCTCAGCCAACCTCCTGCAGTGGTTCAATAAAGTCCCACTAGTGTTTATGCTTCAAGCAGACCTGGAGGGAGACAGTTTTTAATCCAGCTACTGTTCTCTTTTTTCACCTCTCGTCATAAAAAAAAAACGACACCATGTTTTCACAGTTTGTGCACTCTAGTATTTATTAGAGGCTCTTTCTTTTTTTCTGTTGCTTCTGCACGGAGCCTGCAGGCATGTTGAGATCATTGTTGACAGAGACCCCTGAATCCCCCTGACTAATGTAAACTACAAAGATGACAGTAGTACACATTCCTCTGTGTGATTCTGTTTAGAAATGAGAGAGTTTGTAGCTTCTGGGTGACCAAGGCAGGAGGAGAAATTTAATCAAGTTCAAACTATCATATATTTATCCAGTAGGGACCAAACAGCAAATACCTGCAAGTAATGAAAGTGAAAGTTCTCCTGCAAAATAAGGCACTCACTTATTACTGATTTTTACTGATTTCACATCTTTTCAGCCACAAATGCTTAGTAGATACAGCAGGCTTCAATATTGTTCTGTTAATATGAAGATTAAACACAAACATCTGGATTCTTAACAGCAACACTGAGAGAAAGCTTGGCTTAAACCAGTCAGAAAAACAGCTTAGTATGTTTAGAACCAGTTTAATTCTGAAAGGTTTTAGTTTAAAGTCACAGTGTGTAAGATTTACTCCCATCTAGTGGTGAGGTAAATCAATTACAAACAACCATGAAGCATCATCAAATGCCTCACCGTTAGGCACATCTTCTACGGAATTCAATTTCTATGTAACCAATTGTGTTCTTTGCTTGGAACAATAATGAAACATAATTAATTTGATAGTTTGCTGGCTGTTAAATTTGTATCACAACTGTTGACGCTGACATCAGTGTTGTGATATATTTTCTTGCTACAACATGAATTGCATTTAGATGTTCTTTTATCTTGAACACTCGACAACATTCGGCAAACTTCACCGGAACTTTCCTCTGCTAACTAGGTAACATGGTGTCTGTCAAAAAGAAAATAGCGACTACACTTCAGCCACTATCCACGATGAGCTCTGCAAGCCAAACATGTGATATTCAGTGATGGGAGTAACGGCGTTGAAAGTAACAGCGTTACTAACGCCGTTACCTTGTTTTAGTAACGAGTAATCTAACTTATTACTTTGACTGTAACTATAACGCAGTTACAATTGCAGACACCCCGTTACTGCGTGTTACTCAGGTCGCACAATGAACCTTTTTTCATCCCCAGTTATTAACAGTGTTGGGCACGTTACTTTGACAAAGTAGTTAGTTATACAGTAGTTACTAGTTACTTCTCCCGAAAAGTAACCGAGTTAGTAACTGAATTACTCCAATTGAATTACAATAAAAGTAACTAGTTAGTAGTAAAAGTAACTATTGCATTACTTTTGCGAGTGTATGAAATTAATAACTGGGGATGTCTAATTCTGAAATCCTGTGTTTGGGTTGTTATAGATACTGCAACATGTAGATCCATCCATCCATCCATCCATCCATCCATCCATCCATCCATCCATCCATCCATCCATCCATCTCCCTTTCTCCATATAGGCTAATGACCGTAGTTCTCCAGTGGCGCGAGCACAGGGCGGCTGTTACGCGCCTTTAGTGAACATGCGCATTTCCTGTCGCTTGCGCGGTGAATCGTGCCGCCACCAGTATTTCCATCTGGAAAACGCTGTTTTGCTGCTGGAGTCCTCCTCACTCTCCATCCTCCCCTCTCTCATGACGCGCGCACGAGTCCTATCATGAAAAAAGGTTAATTGTGCGACCTGAGTAACGCGCAGTAACGGGGTGTCGGGAATTGTAACTGCGTTATAGTTACAGTAAGAGTAATCATTTTGATTACTCGTTACTAAAAATGGTAGCGGCGTTAGTAACGCCGTTACTTTCAACGCCGTTACTCCCATCACTGGTTATTAATTCCATATACTCACCAGATCTGAATGCCCTGTTAAAAAACTTCACATGTGTGGACACGCGTCCCCCCCTGATGTCATTTACGTTGAGTTGCAATAAATGCTAAACTCTCTGCAGGTTCTTGTCTTTGTCGTCTGCTCTATTCAGCTGGCTTTAGAAACACACGGCGAGAAGGTGGGGGCTGGGTGGTGAGGGTTACGGGGACGAGAAACGCAAAAGTAACGGAATAGTTACTTTTACTAGTAACTAGTTACTTTTATTGTGGAGTAACTCAGTTAGTAACTCTGTTACTTTTTGGGAGAAGTAACTAGTAACTATAACTAATTACTTTTTCAAAGTAACGTGCCCAACACTGGTGATATTAGGGAGGTTTAAGGAAGTCTCTAGGAGCTAATTCTCTTCTTACTGCAAACAAAGATTTAATCAATGACAACTGTTATCCATCTGTCTCTAGGTACAGTTTGGGCTTATGAGTCAACTCTTCTTCTCGTTATGTTCCTGAGATGATTGATGACTGGACTATGTAGAGCTTATTTCCAAAAACAGTTTTCCAAATACAAAAAGGAACCCCCACAGGTTAAAAAAAGGAAAGCCCAGAATGGAGCAGCAAAACGGAATTGTTCCATATTTAGAAATAGAAGTACCTGTCCAGTATTTAGCAGAAAAGGAACGCACTTTGTCCCGTTTTACTGTGAGAGTAAAAAAATAGTTAGTAAAAAGCTAATGGCAAATGAAAAACAAGGGCATGTTAGATTTAAGGTGAAATTATTCCCGGGCCCTGTCCTGCATTGTGACCAATGAGCTGACAACATATATGTAACGATCCAGAATCCCCTCATCCCATTGGTCGAGCCAAGTGTCGCTCACGGATAAGATAGCGGGAGACAACAGAGCAGCAGCACTCAAAGACAAACAACTCCTTACTGCTGCAAGAGCTCAGAGGAAATACAAGCTGAACAAATAGACTATCGCTGCATAATGTGGCATTGAGCTAATTTTTTTTTTTCTGTTTTACGACTGTAGCCTACAGTCATTGCATTTAAGACACAAATATGTTTACAAGTTTGCACAAATTTGCTGTGGCACCAAAAATATGCATTATTTATTTATTGTTCTATATTCTTTTTAATAGTTTGAAGTTAAGTAGGACAAGATCAAGTTTAAAATACTTATTTTATTCAGCAAAGTTTGTTATTTTGTATTAAAGTGAATTGCTGGATAATAATTTGTTTTCCATTTGTTCATGTCACTCACAAATATGCATCTAATTCAATGCAGATTTGAGCCAAATAGTTAAAAAATATATATTTTGCACACAAAGGGGGGCTAAAAGAAAAATCCCCACGCCAGGAGGGGTAAAGGCAATCAGGTCAGCTCAGGTCACATGAGGTGTCCCTTTTTTTTTTGCTTGGTATGAAGAAAGAAGCATAAATTCAGTAGGGGAGAGTTTGGAGCTGTTGTTTTAACTGTGGCTGTAGGTCAAAAGGAAAGACAGGATCATTTTTAGGGGTGGACCTTCGAAATGATAGCTCACAAGACATGCTGGCTTCACTCACCTTCCTTTTTGCATTTTCAGCATCAGGATACCAGACAAATTATGCTTAATGACTAGTGGAGATTGCTGAAGCGATAGCTGCTTTGTTGTGAATGCTATGTGTGTGAATGCAAGCTTTTACCTTATTTCATTTGATGTGAACATATGCTGCTGTTCTTTTTCCTAAAACATGGCCAAACATCGCTGTCATCATCTGTCTAAAAGGGTATTTTTGTCAATCTTTTATGTTTAGAAATATGTCTCTGCTTAAAGGAAAAGTCCGGTCAGAAAGGAATGATCAATGGATCATTATTTATACCTAAAACTAATACTTTGTGGT
This sequence comes from Cyprinodon tularosa, assembly GCF_016077235.1. Classification (NCBI taxonomy): domain Eukaryota; kingdom Metazoa; phylum Chordata; class Actinopteri; order Cyprinodontiformes; family Cyprinodontidae; genus Cyprinodon; species Cyprinodon tularosa. The sequence continues at coordinate 1,449,914 of NW_024038929.1, forward strand.
GATTTAATGAATTTAGCATTAATCAGTAAAAAAATAAAAATACTTTTCGATGCGATCATTGGAGCGGCCATTTTTGCCCAAATGTAGTAACATCTCCCTCCTGCCATCTTCCGGCAGTGATGTAAGCCTAGCGCCATTCTCCCCGCATTACAAGCTAAATCAATGGGAACTACTAGACACATCTGCAATCAACAACAATTATTGAAGATTTTTACAGGACTTCACCATTGAAATTCACCAGAGCCATAGTTAAACTACAGTTTGATGTTGGAATACATCGGGTAAAAGTGAAAAATAAGAGTTATTTCACCTTTCCGATTCATGATCCTCCACGGACGGGTTGGTTGTTGGATTGCCAACTTGAAGATGGAAGATTTGCCATTGAACTTCAGGCCAGAGAAAAACACAAAAATGCAAAGGTAAATTTCTCCAATGTGAGATCAATAACATTTAAAAAATCAATAAGTTTATTATTATAATTATTATTATCAATAATTGGGCTGTTTTTGGTTGGTCGATTTCTGTCCCACTATAATCCAATAATACCTTGAAAAGAGGTTGCAAACCAAATTTGCAACCTCTTTTCAAGAATCTGAAAATTACGGCTTTTAACCTTTCACTTTTCAACCAAAAGTAGAAGTTGTTTGGAAGTAACGTCATATTTTCAATGCCTTTTCAACCAATTTCTGCTCAGTGAGTTAGATAACTTGGTCTCGGGCTGAAAAGCCAGGGATGACCAGTCCATAGATGATTGTCAGTTGGGTTGTATTATTTGAATATTGGGAATAATCTTGGCCTTACCACCTTTTAACAGATTCATGTTGGCAGCAGTCTCTTTTCTTGAATCAATACCTTTTGCTAGTTTCTGGGAGGGACCCATCTGCTGTTGCCAACACAAAATGGCCTGGACACTTACATGAATTAAAAATATGTAAAGTCCATTTAACTCTATTGATATGTCAAGGTTTTTCTCGTCATGCAGATGTGTCCTTGCTGGGGTATTCCTCAAGGAACTGCTAGATCTGCCCTGAATCTTTAGTTTCAGTTCTTCCCTGAAAAAAAAAAAAAAATATTTAGATGGCTTTCAAACCACTGTGACAGACTGGTGACCTGTCCAGGGTGTACCTTGCCTTTCACCATAGACTGCTGGAGATTGGCACCAGCCCCACCGTGACCCTGACGGATAAGCGGAAGAAGATGTATGGCTTTCAAACCAGTTGAAGCGGCACCAACAGAACACGCTTTTTTGTTGTTGTTTTTTTAAGTGAACATTAAATATTGTTAGATTTACCCAGTCAACGTAGTATTCTTTTATTCATCACTATCCATAACTGTGGGAAAAAATTGATTGCATTGTTGTGTTTTTGGCCATTACAGCAGGCCAGAAAGTAGCTCAGAGACCTTGCCATGGAGTGATTTGTCTTCCTTGGGATTGAGTTACAAATAAATGCTCTTAAAAAGCTGGAAAAACGTTAATTGATTTCTAATCGCTGTAACTGAGATGTGCTGGTAGAACAAATGTTACAAGCTTGGATTTCTACCGATTGTAAGACTGAAAAATGAGGCGCAGTGGAGAGAGGAGACTTTTTAAAAAAGCTGGAGTCAGTCTGATTGCTCCCCAGGGAGACATTTCCACCCCAGTGTCCCACAAATGACATGTTTGTATGTAACATAATATGCTTTCTTTAAGAGGAGACGCCAGTCTTCCCAAGAAACCCTGCCGTCAAGTCCTGAAAATGTGTTGCTACCTTCTTCTGCTATATTTGTCTTTTGTAAAACCATTAATTTAGGAGTCAATATCTGTGTAACCGGCTGGTTCACCTTGATTAAGAGGCTGCTTTATGAGGGTCTCTCAAAGCAGATATCTAACAGCTCTTCATGCAGAAAAAAAGAGCAAACTCTGGGCCGCTTTACAGGCCTGAGAAGACATTTGTTTTGCACACAGAAAATTAACAGGCAATTTGTACCAATGAGATCTGTTTTAGTTTAAATTAGACCTTCACATAAACACAGAAACAGAGACATTTTCCACCGCTGCGGGCTGAGAGCTGTTTGTTTTCCGAAGCATTTTTCTCACGCCGAGCCACAATGTAAAGACTTCCACACACACCCACCCCACATGTTATTCATGAAAAATCAACCACCGTATTCGTTCTTCTATTAACCCCTCAAGTCCAGCCGGTCCTTTACAGGGCCCGACTGACACCTGCTGATGTTTATATATTTATAGAAATGGCCAAAACACAGTCACATGGTGTTTCATCCACACGCTTTTCAAATTGGGCTTTAAAATTTCTAAAACATGTTTCAAAATTATTTTTTTACAACTACTTTTTGTTTAACAGCTGTGTAAACAAATAAAAAAAGATTTAAGATTCCACCTGACATGTGTGACTCTGCAGAGGTAATGCAACAGTAGGTATTCATTTTTTAGCCACGCCCCCTAATTGCCGGCCTCATTGGAAACTAGAGGCTCAGACTTTTCCAAAGAGGGTTTGGAGGTAATTGTACGAGCATTTCAGGTGATGTAACCCGAATACGTTGCATAAGCTTGCTCTGTTATTCTTATTTTATATTCAGGTTGGTGATGTTTTTGTCAGTTTCAATGAAACAACGACAAAATCTTAGGAGCAAAAGCTTTGCCTTATGCAGAAGGTCTGTAATAGTGTAAAATACAATATTTGTCTGGCCAGATTCCCTTTTATGAGTGGAGAAATGCATTTTTGCACTTTTGGCATTGTACAACTTCAAACAATTGTATTTCCAACTTATTTTTTGGGATCTGTACTTTCTTTAATTCACATACGTAATTTCAGGCGGAATTTGCCCCTATGACCCTCAGGGCTTAAGGGGTTAATTTGGTTAGATTATGCCAAAATATGCTTTCTTTTATTTTGGTTTGTCTGGTAAAAAAAATACTTATTTCAAAAGAGATGAAAAAGGCAAAGTAGGACCCTATATTTTTTATTTTTAAGTTTTAGATGAAAGATGTCTCCTGAATATTCATCTTTAAAATGGTCAAAAACTATAGCGGAGAACAACATTTCATCATCAATAAATTACTTTTCCTCGGCTGCCTGAAGAACAGATTTCAGCTACATTATAAAACATATCAAGAGGTTTATTCTGTTGGACCAGAGAAGAGCAAAGTACAGAGTCGTCAGAGAGCATCTAGATTTCTGCACAGGCTTCACTGCTTGTTATTGCAACAGTGAGTCAGACAATTAAACAGGAGACATTCAATAAACTTAGGAATCCAAATGTGGTGAAGAAGACCTTTTAAAGTTCAAACTAAGCCTCAGAAGGGTCCATAAACACGGAAGGGTTGATGGCGCCTGGCAGGATGATCAGAGTGATTCAGAACCTGCTGATGTCAGATCGCCACACACAAGCATCCCTGATGTTTGCAGAAAAGGGAAAACAGCAGCCACTGCTACTGTTAGCAAAGCATCTATGAGGACAGTCCTCAAACTAAGAGCTAGAAGCAGATGAGCTAGAGAGGCAGGTCAGGAAATTTTGCATCAAATCTTAAAAATGTCTAATCCCTTTAACTCTAAAAATATTCCATGGTTTTTCTTGTTATGCAGACGATATCTAGGTGTACTTGGATATCTTCAAACTCAGAGCTGGAAGCAGACGGGCTACGGAGGCAGGAGATCTCAAAGGGGTCCATAGATGTCAGCTGAGATTAGAAAACCAAGGCTGTTCCAGAAAAGTTTAAAAAAACACTCCACTGGACTGGATAAAATAAAAAGCTTTGATGGGAAGCGAAACGTCCTTAAAACTTGGAAAACAAAGTCCAATAGATTGTTTTTTAACTTTTTTGGGAAAAGAATCTTCACCAGCATAAAACCAAGGCTGCATTTAACGTGGACTCAACACAATAAATCTCCATTTTAAGCTCCAACATTCAGCTAGACAACCATAGCATGGATCCATCCTCGATGGTATCGACGGACATGAGGGGATGTTTTTTCGTAACCTGACGTAGTCCTACTCAATTCTAGTCAGAATGAGTCTGATGCTGCTCCATAGAGCTGTGATTATGGGGCGTTTTTCCAAGGAATCAGGAAAAAAAAATGCCTCTGCACTCAATTGGATAGACCTACAACCAATAAGAGCAACGGAGTGCGTGACGCATGTTAAGCGACGCATAGTTGTTGTCAACAAAAATCAAAGCGTGCAGTTGCACGCCTAGAATAAGAAGATGAGCCTTGATCGCGTTTCTCTGTTCCTCTTTTAAAATTAATTTGCTGTCGATATCTTCTAGAACAGACCTAATAGCAGAATCTACTCACCTCAACTCTCCAGCGGCAGCCATTGTTGTTGTCACCCAAGGGCGCTTTGGTCACGTGGTTGATTACGTTACTGTTGATCAGCTGTCCATCATCGTATAAAGCCCGCCCTGACAATTTGATTGGCCCGCCAGATATTGTGCTAGCATACTCGCGCTACTATTGAGCAATGCCTGACCGAACTTCCCGACCTCAAACGTTGTGGGCGGGACTAAGTTCGGAATGGCATCCAGGCTAGTTTTTTCGGCCATGGGCTTCTTATAACAAGACACTGATACTATTATTGATAGTCCCCATCAAATCATCTCAAGGTGATATCTAGAACATAACAATGACTTTAATGGACTCCATTGCTATGCAAAAAAATGAAATCTAAATAAGTATTTTTTTCTTGCATAAGTGCATTTTTTCTTGAATTGAGGAGGTTATTAAGACACTTTTTCAATGGAACAAGACAATTTACATTTATAATAAGAAAACACAATTGCATTGTCTTATTTCAAGTGCATATTATCTAATTATCTTATTTTAAGACTTAAAATACTCATTCCATTTTGCAAATTATCTAATTTACCTACTCGAATTAATGGTAAATACATTTAATTTAATCTCATTTTTAGGTGGTTTTTGCAGTGTGTTAAGCTTTAATGCAGTTTTAGTTTTATGTGAAGTTCTGAAGCCTCTTTGCTGAACATTTAACCTAATTTTCCTGAAAGCCAAAAGGTTTGATCCTGCATTATTCCAGATTCCTAACTTGTAATTCTCCACCACAGAAACTGAATCCCACTATCAATGGTTGAATAATTGGTTATCTCTGACAAAATGTTTCTGTCTGACTCATAATTCTTAGTTTACATTTTTCAACCATTCACATAATTTCAACCCACTACAGGAACCGAGCTGATGGCTAACCCACAGACAACGGCTAACAAATGGACAAGTGCTGCTGAGAATGTTTCTTTAGTTTATCACGGCTGCATTTTAGGTCCGCAGCAGGGAAATCAGGATTGATGGACGGTCCGCTATGTTGTGACGTGGCAATTTGGCACGGAGAGGAGGTCCGTCACCACAGTCCAGTGATCAAAGGAGCCACAGGGGTCAGGAGGACAGCTCACCGTCTTCACACCCAATTCAGCACCCCCCCTCCCTTCACAACCTTTTCAGTCTAATCCTGAACTGCTTGGACAATTCAAGTGCTCAGTGCAATCTGCAGTGCTTTCTCAGATAAAAAAAGAAAACCTTAAACCAAGCTGTTAGGATAATATCCGCTCTGTTAAAGGAATAGTACACCCAAAACATGATTAGCCTTCATTTTCTACTCACCCCCATGCTGAACAACACTCTGGAGTACTTTTTTGATATCTCAAATGCATCTGGAGATCTGGGAGGCTTCTTGCTGTCTGCTGACATTCAAATAATGGAGGTCTATGGCGCCCGAGGCAGAAAGGTCCATAAAAGTCCACAAAAAACGTGTCAATATTCCTCCATACTGCTCGTCCAATGTATTCCAAGTGTCCTGAGTGGGTAGCGTCCATAATTTACTCGAAACGAAGTCATTTAGAATGTTTTTAGAGCATAAACAGTAGTGTATAGGATTTCCTAAAAGCGCGTTCACGAGTCTACGGAACCGCGGCAGACCAAACCAGATGAAAGTGCGCATTCAGCTCGGCAAAGAACTCATGCTCTTCTTCAACACTGAAGTCCTCAGACATTTTTCTTTCGTTGTTTCTTTCTTTGCACAGGTAAATGGCACATTTCTTCTTCTACGCTTGCATTATCGGCAGAGCAGACGCTGAATGCGCACTTTCATCTGGTTTGGTCTGCCGCGGTTTCCGTAGACTCGTGAACGCGCTTTTAGGAAATCCTATACACTACTGTTTATGCTCTAAAAACATTCTAAATGACTTCGTTTCGAGTAAATTCTGGATGCTACCCACTCAGGACACTTGGAATACATTGGACGAGCAGTATGGAGGAATATTGACACGTTTTTTGTGGACTTTTATGGACCTTTCTGCCTCGGGCGCCATAGACCTCCATTATTTGAATGTCAGCAGACAGCAAGAAGCCTCCCAGATCTCCAGATGCATTTGAGATATCAAAAAAGTACTCCAGAGTTTTGTTCAGCATGGGGGTGAGTAGAAAATGAAGGCTAATCATGTTTTGGGTGTACTATTCCTTTAATGTGTTATGAAGTTGCACTATGTGAATTAACATTTTCTGAAATTGTTTCTCTTGTGTTTTTTTTAGCTTTATGTCAAACTTTTAGGATGAATATTTCTGAACAATCAAGCTTTTAATCACAATTACATACATTATTGCCTCAGGTTCATCCATTGTGGGCCTCGTTGACCCTCTGTCTTGCATGTTTTCGACATCGCTCTACTTCAATGTGCCTGAATCAAATGATTGCAGAAGTCATTATATAAGTTAGGTGTGTGGGTGATTGAGAGGACTATAAAACCCCTCTTCAGGCACTGGTTGGAAGACTACAGTTGTGAATTTTTGTGCCATTGACCCTGTGGCAGTCTTGCACCTCTGTTCCGGTTGTGTGCGGCCATTGGCAGTGTCGTGCATGAACGGCTTTCACTGAATACGTTCACGTTTTTAGTGAACAGTGAACCGAACTGTTCACAAGTGAGGGACGGAGACAGCTTGAGATCGATAGACATGTTGGTGCGGCGTTGGCAGTGATGTGGATGTGCCGTGGTGAAGAGACAGCTGAGTCGGGGGTTAAAGCTCCCGATTTACCGATCAATCTACATTCCCACCCTCACCAATGGTCATTAGATCTGGGTAATGACCGAAAGAACAAGATCGCAAATATAAGCGGCCAAAAGGAGTTTCCTTTGCAGGGTAGAGTAGAGTCATTGCTCCTCCACGTCGAAAGGAGCCAGCTGAGGTGGCTCGGGCATCTGTTCTGGATGCCTCCTAGTCGCCTCTTTCGGGAGGTGTTCCAGGCATGTCCTATTGGAAGGCTCATGATATGCTGGAGGGACTATGAAACGCCAGGTACTACTTGTTGTTTCTGCCCTAGATCAGCAGTCTAGCCGCAGGGCTATGGTGCAGCTACGTATCCCTCCTCAGCTGGGGAAGGACAGTCTGTCCTCAGCATAGAGGGCAGATAAGATAAGAGGACTGCCAGTTTTCTGCCCACCGCTGCCCACCGTTCACCCCTCCATCCACCTTACGACGGTCCCTCCCATGTGTTTGAATGGGATCACCTTTAGCCAACGTTCGTTTTAACTGATGAAGCTGTGTTCTTTACCCACAGTCTGTCTTTTTCCTCTACTAGAGGCCTGGGAACTTGAGGGTTCTGGGCACTCTCTCTATATATAAATATATGTGCTTAGTGTAAGGCAGAGGTCTTCAACAGGGGGTCCGCGACCCCTAGGGGGTCCGCGGAGGTACTGCATGGGGGTCGCGGAAGTCTTGGTTGATTACTTTTTTTTTAATATTCCCTCATGCAATTTTTTGCACTAATTAAAACGTCTTTAAATCCACATTAACATGAATTCAGTGCACTGTAGTAAACATATAAATGGAAGCAGAAGATGTCCTTCAGTCATCAATGCACACATTTAGCGACACATTGGTGCTCTTTCAAACTGGGCACCATTTTATTCACAACACCTGTCCCATCAACCAGGAATCAGAATCAGAAATACTTTAATAATCCCAGGGAGAAATTACTTTCGTTACATGACTCCATATGTAATAGAGTGACTATAGGACCAGTTTGATATAAAACAATTTCATACAATATATATAATTAGGGGGTCCCCGCTCCATCTCCCCATCAGTTAGGGGGTCCTTGGCCTCGAAAACGTTGAAGACCCCTGGTGTAAGGGATTGCCTTCGAGTCAATGAGTCGATAAAATAAACTGGTTTTCCTTAGATAGAAAACTTTGAATCAATCTGACTCACTAGAAAAAATCCAAATCTGAATAAGTCATGTTTTCTTAAAATAAGTGGTTTTTCCTTGGATTGAGGAGGTAAAAGAGACATTTTGCCAATGGAACAAGACAATTTACACTTAAAATAATAAAACTCAATTGCATTGTCTTATTTCAAGTGCATATTATCTAATTATCTGATTTTAAGAGTAAAAACACTCATTCCATTGGCCAACTATAACATTTACCTACTCAAAATAAGGATAAATAACACTTAATTAAAGAAATGCTTTACTTATTTCAAGATGGTTTTTCAAGTGCTGTATCATCTGGTGAACTGTAAAGTGCCTTGAGATGACATGTGTTGTGAATTGGCGAAACTAAATTCAATTGAATATATATATATATATATATATATATATATATATATATATATATATATATATATATATATATATATATATATATATATATATATAAATATATAAGGAAAGTGTAAATAAATTTCATGAGCATAATTATCACTTCATTCTGATTGAAGTCTGGGATCAGTGGCAAGATCCCCTGGAGGGGTAGGGGGTGGTGGACAGTGAGACGGAGGTAAAAAGCAAACAGCCTGCTGCCAGTGTGATCTATGTTTAAACCCACTGGGTGCCGAGCAGAGACAGCAGGCTTAAGATCTTCGTCTGAGCAACCGGGCGCTTGGCTGCCTGCAAACTCTGGACTCAAGCTGCTGAAATATTAAAGATAAACAGCCGCTTTGAATCAAGATGCAACGATGGAAGCAAAAGCACAAGCATCTCTTCTGCCTTAGAACCAATGTTTTCAAACTTCACTAAATAGAGGTTGAATAAAGGAATTTACGACTGGGAACAGCAGCCTTGAGTATTTTGAGAACCTCTGACCCGCCGTAACTTACACATGTCAACACATTCCTGACTGATTCAGTCAATAAGGGCTTTTACAGGAAAACATGTCAGGTTAATACCAAAATACTATTTTTAGAGACAAAACACAGAGTGTGTTGTGGAGTTCACATTTTTAGCCTTGTTTGCAAAATGAGTGGACTGCTGCTGCGTTTAGAAATAGAAGAAAAATAGACTAATGCTTTGAGGAAAGAAATCCCTTACTTCTCCTTCAGAGACACTATAATATTGAGTTATTTTAAGTATTTTCAAATTACACTATAAAAGTATCAACTAAGTCATCACATTTTCCTTTTTTTTGCTTGTCATTCAGTTTATTGTGAATCCTTTAGTGTTTATTTTTTATAGCCATTAAAGGAAGACATTACCTTCAGCTCTGGGATTTTCTTCTATCCCTCTAAATAAGCTTCATCATAAACTTTTAATCTGCTAACTCTAATGTGTAGCTTTTGATTCTTCATCCTTTCCCTAAGCTTTGAACTCTGACATTGGGCTAAATCTGCTGCACAATTACTCTAAAGGTGTATCAATGTCGAATGCTTTTTGCATATTTTGCCTGGTTTGAGGAAGCATCTGGTTAAGAGCAAGATTCATTAAAAGACTGAAGAGTGCACAGTTTTTAACAGCCTCAGATCCACTGCTACAGTTCCTGCATTCAGTTCAATTCAGTTTATTTCTGTAGCGCCAAATTCACAACACATGGCATCTCAAGGCACTTTACAGTTCAACCAGATAATCCAGTCAAATTGATTTAGTTTTCTATCAAAGGAAAACCAGTTGATTGCATCGACTCATTGACTCTTCAGCAATCCCTCACACTAAATATGCTTGTAGCGACAGTGGAGAGGAAAAACTCCCTTTGAACAGGAAGAAACCTCCAGCAGAACCAGGCTCAGTGTGAGCGGCCATCTGCTGAGGCCCACTGGGGTTCAAGGAGACAGAAGCAGAGACACAAAAAGCAGCTGCAAAAGGCGGCCCCGTCCAGGAAACACACAGCCAGGCAGACGAGCACCGAGCCAGCTCCCATGTCAGAGGATGAAGAGAGCACATCCAGTCAGTCACGGTCAGAGAAACAGGACCGCACTGGAAAAGAGGCCGATCTGATGAAATAGGGGTCCCTATGTCCTCCAGCAGTCTAAGCCTATAGCAACATAACTACAGAGATAGCTCAGGATAATCTGAGCCGCTCTAACTAGAAGCTTTATCAAAAAGGAAAGTTTTAAGCCTAGCCTTAAGCACCTTTAGGATTAGTTACTGTGTTGTCACCTGCAGGCCCTAACATGAAGCAGCAGCTTCATCATTATTTAGTCAAATAACTTGGAACTGTCATCTGTTGTTCTGAGAACACATCCCTAAATGGCTGTGTGTTAGGACACAAATGAAAGAGTGAATTGAGTTCAAACCTCGGTTGAACAGTGAACGTTACAACAACTTCCATTCAGAATATAAGAATATTCATGCTGCTATAGGCTTAGGCTGCTGGAGGACATAGAGACCACTTTTCATCAGTCTGGTTCATCATCTTCATCTATACTTTCCAATTCTGCGGTATTTGTTAGTTCAATTTAAGCTCTCTCTGCTTTTTTTTCTTGTCATAGTAGCTTCAGCTGGTTGTTTTCTGTTTGCATGTGACCCCATCCTAGATTGAAATATCAGCTTGTCTGCTGCCGTGAAAATTTCTGTTTATAGATGTTGATGAGTTTGGTCTAATTCGTTCTTTTTCCTTTTTTTGTGATTAACTGTAAACTCTCTTTTTCATCGTTTTACATGAAAACTGACTTGTATGAGCTTGTATTGTTTGTGTGTTTCCTGGAATTGGGCAACTCTAGAAGCTGGTTGACAGTTGCCTTTTGTATCTCTGCCTCTTTTTCTATGTCTGTGTCTGTCTCCTTGAACCCCAGTTGGACTCGGCTGATAACCGCTCACACTGAGCCTGGTTCTGATGGAGGTTTCTTCCTGGTAAAAGGGAGTTTTTCCTCTCCACTATCAGTAGATGCATGCTTGGTGTTAGGGATTGCTGAAGAGTCAACAACAGAATGCGAGCAGAAATCGTAGATGCAATCTCTTCCAAAAGAAGAGATTGGAAGTCAATGACTCAATGTAATCAAGTGGTTTTACTTGAGATCTCTCCCACTCTGACAGATAACATTGTGCTGATCTACTGTCCAGATTCTGCAACATGACTAATCAGCATCTAAAAGCTGGGGGCAAACACAATATTTATACACAATCCGTTTGCGTTATATAATGGTTTGCAGAATAAAAAGCAGCATTTTATTCTCTCACTGCAAAAAAATGAAATCTAAATAAGTCATTTTTTCTTAAAATAAGTGCATTTTTTTCTTGAATTTAGGCATTAAGTGAGACACTTTGCCAATGTAACAAGACAATTTACACTTAAAATAAGAAAAAACAATTGCATTGTCTTATTTCAAGTGCATTTTATCTAGATACATTATTTTAAGAGTAAAAATACTAATTCCATTGGCAAATCATCTTATTTACCTGCTTAAATTAAGGGTAAATTCCCTTAATTTAAGACATTTTCACTCATTTTGAGATCATTTTTGCATGCTGCCATCCTTCATTGATATTGGAAACACAATATTAAACCCAAAGTATGCAAAAAAATAAAATAAAAAGGAAATTAATCTTAAATCTTCTACATATGAGTTGTAAATAAAGAAAATTATTTAAGATTTCCTCTGCTACTATAAGTCATCCACTGCATGGACTCTGAATAAAGTTTCCTTTTATCTGAGATCAACATCTGATAAGGAATCCTGCTCAGTCAGTAGGATGTGATGGAAAAGCTGAAAAGCTTTTTAAGATGAAGCAGCTTTACGATAAATCGGACTTCCTTCTCCCTCCATCAGCTGCATCTGGTTTTATACTCAAACCCAGCGTGTGGATGAGGAGGCCAGCAGGTCTGACCGCTCCTCCACTGCGCCGTGAAAACCCATCATACCCTCGATGAACATTTATTGCTCCAAATCAGATTCCAAGACACTAAAGTATGAAAACAGAAGCCCAGCATCTGACCCTGGGAACGAGTCACACTTTCAATCTTTTATTTCCTCTGCCTTCTTTAAATTTCACTCCGACGCCAAGAGATGTCTGCAGGATCAGGGACACGCTGTAACGATTAGTTAGGAGACACTCCAGCTACCACAGACAAACAGCTCAAGCGCTGTGACAACTACAGTACAAACAGACCACACACACCTTTACTTTTAAAGGAGAACAAATGCAAAAAAAACAAAACAAGACAATTCAGATAAACAGTGAGCATCGGAAGCCTGATACACACGCTCACTTTCCAATATCCTAATGTCACCCTGGGGAGTTTTCCACAAAAAGGACAGAGAGAGAAAGTAGTGAGGAGTCCTGAGTCGCAGCTTGACTGACAGCACTTGGACATCCTGAACCACAGCACAGCTGATTTATTTCACATTTTCAGCCATTGCAGAGTGTTCCCAGCAAAAAAAAAACAACAAAAAACAACAAGACGGAGCTGGTGAGGACAGACAGGAGAGTGTTGACGGTGAAAGCTGAGGAGTCTGTGGTCAGCTCGGTTTTATTGTCTCTCCCGTCCAGCTTGGCAGGGAGCCTGCTCCTGCACAGACGGATAGGGCTTCCACTGAGAGCTTGTTTCAGCGGGGAACACTACAGTTTCTAATGAACTGTGACACAGATCACAGACCTTAAAAGATCAGTTCAAGGAGTCACTGCTCCAACTAATAAGAAATTACAAATAGGTGGCTTCCAAGGAGAGTTTCAAATCATTTACGCTCTGTTGCTCTTTATTGTTGTTGAACCATGAACTTAGCTAAGCTATGTTGTTTTTTCTTAAATATTTGTGTATGTTACCTTGTTCTAAGCAGGTAAGATTTGCAAATGGAATCAGATGATTAATTTAAAAGAATTATCTTATTTTAAGTGCATAATATCTAATTATCCAATATTAAGGGTAAAAATATTATTTTCAATGGCAGATTATCTCTAACCTGACTCCGCCAGATGGATTTGCTCCGCATATCCATCTGGAAACCTTCAGTTGAAGTAATTTTGGAAAGGGGCGAAAATACTGGTTAGCTGATTGGCCTATGTTGGTGATAGACGGGCCAAATAAACCAATCAGATCAACGAAGCATATGACGTACTAACAGAGCGATGACGAAAACACAACCACAAACCAGGCTACTCTTGCCGAAACCAGTCGGGAAAAGAGCGAAAACATCTTTTCCTCTGAGAAAAGCCTCCAGAGCAGTGTTTTGCTCTTCTTTCAGTGAAGAAATACTCTGTAATTCCGATAAAACTTGCTCGATAGCCACGCTAACGCTAGTTTCATCGGCTGAAGCCGCCATGTTCTTTAGACTGAACTGTGGCGCTTCTCGTTGCGTCACACCTCAACCCGCCTCAAAGCCAACGCTGATTAGACGTTCATTTGGTGAACGGCTCCAAATTTTCTTTAACGGAGAGTCTCCAGACTGATCTGCGAGTGAAACCTTGAAAGCTCGCGAGATCAGGATGGTCTCACAAGGCTAGATTATCTAATTTACCTGCTTAAATTATTTGCAAATAGACTTGTTTTAAGAAATCTTTACTTTTTTTAAAGTTAACTTTTTCACTGTGAGGCAGTGAAGCCTGTAGAGCTTTAGGTGCTCTGCAAAAACTGCTCTAAAAAAAAAAAAATTATTTCTTTAAATAAGTGTATTTGTCCTTAATTTGAACAGGTAAACATGATGATGTGCTAATAGCATGAGAATTATGATCCTTAGGATAGAATATGATATAAGTGATGCAGTTGTAACAAGATAATGGATTTGATTTTATTTTTAATTGAACTCATGTTATTTATTTATTTTTTTATTTCAAAAATAAACAAATTTTAAGTAGAATTGGCTATTAGAATTTTTGCATTGTGTTGATCTTAGGGTAACCAGATGTCCTCAGAGGTTCCACGGATCATTAAAAATCATTAAAAGCCATTAAATTATATATTGTTTTGAATTAAGGCCTTCATTAGCATCAAAATTTATTAAATGGGAATATCCTGGCATTTTTAATACTTTATTAAAAAAAGAATGTTTATAAAAACAATTTCGTCAGATATATTACATAGCAATGTATTTGCGTGGAACTGCTTCATGTCGATCGTAAATCTGTTTGTTCAGAAAAGAAGCTTGAGGCGGAGAAAAAGGTAGACAGTGGGGAAAATGCAAATGACAGCAAAAGTGGCTGGAAAACGAGGAATTTGAGAAAAGACTGCAGCCTGTCGACGGTAAAGATCACAAAGGATTTTGCCGTGTTATTTATATATATATATATATATATATAAAGAGTGTATATGAGAGTCATGGGTACTTGTTGATGGCATTAAAATTATTTCTAAGAGCATTAAAAGAGCATTGAAAAGCATTAAATTTGAGTTACTCATTCCTGTATAAACCCTGGTCCAAATTCTGTGCCACATTTTTTTATTTTGTGCAGCTTTCCCACAATTCAACACAATATCTCACATTAGAGGAGGTCAAATTGAAGTAAAAATGAAAGCAGAGCAGCACTTATTCTCACAGAGCTGCATCTGTGTCCCACATCAGCCCAGGTAAAGCATTTATTTTTACAAACTACGATAGAAATTATGTTTTAAGGAAGAAAATACATCCACAACAAAGACTGTTCAACAATTTATAACTGGGAGAGGCCGTGAAAGGTGATTCTCTGAGATATTTTGGTAAAATTTGACAAATCCTGAAGTACAGAAAGAGTGAAAAGTGAGCAGCAAAAGAAATTCACCCAATAAAGCCATTTCTGTCCTGCATTGTTCCTCAAAAGCATCCTAGTCCTCCCTCATTTGTTGTTTTTTAAACTAGTTGCTCTGAGTTCTGCAACCTCCTAGATGAGTCGTTTATGAGCTCTTGCTAGGCTAGGTGCTTTAGGAAGCTTCTCAGTTCCATATTGCCTAATCAATGGATAATGGAGTGGATATTAACTTCTAGCTGTTGCTACCAGAGTCCCAGAACCATAGAAATGGCTCTGTAACCCTTTCCAGACTGGTCATTTTCTGTGATTTTCTTCTACTCCTTTCTTGGATTCTTTCATAACAGGCAAAGATGTGATGCCCTTTAAGCCTACTTCATGTTGTCAAAAAAATTTTGTTCAGGTTGTTATTTTACAATTCCAGACTTGGATTTGTTAAGGAAAAATGCTAAATTATATGTGGTTAACATTTAACAAAATTCCAATCAGACAGAACCTGGACATTGTAAGTCCCTTATTAAATTAAATGATCATTAAAAAATAAGATTTTTCTTTAAGTTTTTTTCGCTGATGATAAATTTACTGATAATTTGAAACAAACTGTGAAAAATGGAGAATATTTTGGCTTGTGGAAAAGTTTTAATCAAAAATAGATTTAAAGAATCAAGTACCAGAGGGTGAGACGGTAGCCTCCTCTGGCAGTGACTGATGAGCTGCTGGTCAGTCGGACACAGAATTCTGTCTCCAAAGACTTTGGGAGCAAAAGCTGAGGTCAGACTAAACAGAAACCTGGTCTACTCTGGAGTCTCTGGGGCTATAGAGGGCAAAGCTGCTTCTCTTAATCCCCTCTTGACCAGAGCTCAAAGCAGTCAGGTAAGCTACTTAAATTTCAAAAGATGCTCCAACAAAATAAACATTGTCTATGCATGGTTATCAGATCCCCAGAAAGCGTAACGACTGAAGCTCATTTCTAGATGTAGTCGTACTACTGTTGAACCATCTCAGAGATCAGCATACGTAGGAAGCATTTCTGTTTAAACTACATCTGTGTGAAAATATTTTTTTCTGATTCCTCTCAACTAAAGCAGGCTAGTCTGAAATTAAGCTACATTTTTTCATATATTCATTTAATTTACTAGTTAAACTGGGGGAAAGGTAATTGATTCTTCCATATTTCTATGCATATGTTAGGAACAACTTATGGTTTTCAATTTAAACATAAAGAAGAATTCAATTAACCTACTGAAAGGGAGCTAAAAGACACTGAATATTACAGTACAGCGTCTAACTGCTAAGGTTCATTGCTTCGATCCTGCATACAGACAGGAACCAAACCTGCTGCTCCAACGATATGATCAAAATCCCCCTTAGTTTAATCCACTCACGACAACAGAGAGATGAGTGTAGAATTGAGAAGAACAGCCTCCTTAGCAATTTAGGAAATACCACCTTTCCTTGAAGCAGCTGAACATCTTCTATACCCCCATCATGTGATATGTCCTGTGCTCGTTCATCACTGAGGTTTGACTCATCTACATAACAGCACAGGTGTCACAGTTTGTTTGGAAGATTTGTGAGGACCCAAATGCAGAGGCTGACAGGGAGGGGTGAGTTCTTAAAGGAATAGTACACCCAAAACTTGATTAGCCTTCATTTTCTACTCACCCCCATGCTGAACAACACTCTGGAGTACTTTTTTGATATCTCAAATGCATCTGGAGATCTGGGAGGCTTCTTGCTGTCTGCTGACATTCAAATAATGGAAGTCTATGGCGCCCGAGACAGAAAGGTCCATAAAAGTCCACAAAAAACGTGTCAATATTCCTCCATACTGCTCGTCCAATGTATTCCAAGTGTCCTGAGTGGGTAGCGTCCAGAATTTACTAGAAACGAAGTCATTTAGAATGTTTTTAGAGCATAAACAGTAGTGTATAGGATTTCCTGAAAGCGCGTTCACGAGTCTACGGAAACCGCGGCAGACCAAACCAGATGAAAGTGCGTATTCCGCGTCTGCTCTGCCGATAATGCAAGCGTAGAAGAAGAAATGTGCTGTTTACCTGTGCAAAGAAAGAAACAACGAAAGAAAAATGTCTGAGGACTTCAGTGTTGAGGAAGAGCATGAGTTCTTTGCCGTGCTGATTCTTGCTGACAGGCAGCAGTACTAGCACTACATAACTGTGCATTCACCATTTAATAGGCCAATATAGAAGGCATGCGTGTGTCAGGGCTCCAGTCTGTTTGTTTGTTTTTTGTGTTTTGTTCTCCCTTCCACCAGCAGGAGGCGCCTGGTTCTGGTCCGTCTCCTCACACACCTGCTGATGGTTTCCTCGTTAACGGAGTGCTCTTAAGCTGCTGATTGCCACTACCTCAACGCCAGAGTGTTTGCCAGTTTCGGGTACTCTAGCCAAGCTGAGTTTTCACTGAGTAAGACTGAGTTCTTGTCAACCTGAGTTTTAACTTTGTTTTTTGTCTTTGCCTCTCGGCAGGAAGTCATCCTGCAAACTGGACCTTTTCGGACCTCCTCTCCCAGGAGGGATCAACTGAGCCTCAAACTGAGCCGGGGATTCCAGTCTCTTTTGAGGACATTGAAATTACTCTCTGAGCAAGGGAATCATCTTCACTACGAGCCGTTCAAGTACTGCAGGAAATCTGAGTGGCAATCAGGGTCTCCGTTCTCCTACACCATCCCAGTTCTGGGTAAACCCTGTTCCGCCCTCCACCGATTCAGACAAACTCTGGAAAACCAACACACAGATTGGAGTCAAGGATTCTTCACTTCTCTGGAAACGTGAGTCAACAACCTCTTCTTCAAATCAATGAATGAAATTTCCCACTGAGCCTGAACTAATAGTCTGTCTTCCCCTCACCTTCCAGTTCCGGCTGAGCAGAGTTCAGAGCAACACTGCACCGTGCTTAATCTCTTCAATAAAACCTGTTAAACCTTTCCCCTGGTCTCTCTGAATTGGTTTCTCTGCATGTGGGTCCGAGCTTTAGATAAAATCATGACAGCGTGTTAGGACATCAGTGTAAAAGTGTAAACCGAGCTCAAATAATGGTCAAACCGTAAACTTTGCATACATTTGTAAGAAATTCATAACAGCAACTGGTGGGACAATCACCAGCAGCAAACACAGCTGTGGACTCATGGAGGAAGAATTATTATGCTTGTATGTGTGTGTGTGGTGAGAGAGAGACTCAAGGTAAAAAGCAAAACAAACTACAACATGGGGGAATCATCCCACTTAAGCACCGCGGCACCAGACTCATCCAGTAAAGAGCAAACGCAGACTCTGTGTGAGGACTGAGGCCGCAGCCTAAATTCCTTCCAGCGCTTGTGAGACGGCTTAATAACTGCAGAATTAAACTAATTACAAACATGGCGGCTGCAAAAAAAAATGATTCATGCCAAGCTCACGAAACCCCTAAGAGTCTGGATCCCAGCCTATCTTCTGCTTCCAAAAAACACACTAATAAAAATAACCAAATTAAAGCGAGGTAGATTGAATCATTTATATACACAAGTCTCGGTTTGTTCTCTGGGTTTTGTTTGTGGATGAAGGAGGTTCCGCCGCTTTGCTAAACCAACATGAAAATCAGTGAGGAAAAACAAACCCACTACAACAAATAGAAGAAACTCTGCTCTGCTCTGAGAAAAATAAAGCCTCAAAGTCGGGATAAATCTTCCACAGGAGAAAGAATGAGGCAGGGTTTTTGTTGCTATGGCTGCAGTCACGACGCACTTTCGATTTGTTCCAGCGTGTCTGTGTTTGTGTGTGTGGACTCAAGGCCAAAGCTGTAATGAACTGTGGCATTAATGATGTACTCCCACCAACGCCCGGGTTGCTGCAGCTAACCAGGTTTGTAATGGGGTTACTTTTTCAGTCACGTGTCTGAAAGGAACCGGCGGAGAGCAGAATTCAATCACATCTGGGAGCATTAACGGAAAGCGGGGAGAAGATGTGCAGTCGTTAGTGCCTATAAAGTGAGAGAAAGCAAATCAAATGAGGTGGAAGAAAACCACATTTTTCCACATCTTCCTGGGTTCTTGCTGTTCTTTCACGGTTCTGTGCATAATGAGACAAGTTAAAGAGCATCTTTTGTGCAGGAATTACATCCATTACCAGGGACTTGATAGTGCGAACAACAGCAGAATGATAATCACAGCGGTACTACTAGAGCGGCAGGGAAACATCCCACTGAGAATGAAAATGGGACTTCATGAGGGCGGCTGTAGTGCCATCAGGAAGGAGGTTCTGCCTCAGAGAGATGCATTTATTTATCCACTGCAAATAGCATACAGACTTATAGTTCACCGGGATGAAAGGCTTTTAATATACAGCTCTTATAATAACCAGCAACACCTTGTAGCTGATATCCATCACAAGTTTGCATCTTGTGGGTTTTATTCAGACTTTTTGCCTGATAGATTGCTTCATCTCAGGTTTGTTGTCTTTTTCACATTCTGCATTATTCTATTTACCAAGGATTGTCCTAGGCAAGGCAAGGCAAGGCAAAGCAAATTTATTTGTATAGCACAATTCAGTACAAGGACAATGCAAAGTGCTTTACATGATTGAAATACAGGAAAATAAAACAGAATCAAAGCAAGTAGGAAAAAAATAATAAAATAAAATAAAAAATGCAGAAACAAAAAAGAATATTAAAACAGTTGGACTAAAGAAAACATGTTTTAGTTGAACTGTTTAACTAGAACAGTCGAAGGCAATCCTAAACAAAGTCTTGATTTAAAGGAACTCAGGCTTTCTGCACTTTTACAGTTTTCTGGAAGTTTGTTCCAGATAAGTGGAGCATAGGAACTAAATGCTGCTTCTCCATGTTTAGTTCTGGTTCTAGGTCTGCAGAGCAGGCTGGAGCCAGAAGACCTGAGTGGTCTGGAGGGTTGATACACTGATAGCAAGTCTGGGATGTATTTAGGTGCTAAGCCATTCAGAGATTTATAGACTAACAGAAGGATTTTAAAGTCTATTCTCTGAGATACAGGGAGCCAGTGGAAGGACTTTAGAACTGGGGTGATGTGCTCTACTTTCTTAGTCTTAGTGAGGACACGGGCAGCAGCGTTCTGGATCAGCTGCAGCTGTCTGATCCACTTTTTAGGCAGACCTGTGAAAACACCGTTGCAGACCTCAATTTGACTAAAAATAAACGCATGGATTAGTTTTTCCAGATCATGCTGAGACATTAGTCCTTTAATCCTGGAAATGTTCTTCAGGTGATAGAAAGCCCACCTTGTAATTGTCTTTAAATGCTTTTGGAGGTTCAAGTCTGAATCCAGCACTATACCTAGACTTCGGGCCTGATCAGTGGTTACTAGCTGAAGCGACGGAAGCTGTGTGCTAAATTTTGATGTCTCCTCTATTGGTCCAAAGATTATTACTTCAGTTTGGTTTTTATTCAGTTGAAGAAAATGATGGCACATCCAGGCATTGATTTCTTCTAATGCTTAGGCTAACAGGTATTTTTCTTCATGAACTTTAACGATGTGCTGACATTAAAAGAATTTGAGGCAGGACAAGGCAAGACAAGTTTATTTATTTAGCACATTTCAGTGGCGAGATCATGCAAAGTGCTGTGCATGACAAAAAAAGAACATTGCAGAGTAATAGAGGTAACATAGATCAATGAAAGAAAACTAAAGTATGGCTCCACGGTGGTGTAGTTTGTAGCACGGTTGCCTTGGAGCAAGAAGTTTCTGGGTTCAGGGTGTTTCTGGGTTCTCTCCAGGTACTCCAGCCTCCTCCCACAGCCCAAAAACATGACGGTTACTTTGATTCCTCTAAACTGTCCCTAAGTGTGAGTGTCTGTGTTCATATCTCTGTGTGTATCTGTGGTTTCCTACGAGAGACGGTCACCCTGTGTACTCCACTTTATGTCCATAGACCGTCGGGGATAGGCACCGGCCCCATCGTGACCCTGACGGAATGAGCGGGAGAACATTTTTTATGTGTCATTACACTTTAACAAGTAAAGAGCAATGAAATGAACACTGCATTTAACCCATCCCCCTGCATGGGCTGCCATTGTGCGGCGCCCAGTGTGGGGTTCAGGGCCCAGAGTGGAAGTCTGTAGGACTGGGGCTCGAAGATCCCCAACCACTAGGCTGCCACTATGCTTCAGATGCATGGATGGATGGAATAAAATTTGATAATTAAAATTTAATTATTATGATAAAAAAAGATAAAGATTAATCAAAAAATGAAAGCTAAATAAACATTTTTATTGGACTGAAAATGTTAATAATGCTTAGATACAGTAGATCAGGCAAAAGGCGCTCTAAACAAGTGAATATCAATCTGGATTTAAAGCATCGAAGGGTTTTAGTTCTTTTACAGGTTTCTACTGAGAATGAGAGTTTATTCCTGATTAGTGGAGTATAAGAACTTGAAGCTGCTTCTCCATGTTTGGCTTTAGTTCTGCAGTGTAGATTTAATCCAGTAGACCTGAGAGGTCTGGCTGTTGATCCCCTTACAGCAAGTCTGTAATGTATTATGGAGTTGAGCCATTCGGGGGTTTATAGACTAGCAGAAGTCTATTCTCTGAGCTAGATGGAATCATTGGAAGGACACTAGAACTGGGCTAAAAATGTTACTTTATAGATCTCACATTGAAGAAATTTACATCTGCATTTAACCCATCAACTTAGGGAACACTGGGCTGCCATTGTGCGCCGCCCGCGGAGCGGGTTAAGGGTCTTGCTTAAAGGCCCAGAGTCTGTGGGAGTGGGGCTCAGACTTATAACCTCAGGATACGCTCTATGCACTAACCACTAGGCCACCACTCACCTGAGGTTCTCCACTTTCTTAGTTCTAGTGAGGACGCAGGTAGCAGGATTCTGGATCAGTTGCAGCTGTCTGATCCACTTGTTAGGCAGAACTGTGAAGACACCATTTGATGCAGTACCAGCAGATTCTGCAACAGCTTCTTCCTCACCACCACTAACTTCTATATGGCACGCCAGCATTCATAACATGTAGGCGAATCACTGTCCCCCAGACATCCACGGTTATATTATTTATATTTATATATTTTTAAAACAAAGCGAATTGTGTATGACGTCATCCGTGCGCCGGACTGGAGTTGTGACTGGTAGCCCGGGCCACAGGCGGCTACGCTCTACCCCTTCTATTCATTCTAGCTAATCTGAATCATTAAATTCCATTTGGAGAGTGAGATCATCTGTGGTAGCAGCACTACACAGCTTCGAGACATGTGAGTAAAACTAGCAGCAGTTCAGCGGACAGGATGAATGAATACACGCATACATACACACACAGATTTGTTTTTAAAATATATAAATATAAAAAATATAACAGTGGATGTCTGGAGAACAGTGATTCGCCTACATATTATGAATGCTGGCGTACCATAAAGAATAAATGATGAACAGTTTAGTTTGTGCCTTCAAGTCGTTGCCCATAGGAAGACGTTACTTGGATATAACCTAACGGAATATCTTCAGAACGGCTCCAAATGACACAAAACTCATATGGGTGAGTAGAACATGATGGAATAACGTAAAATCAAGGACCCAATGTAAAAAAAAAACAAAAAAATGGCGTTCCCCTTTAAGGGAGGACCAAAGTCCTGCTTGTGGACTGTTGCACCAAGCTGATAAGGAAACTTCCTCCTCCTTCTAGAGATTTCCAGCTGTTTCATTTAAAGTGGCTGATCTTTAAACCAAGAGACATGGAGTCTCCTTTATACCTGCTATTGTTGTTGATTCTGTTGTATTTTTAGCTCTATGTATGTGCTATCAATCAATTTCCCATTGAGGACATAAAACAAGCCTACAATTAGATCTCAATTATTTTGGTATGTAGCACAGCAGCGAGACGTTGAGCCAGCGTCACTGAGGAATGTTCTCTCCCATTACTCCTCTGTGATCCTGGTCAAACTAAACTAAACTAGTTAAAAAGGTATGCATGATCATGTACCAGCAGATCAGTAAGAACTTTGCGTAACAGTGTCTGGAATCTGACATCGGCGCCGCCTCCAGCAATGCCAAAGCTACTATCTTTCCACAATCAAGCACACTTTTACACATAAATTTAGACACGTGTGATTTTAATTACTGCATGTTAACCTTATGAATCATCTCAGCTGACAATGTTTGTATTAATCTGATGATCTGCATTTAGTTTGTGTTGGGCTTTGCAATTAATTTAGTGTGAAGGTGCCCCTCTAGAATAATGTGATGCTCCTTGGTGCCAGGGGCGGAGCTAGATGGGGGGCCAGGGCCTTAGCCAATCATTGGCCACCCCTGTGGCGAGCACTACCATTTTTTCCCCCTCTAATACAGATGGTGGCACAAATACTCTCAAGTGGAATTCAAAGCATTTAATTTTTGGGTGGTTAATTTTACACATCTGTGAGGGACCGAGCCAAAAAATCAGAGAAGCACAGGGAAGTCTTGATGAAAAAATGGTTACAAATTTATTTTGCAAAAAATAAAGTTCAAAAGTTCAAACAACACTGGGCCCAACAAGGAAAACAAATGACAAAAATCTGCATAATCCAAACCTGACACAGGAAATATATATATATATATATATATATATATATATATATATATATATATATACTGGTTGATCAGACCATTTTGAAACAAGAGGGAAACATAAAATACATTTTCCTACACAAAACTACAACAAAAGACAAAACTAATCAACTTCATACTAAATTAGCAACCTATGAAGAAGAGGACTTAAATATTCAATTTTCCAAGTGTTACTATAGAAAACAAAACCAAATACAGAAACCTGAACCCTTTCTACACCCCTTCTAAATGCAAGTGGAAGAGTCCAACTACGCCTCCATGTCAATGAGGAGATACTTTGCAGCTGAGGTCTCCTTTCCTTTACTGGCTTCACTCATGACAGCCTCCCAGGAACTGGCAACTCAAATGAAAAATATATTAATGTACAGAAAACCAAATAGCAAGAAATGACAAAATGAGCCAACTAAATGTGTGCACCCAAATAGTTAACCAATGCCAAATCAAAGTAGAAAAAAAATGAAATACAGTACAATAAAATAGAAGATTTAATTAAAGAATTGCCAGACCATTTGTTGTGTGGTTGCACATGCGGCCATCACAACATCAATATACTAAAAAGTAAACTAAAAAGTACAGAATCATGCTCTTTTTTTAGAACTAGATTTGGTGTTATATGAGGTAAAGAGAAAATTATGTGTCTCTGCAATTCATCTAGGAGTCTTCAGTGAAATCAAAGATAAATAACAATTTTAATAAAAACGTATCAAATAATCAATTTATGTAGATGTTAGTGCTTGTAAGTATTAGTTTTATGCAGAATGTTTATTGGTACAAGTAGGTAAGTAAAGATTTAGGCCCCAGAACTCAAATCTGAGAGAGTTTTATACACTTTACCTATTATCTAGAAATTAGGGATGTTTAAATATATGCGTCTATTTGTTAGCAAAGGCTGTAGGAAAGTATAGTTTGTCTTGATTTAGAAAATATTGACGTTTTGCACGTTAATTTTCCTGTTGAAACAACGTAGATTGACACTGAGGTTGTGGTGCCTATCCGCTTTCAGCCCCCCCCCCAGTCTACATTGGTTATTGCCTGGAAACCCTTATAAAAAAAATTCTGGCTACGCCTCTGCTATACAGATATTTAAAGTTTGCTTAAATAACCCAAGTTATTCATTAATAAATTATTGATCAAATAACGATTAATTCATTTTCTTAAACGCCTGATTTTTTTCTTGTATACAAGTTTCCATAAAATGAAGGACTTATGCAGAAATAAAAAAGTGCATCATTATATTTGAATAATCTATTCTGCCAGCTATAACAGATGATGACTGAATAAACAAAATATAATTTATTACACTTTATTATAACAAGGTTAATAAAATATGTGAGACGCTTATAATTTTCAGTAAACAGATGTAAATTTATCATTTAAAGACCGGGTATGTCGCTCCTTTCTTTTTCGTATCTTTTTGAGTTTTTAGTTCCAATTTGATTTATGTTATTCTGTGTTTTCTGTTCAACATTTTCCATTTTTTTGTGATATTTAAGCAGTCTTGTATTTTTGGAGTTGCTCTCTGCTGCCCCCTTTTGTCCGTCTCCTTTCCCTCATCTCCTTCTGTTTACTTCTATCCACACCTGCTCCCCATCAGATAATTAGGCCCCCCATTTTTTCTGTCTCCTACATATACACCACCTCAGCGACTCTTTGCTGGTTTCCCCTTGTTGCTTGACTCCCTATTTGTGTGTTTTTCCCTGACTTCTCCTGTTTTTCATTAAATCAGCAGAACTCCTGTCTGCCTCCTCCTCTCTGTATTTGGGACCTGAACCTACCACTCTTTGTTGGAAGTCAGACTACTTGCCACTTTTCTAATGAAGTGAACTGTGATATAACTTTCTGGTTTAGGTGTAATCCAGCAATCAGTACTGGGGTAAAAACTTTGTGCTGCTTAAACAGGCGGTTCTGGTTGCTCTCAGTGGAATGTTAAAACTTGGCTCCATGAACAGCATTAACTCACAGAGCCTTCTCCATCTGCTGTTTTTACATTTAGCATGTCTTTTTTTTAATGCCCTCCACTTTTCTATCATCACATCCTTGCAGAGAAGTTTTGCTGCTCCGTCATGCAGCATGGTTACATAGGTGCTACTTAGGTAAGGTTTATCTGGTGTTAATATTTACAAACAGAACCACATAAAGTTCATTCTCCATCCTTTTCATCACTAAACAGTGTAAATAATCCCTGAGTCTAGACCCATTAACATTTCAATGGTGAAGTCCTCTGGAAATCTTCAATAATTGTTGTTGATTGCAGATGTGTCTAGTAGTTCCCATTGATTTAGCTTGGAAAGCGGGGAGAATGGCGCTAGGCTTACCGCACCGTGACGTCACTGCTGGAAGATGGCAGGAGGGAGGGGCTACTATATTAGGGCAAAAATGGCTGTTAGCAGACTCAGTTTTGGCGACAAAAATTATTGTGTTATTTATTACTGATTAATGCTCAATTCCTTA
This sequence comes from Cyprinodon tularosa, assembly GCF_016077235.1. Lineage (NCBI taxonomy): Eukaryota > Metazoa > Chordata > Actinopteri > Cyprinodontiformes > Cyprinodontidae > Cyprinodon > Cyprinodon tularosa. The sequence goes on from NW_024038929.1 coordinate 1,475,820, forward strand.
AATCACCGCAGATATTTTAGTTTTCATTATAAATAATGATCTTTGCTGACCAAACTTTCTGATCAGAGAGAGATCAAATCTAAAATAAAAGATTTTCAGAAGAATTGAACCTGCCAACCAAACTGGATGAGGATCCAGAGGGAAGAAAAATCTGAAATGAGTTAAAGCTAAAGGAAAAAAAAACTGCATGTTTTAACTGTGGCTCTCGGATTATTGAGCAGCAGTCAGACGAACAACTCTGATCCAAAGAAACACTCTGGCAGTTAAAACGCCGCTCCAAGAAAAGCCAACTTAAATCACGCTACTTATCATTCCGCAGTAAACATGTCTCTGCATTGCACACATTTCTGACTAACACCCTTATTTTCTGGATGCTGTTGCATCTTCTGCTATTTAAGTGATACTTTTATCACATCAGCATGTAGGTGGTTAGAGGTAATGACTAAATGTGAGAGAAGAATGAGAAGAAGGCTTATGAGAAAAAGGAAAAGCCACTGTTTAGTTCGTTGTGTTATTCCTAGTCATTTTCTGCTGCTATTTTCCAATCTGAGAGGCCGACTGTGGGTCTAGTGGGCTAATTGAACTGATAGACATGCAGGAATCTGCTGCTGTCTGCCAGAAACCACAGAAGAAAAGGAGGACCCGCTGTCTGCTGCTGGTCTGTGCAGGCAGGGAGAGGTAAACACCAGCAGTCACACTCTGTGGTCTGAGGAGTTTACACTGGCCCAGAGAAGAAGAGCTGCAGCGAGGAGGAGGTAATGCTCTGTGGTCTCCAACAACAATTATTGTCAATGAACAGCCGGGACAACAATCAGCTGGCATCAGAGTGTCTGCGTTACGCAATCTCATCCACACCTGTTGGGACAAGCAGCAACGTTTCAATCTGAGAAGAGTTCAGTGTTAACAAATCAAGGAAATGGAGCATTTTCATCTTCATCCAATTACAGAAAAAACAGTGAAAGTATCACTTCAACAGGTTTTAAAGCTTAAAAAAAAAGAAGTATTAGAGTGGGATTTTTAAATAATACAGCAATTAAAAAGCCATACTTGAGTAAAAATAAAAATAATCCTTTATATAAAAATAAAAGAAGTTGAGAGGTGCTGAATGTTTGTACTCTGCCTCCTTAAAGCTGTCTAATTTTTAACCCAAGTGAGATTTATCAAAGGAAAGATCCGCTCAGCAATAAATAATCAATGGGTTATTATTTATACCTAAAACTAATATGTTCGCAGTGATTTAATGAATTATCAGTAAAAAAATAAAACAATGTTTTTGTCGCAATCACTGAGTCTGGGAGCGGCCATTTTTGTCCAAATATAGTAACACCTCACTCCTGTCATCTTCCGGCAGTGACATCACGGTGCGGTAAGCCTAGCGCCATTTTCCGATGGGAACTACTAGGCTGTTTCTCAACGTACTCGCGTTCTCGTCAAGTCCGTTCTTGGCGAGAATGCAGGAAGATCGGACTTGACGAGAACGCGAGCACGCAAGCACGTATGTGTATTGGAACAGAAGCGTACTCATGACATCATCACATGCAACATCCTTTAGCATTTCTTTAACAGTCAAAACTATTTATTCCCTACACAAAACATTTTGAAAACAATATTTTTAATTTCTAAAGCTTAAAAAACATTTAAATAAATTACGGTTAAAAATTGCGGTTACCCTCGGAGGTCTGCTGGTCACTCTGGTCCGCTCAACGTCTGACTTTTTTTTTTTTTTTTCGCACTAACTCTGTAAACAGACCACACAGGGAGGCTTCAATGTATAATGTTACCGCCTCAAACGATTTCAAAACGTACTTTTGAAGAACAACAGCAGCAGAAAAGGGAATGTTTAACTTACCACTGTGAGCGCCGTCTGGAATCAAGCAGCGGGGCATTCTGGGGAAGCGGTCAGTCTGAAGAACGCACAAGTCTGCTCTGATGCATGCTCGATAAAGAGGGCGGGGCGAGAACAACATCTGGGGATTTATTGCGTTCTCGATCTGGCGTTCTCGAGAATTGGAACGGTACTCGGGCTGAGGCTGATGACGTGTCACGAGTACACGAGTACACGAGAACGCTCAAGAACGCATATTGAGAAACGGTGCTAGACACATCTGCAATCAACAACAATTATTGAAGATTTCCAGAGGACTTCACCATTGAAATTCACCAGAGCTATAGTGAAAAAAGTGCATGGCAGTTGGATGTTAGAATACATCGAGTAAAAGTGAAAAAAAAACCTTTCCGATTCCTGATCCTCCACGGACGGGTTGGTCGTTGGATCGCCAACTTGAAGAGGGAGGATTTGCCATCGAACTTCTGGCCAGAGAAAAAACCCGTAATATGTAGCCAACATTTGGAAGAAGAATGTTTTCAAGATGACTTGGATAATAGCGCGTTGTGACAAACACCAGATACAGCACTGGGACTTGATCAACAGCCGATACCGCACCGTGACGTCCAGGCTCAGACTGGGAACCATTTTCTGCCCTGGCATTTTTTCATCTGCACCGGCTCACTTATGCAAATAATAACTATTTCATTCAAACACGATGGCAGCGGCGGCGGCAGCAGCAACAGCAGGAGCGTATCGTTTTGACAATGCCTTTTCTCGGACAAAACCTGATGTCTATAACACTACCTGCGGTAAAGTGATTGTGGAAGATGAGTTTTTACATTTTATCTCTGTTAAGATAAAAACACTGCCGCATGATGACATTGTTTTGTTGGCTACAAACAATTTTTCATCTGACTGGATTGAAGAATCCAAACGACTCCTGTATGAACTGTGCCCATCAAAGCAGCATAACATCAAACATAAGGGCGCGCAGAAAGACGTAAATAATGTAAAGGATTGTTTGAAGTTGTTAAACGAGCGTGGTGAGAATATTCCCCGTTTTGTTTCGCACTACCTGGACGACCTTCCACCTGTTGGTTTCGGCAACATTGATGCCTCGGCCCTGCTTGGTAGAATGGAGCGTCTAAGCCAGGAAGTCTCTGTACTAAGAGGAGCTATGGAAGCTCAGGCTACTGTGAGTGAAAATCTTGGACGAGCGACGGTGGATCTGGAGCGCCGGCTGACGAATATTGAACCACCTCATGAATCCAGTCGGGCTAATGAACCCGTGCATGGATCGACGCAGGCTGAGGCGGAATTGGAAGAGCTACGTGGGAAAGACGCTAAACAGCAGCAACCAGAAGACGCCTCCAATCAACAAGTCCTGTCTCCGGCTTGGAGTACTGTTTTGAGGAAAGGGAAGCAGAAGCCCCAGAAACCCTTGAAGGGAGCAGTGTCATTGGAACACGGAACACAAAACCGTCAAAAGCGGGAGCGGAGCAAAGGAGGAATTATTGGCACTGGCACAGCGACTAACATCCCAGTGGTTAGAACCAAGCTGGTAAGTGTCTTTGCTACGAAATTCTCTCCCGACCTTGATGCTGACACTCTGAGAGCCTATCTAACTGAGAAACTGGGCCAATCGGTGACATGCAGGAAGATAGACTCGATGCGTAACCGATTTAGCTCGTTTCATATAACTGCAGAGTGCTCGGAAGTTGCAGAAGTATACGATCCTAAACTCTGGCCATCGGGTGTGTATGTGCGTCGCTACTTTGAGGCGCGCAGACCAAAAAATAACAGCATCCGTTTGGCTCATATGTCAGAGACTGGTATACTGCAGCAAGACAACGTATCTGCATCTGTAGCACCTTAAATGAGCAACGGCCACGCAGATCCTGATAAATAAATGACTGGTATTAATATTGTGTCATATAATGCGCGAGGTCTGCGTGTTGGACACAGTGAAACAGACAGAGCGCGCCGCCTTGTGGTGGACAAATTACTGGAGACCTGTGATATACTGTGTGTGCAGGAGACATTCTTAGCTAAACAGGACCTGGAGAAGTTGAATTGCATACACAAAGACTTTTACGGCGCTGGTGAATCCACTACCGACCTTAGCACCAGAATAATTCGGGGAAGGATAGCCGGTGGTGTTGCAATATTATGGCACAAAAAATATGATCAACTGGTTGATGTGATTAGACTGGGTGTGGATTGGGCCATAGGGCTGAAATTTACTTGTGGAGACAAACATTTTATTGTTTTAAACATATACACAGCTTATGAATGTCCTCAAAACGAAGACGAATTTCTTAATAGACTGTCTTTTATTATGTCTTTTATGCAAGATAATTTATCTACTTGTTTTTTTATTGTGGGGGAGTTAAATGCAGATGTTACAGATAAACACTCTACATTTGCTACGCATTTAATGCAATTCTGTCACAGTAATGCCTTAATTCTTTCTAGTAAGGCACTTTTGCCTAACGACAGTTACACCTATATTAGTGAATCATGGCATACAACTTCCTGGTTAGATCATTGTATTTGTACAGCCGATGCTCATGATTCCATTCTGGGAATTCGTGTCAACTATGACCTCGCCACCACTGACCATATACCATTCTCCTTATGTGTAAACATGAATTGTATACCTTCTGTTTTGCCTGTAGACTATAATATAAGTACAGGAAAAATAGCATGGGATAACTTGACTGAAAAAGATCTATCAGATTATTGCTATCGAACTAATGACATGTTCAGCAATACATACTTACCAAAGGGAGCAATCTCATGCCGTGATATGAATTGTAAAGACCCTCAACATGGTATTGAGTTATGTACTCTGTATGAGAATGTTGTGAAATCCCTCCTTATCTCAAGCAAGCCACTGCATAAAACCATCTTGCATAGCACCAAGCCGGGTTGGAACGACTATGTAAAAGAACATCATGCAGAGGCCAGAAGGGCTCTTAAAGCATGGGCCGATGCAGGTAAACAGAGACATGGTCCCTTGTTTGAATACAAAAAACAAGCAAATGCTAATTTTAAACATTTTTTAAGATTCATAAGGAGACGTGAAAATACTATGAGGTCTGACTCTCTCGCTAGAAAGTTAGGAAATAATAATGTTAAGGACTTTTGGAAAGAAATAAAGAAAGTAAATAACTGTAAAACGTCACTTCCATCTACTATTGATGGTGTTACTGGTGTAAAAGAAATCACTCAGTTATGGAAAGAGCACTACATAGCGCTATTTAATTGTGTCAAAAGTGACATTTCTGACATAGGAAGCATTCACAGTAATGAGAATGTGACTGTATCCCCACAAGAAATATATCATACAATTATGACACTGAAAGACAATAAGGCCTGTGGGATGGATAACATTTCCACTGAGCATTTGAAAAATGCAAGTAAAAAACTCTGTGCATTACTCTCTATGTGTTTCACTGGCTGTCTAGTACATGGTTTGCTACCTAAATCAATGTTATCTGTCATTCTCGTACCCACTATTAAAGACAAAGCGGGTAAGATTAGCTCCTTGGAGAATTACCGACCCATAGCTTTAGCTAGTAGTTTGTCGAAAGTTTTTGAAAGAGTCCTTCTAAATAGGCTGGAAGAGTTTCTTTTGACCTCTGATAATCAATTCGGTTTTAAACCCAAACATGGTACAGACATGTGTATTTTTGTGCTACAGGAGATTTTAGATTTGTATAATTTGCACAACACCACAGTATTTATGTGTTTTATTGATGCTTCTAAAGCATTTGATCGCGTGAATCATCAAAAAATGTTCTGTAAGTTAGAAAGCAGAGGTGTACCCAAATATCTAATTAGAATAATGGTCTATTGGTATGGTCATCAACTAATGTATGTCAAATGGGGTAACTCATTGTCTGACTCGTTTAATGTTGGTAATGGAGTAAGGCAGGGAAGTATATTGTCCCCTTACCTCTTTAACATCTACATGGATGAACTATCAAAGCGCCTGAATTGTTGTAAAACAGGCTGTGTAGTTGGTGACCGCATAATCAATCACATAATGTATGCGGATGATTTGGTAATCTTATGCCCATATAGTGCGGGCCTTCAACAATTACTAAGGGTCTGTTCCCAATATGGATGTGATTTTGATGTCAAATATAACGCTAAGAAAAGCAATGTCATGATTGTTAGAAGTAGAGCAGATAAGCATCTGATAACCCCTGACTTCTCTTTATCTGGCATTGTCCTCAATATATGCAATGAAATTAAATATCTGGGACATTACATAACTGATGACCTATCTGATGATCGTGACATTTGTAGGCAGTATTGCATGATGTATGCACAGGCTAATACTTTGATCAGAAAGTTTGGTATGTGTTCATCCTCTGTGAAAGTAGCTCTTTTTAAAGTTTTTTGCACTTCATTTTACACAGCCCATCTATGGCGAAGATATAAAAAAAGTAGCCTGCACAAACTTTATGTGGCATACAATGATGGCCTGAGGCTCCTACTTAAAGTGCCTAGATGGAGCAGTGCTAGCCACATGTTTGCACATAACGCTGTTCCCACATGTGCAGCTGCGCTCAGGAATCTCATGTACAAATGTATGTGTAGATTATCCGTGTCATACAATAATATAATAGCAATTTTAGTAAACCCTGTTTTTAGTACAGTGAGATTTTTCTCAAGATTGTGGAAACATTGGCGTCATCACTTATTTGTGGCTCAGTGACTGTCATGCTTCTTTTTGTTTTTTTTTCTTTTGTTTTCTTTTGTTTTTACTATGGACCTCTTTTGTGTCTGAAATAAAGATTGATTGATTGAATAGAAGACTTAAAACAAATCATAGAAGCACAGTCAAACACGTGCGTCTCAAATGTGAAACACAATAAAAATACACATTGTGGATTAACCAATCTATCTTCAAGCATCGCACGACAACGATCACCAAGACTTCTATAATGTAGTTTTACTGGTTGGGTTATTAACACGGACGCCATAGTGACCGCTGCTGCGTAACGTCTACACTCACCACATCACCAGGGTTGCCAGGTGTCACTAACTCACGTTTTCCAGCCCAAAAAATGTTCATAAACCACCTGGATATACGAAATCTAACCCAAATTGAACCAAAGGCTATTGATCTCTTGGGCCATAAATCTAAAGAAAAACATTTTTCACCCATAGACGGCCATCCTAAACTACCAGATTTGGAAACATCCAAACCAGGCAACAATACTTGTAAGACGGGAAACGTTAGCCTTTAGATGCAAAACCCCATCATGCAGCATATTTTTGCAAAATATTGTAACATAAATCCAGATATAAGGAACATCGTAGTTTAGTTTAAAGAAAGCATTTTAGTTTTATTATAATTTAGTTTGTTGTAAGGATTTTACAATTTGAAGAAATAGAAAATGACACCATATGCCAACCGTTACCGGGGCTACATATACTGCATGCATCATTTAGGTAGTTAACATTGGATTACTTCTTGAGCTCCTTGTTATTTACTGTCACAGGTAGGAGCTTCGGCCGGAGAGGAAGTGTTGGGGCCGGTATGATTTAAGGAGGGCCGACCCTCGCACGCTGAAATTAGGACCGGCCCACCGGGAAAATGCCCACTATCACAGATGAACTGTCCCAGCCTGGTGTCGTCACAAACCAGTAGGTGGCAGTAGTGTTCTTTGACAAACATGGATGCCTCCAGTAAAGCTCATTCAAATGAAAATTACTCTGAATTAAAAACACTTATATTTATTGAACAGTATGTAAAAAATTTATACTTAAAATACTTTCGGAAGATTGTATTCTGAATGTGACCGGACTTTTCCTTTAAATTATTTTTTAAGGTTAATAACAGCATGTAGTCAGCATCGATGCTCCATAGAAATTATCGGTAAATAATTTATATCAACCTTTAAAAATCTTGTGTAGGTCGAGTTCTAGTTTAAAGTTAAATTCTGACTTCAGAAACTATTGTCAAATCAATAGCCACCAGCGTTAGCCTTTAAATAAGCTGTATCAGTTGATCCTTACAATGCACACATGTCATGATGAATAGACAGTAACATGATATAAGGAACCTTCACTTTAACAGAGGAAAGAAGCAGTTACTGTTCCAAGGTGTCTGAACGGCTCTGCAGTCTGCAGCTTCTAACAGGATAAAGCTTTTGGCAAACAGCTCAAGTATGGCTGAAATCTGATCCCTTTGGAAATAAATCACAGCTTTATGCTTTCTGAATGTAGTTATACGGCTCATTACTCTGCGTTAGTTCCTGCTCATTTATCTGATACCACAATATCACTGCTAGACCCAACGTCAGACTGACATATGGAAGCCCATTTCCGCCACGGAGGTAAAAAAAACAACATTTGAATTTAAATATGAGATTAAAAGTATTCATGTTTACTTTTGTAAACACAATTATAAGAGTTTAAGTCATAATTTTGACTGTTAATGTCCTAGTTATATGACTTAAAGTAAGATATATGAGATTAAAAGTCATATTCAGAGGTTGGTAGAGTACCCAAAAAATTTACTTAAGTAAGGAGGAGTACTACTTTATCATATTTTTACTGAATTAGAAGTTAAAGTGTTTTACTTTAAAAGAATTACTCAAGGGAGAGTAAAAAAATATTATGCCAAAAGGCTACTGAGGTCAACTGACTACACATGATCATAAAACTGATGTAGTATTTAACAAAATTATGTAAAATTGAAAAAAGTGATACATGTTTCAGAGAACAAGATAACTAATAAACATATAATATACATTACCGTAATTACACAATAAACATTTAGGTGGGATATAGACTCTTTAAAATACATTTTTGATTTTAAAAACTTACAGAATAAACAGTTAAAGTGTGATTAAATAGGTATAATTACAGTATATTTTAACTGAACCTAATAACAAGGCAGACTCAACATAGGAAAAATAACATTTAACTAATAAACCTTGAAAAGAAGAAATTGTTTCTCTCAATGTTCAATATTTATTTAAAACAAGTTTGTTTTCATTAAGTGAAGTTACCCAGAATGGATGGAGTAGATAAAGAAACTTTATCATATGTTTACTAAAGGAAAAGTAAAAGGAAAATGCATTTTACTGTTTAACTGATCTTCCTGGGAAAGTTACAATATAGAGGTAGATAACTATTGCAATCAGAGGTGGATTTCTCCAAATAGCCAAACGTTACCTGTTGAGTACAAAGTTTACAACCGAGGCATCAGTGGAAAACCCCACCTGAGCTTTCAGTGCAGGGGCGCTGCCAGGAATTTGAGGCCCCATGAAGGACATTGATATTGTGTCCCCTCCAAAAAAAACTGCTGCCAAGGTGGACGGGGGACTATCATTTGATAGGAAGTGCTGGAAATCGGCTTGTTTTCCAGTGTGGTCCTGTTTCTCTGACCGTGACTGAGTGGATGTGCTCTCTTCGTCCTCTGGCATGGGAGCTGCCTTGGAGCTCGTCTGCCTGGCTGCGTGTTTCCTGGACGGGGCCACCTTTTACAGCTGCTTTCTGTATCTCTGCTTCTGTCTCCTTGAACCCCAGTGGGCCTCAGCAGATGGCCGCTCACACTGAGCCTGGTTCTGCTGGAGGTTTCTTCCTGTTCAAAGGGAGTTTTTCCTCTCCACTTTCGCTACAAGCATGCTTAGTGTGGGGGATTGCTGAAGAGTCAATGAGTCAATGCAATCAGCTGGTTTTCCCTACATAGAAAACTTTGAATCAATTTGACTGTATGATCTGGTTGAACTGTAAAGTGCCTTGAGATGACATGTGTTGTGAATTTGGCGCTATATAAATAAACTGAATTGAAATTGAATTGAATTTACATTTTCAGTGTAATTTTAATTGTAAAATTTCTACAAAGGAAAATTAGGCAATAACTTTAAATGGCAGGAACTGGTGGATAAAAAACTTGGATGATCATTTTCTCACCGCTTTGTTTCACTGTTTACTGCTGAAAATTTTTAATTTTACTGGTGGATTTTCTTTTTATATTGAAATATCTATTGGGACATATAATTTCTTCTTCTTTTGGGCCCCACCTCTATCAAGGGCCCTTAGAATCTTACAAAATTTCCCCCCTACACTGCAAAAAATGTAAATCTAAATAAGTCATTTTTTCTTAAACTAAGTGCATATGTTCTTGAATTGAGGAGGTAAGTGAGTCACTTTGCCAATGGAACAAGACAATTTACATTTAAAATAAGAAAACGCAACCGCATTGTCTTATTTCAAGTGCATATTATCTAATAATCTTATTTTAAGAGTAAAAATACTTGTTCCATTTACCTACTAAAATGAAGGGTAAATACACTTGATATAAGACATTTTTTACTCATTTCTTGACCATTTTTGCAATGTAATGTTTCAGTTTACGCCATTGCATGAAATAATCTCCCAAAAACGCTCTGGTCTTGCTTCTCTCTTCTCATAAACTTCGTAAACACTCTTTTACGACCCTCGGCCATTTTCAAAAAACTGCGGTGAGAAAGGTGAGCTTCAATGAGTGTCTGAAACCGTAGCTCACCACAGAAAAGTGTGCATGCCCACAAAAAGACAGCTAATTGAGGACGAGCACGTAGGACGGCCTTACGTAAACATATCACCAGAAAGATTGACAAGTAGGAGGACCACTTATTTAGGAGATCCACTCGGAAAAAGAAGATCCACTATCTGACATACTAACATCCAACATTGGTTCTAAAGAATGCTGAGGTTGCCTTTAAAATGCAAAACTGCAGGAATGAGGATTATTTTCTGTTTTTAAAACAAACACAGATTAAGTCCAATCCGGTTCTGGATTTGATTTCCAGTCGTCTCATGTAGTTTTCTAACTGAACGTATAGATCGTATCTGCCTGAAGCCTCCGCTTCTCCTCTCGAAATAAGTAAAGATTACTTAAATTAAGTGTATTTACCCTTAATTTGAGTAGGTAAGTAAGAGGATTAGCCAATGGAATAAGTATTTTTACCCTTAAAATAAGATAATTAGATAAAAAATACACTTGAAATAAGACATTGCAATTGTTTTTTCTTAATTTAAAAGTAAATTGTCTTGTTCAATTGGCAAAGTGTCTCACTTACCTCCTGAATCCAAGACAAAATGCACTTATTTTAAGAAAAAATGACTTAAGATTTACATTTTTTGCAGCGTATAGGAAAGCAGTCATGCGAGTAAGTGCATAAGCGCGGCACAGTTAGATGAAATATCATTCGCCGAGGTGGAGTTGACCCCAAAAATGTGATTTACGCAACAGAAAAATTGGCAGAAGAAAAGCAGGAGTAGACGGCGAGGAGAGCGTGTTATGAGACTGGGCCTGGAGGTGAACATTATCAGCTCATATATCTGATTTGTGGTATTTCGCTTGTAAAAATAACTTTATTCAAATCGGCACTTATCCACGGGCGGTCTGTAAATATTATTTTAAACTTTTACAGCCAGCGATGGAGCTGGATAGGGCCGACACTTTGTGAAGCCCAGGGTCATTAATAAAAACCGTCCCTCTATTGCCTCATTTTTATATTTTATAACTGAAATCCAGCGAGCAGCAGAGCTGAAGGTTGTTCATTTTACAAGCTTTACCCAGAAACACCAACATGTCCCCCAGAACTCCTCAGCCGCATGGAAACGCATTATCTCAGATGACAGCTTTTGTGATTGGTTCAGAACCAACAGTCTGGGTCCGCATGGCCTCCTGACACCCTGATGTCTCGGTTTGCTCAACCGTGAATAGATGCACCTTTTATGAGGCCATGAAAGTGCAAGCAGACCTAATGACGATCAGGAATTCCCTGAGGTGACCAATATCTCTAATGGTCATCTGTTGAAACAGAAAACAAGACAACTCTGAAAAATTAGCTCCTATTATTTTGTTAGCTCTGGCAGACAGCGAGGCACCTGGGAAATCTGAGCTGACGTTTAGGGAGGTGGGGGGGGCTGCAATCCAGGATCACTTTGGAAAGATAATTAGCTCCCTATATTTCCAATCAAAAAGGGACCTCGCTCTGACACACAGGGAGCAGCCAAGAAACATATTAGTGAAGGTGGCAGCTGAAGGTCTCCGGGACTGAATGTTTTTATCCGGAGAAGCTCCAGATAGAGAGAGATCTAAGTACCTGATGGGTGTCTGCGTCACAGACACACCTGATCCAGGCAGGTAAAAACCAGGAAGCCATCTTTGCCCTGCATGAGATTCTTCTAAATGATCTGGAGTTAGTTTAACATGTAAAAATATGCATTTTATACAGATTTAACATGTTTCAAAGAGTAGAATAGAAGGATATGTAATACACTTAAAACTTTTATTGTCATTTTGAATACACAGAGTGTATATAAAATTAAATTTCATTTAGTATGGCGTTCAGACAGTAAATGTGTCAGGATTTGTTTGTGGATAGTGAACCCAAAAGCAGAGGCAGGAAGGCAGAGGTGAATTTATAGTAGATTTATTAATGAGTTTCTGTAAATAGAGGTAAACAGATGTAATCAAATTCCAAAAACAAACAGGAAACCAGGAGTCCAAAAAATCAAAAAATTCAAAACATGAAAATAAGTAAAAAACGAACCAGAAACAATAGAGACATCAGAGGAATTACTGTAATCATGAGGGAGGCTCAGAGAGACGAGTTGGAGGAAGATTGACGAGGTTAGACGGTTTATGATGAGGACCCGGCAAAGAGGAACTGACGAGAGAGGGCTTTTAAAGGAGACTGAGACAAAGAGAGGGCTAATGAGGAAACTGGGAGCAGGTGTGCACAGAACAAGAGAGGGAAACAGCTAGGGAAAAAGGAGAACACAAGAGGGCAGTAGAGAGCAACAAACAGAAATCTGAAAGACTGGAAATCACAAAATAATAATTAAATTACTAGGACTGTAAAACATGGAGAAAACATAACAGAACCCAGAATAGGACAGTAGGACAACCAAATAACTGAATAAACTAAGAATTAACCCACTAAAACTAGAAAACAAGGAGCAAAGCAAAACTGGATACTCAAAAGAAAAACATAACAGAAACAGAAACCTGACAAAATGGACATTTAATATATATTGCATTGAATATATTGAATATAATAGTGTATCTGATATATATTTGAGGAAAAACAAATAGTTGGAGATTAAGTGTTGATTGCTTTTTTGTAGATTAAAAATGTTTCCATATTTGAGAAGGTCCACTTATACGCTTTTACCGCTGGTCAAAAAAAGAAAAATCCGCTTTAAGTGGCAGTGGGAACAGCTAACAGACGCGTGTCTACCCGGGCCAAACGACTCGGCAAGCGACCCGCGTTAAAATGGCCTCAGTTCTGATCGGCATGCCATGGGAACACCAGAGTTTGACTCGCTAATTTAAGTGATAAAATTCAATGTAAAGTACGAATGTCAACACACCGCGCTAGTTGCTTTTGATTTAAGAAGCAGAAACAACTCTGTTTACATTCAAAAAACATGAAGCAGCTCTGTTGGGAGGGATTGGGATAGATAACAGAGCAAAACAATAAAGCACTCTCACTACACCCTGGCTTCCTTCTATGTTGTTCTCCTTGTTTACTTTCCTGGTTTCTGTTGCACTGGTGACATCATCAGCGCTAACCCAGCATAATGGTGTCACCTGACAAGCAGCGGTGGGCGGGACAGATGCCATGAGGGGTTAGACCGAGCTTTTTTTGCTACTGGGAATAGAGCAAAATGCCTACTGTTAGAAACCCAATTTAAACTGCTAATTTTAGAGGAAGGAGGAAAGAGGGAAAGGAATTGTTTCTGGTGTTGTAATGCTATCACCATCCACTAGAAGGTGCTGCTGTGCATTCTTAACACTAAAAAGAATGGGTCTTTTGAATCTGCTTAAGCATATTTAGTTACTTTATCATACTTTTTTTATGTCCTACCCTGCTAACATGAAACAGTTGTTTTAAAGGAACTAAATAGGCTTAAGTAGATTCAAAAGACATATTTTTTTATCAAATAGTTTTTTTCCTTTAGAAGTAATTAAAAAGCAGAAACATGAATGGATCCAGAGTTCAGTCTGGGATAATTGACACTGTTTATTAACGACAAGGATGAGGAATGAACATTATGTGGATCTGTTTTAGATGTAAAGACTTCATATGAACATTTTTTAATTATCTATCAAATCGCACCCTTTTAACCCCCAGTCTGAAGTCGCTGCTATTATTATAAATGCTGAAAACAGAAAGCTACATCCCACTTATAGTCTACTTCATTGAATCAAAGTGGAAAACAGTCTGACAGTATGTCAGAGTGACATCACCTGTCAATTAATTATAGTTTTACATCTCTACATTGGAAATCACAAGTGTTTGCTTTATGCATAATTTTATTTGGTAACCTGAAATGTTCCTATTTCGTTGTATTTTCTAAAGACATCTCGTTCAGTAATGAGTCAAAAAACATTTGTATATTTTATTCGGTCAGTGTTTAATAATGACATTGAATTGTTCAAATACAATTATGTAGGACCTACTATTTGTAATTTGGCATATTGTAAAAATGTTTAAGCCCTTATGTTAATGGCTCCTCTTCATACAAGAGAAAAGTCAGTGTTTTGTTTTTTTTTATGGCCCCTTATCAAATAATCATAAGTTGATTGATACAAACTATTAATAAGTAAAGAACCATGTTGTAAAGCATGACAGTGGAGGGCTGATGATGTGGGCTGAGGTTTGATTTGCAGTTGCTGACCTTAAAAGTCCTCTGGTTCTAAAGTGATCAGTAAAATTCTGAAGCTTTGTCATGTTGAAATGTAAAAGATGAATTTCCTTTTATCTGAGCTTTTTTAATCAGTTCTTCCTTAAGGATCTTTTTATTATTATTTATTTATTTATGCACCTTGTGATCAGCTGAACAGTCCAGATAAATAACCAGGAGCCTGCAAGAAGAGAATCCTCAGTTTGGGAGAAAAGCTTATAGACATGTGAAAAACACTCTTCTCTCAAAAACCAAGTGCTGCAATACCATGGTAGAACCACTAGGTGCCGCCAGAGTTTCCATTAGAACAGCACTATCGAGGATTTCCTCTTTTATGACACAGAATCTAAATCAAAGGCTGTTTTAACAAACTTACAGGTGCTGGTCATAAAATTAGAATATCATGAAAAAGTAGATTGATTTCAGTAATTCCATTTAAAAAGTGAAACTTGTATATTATATTCATACATTACATACAAACTCATATATTTCAGATGTTTATTTTGTTTAATTTTGATGATTACAAATGACAACAAATGAAAATCTCAAATTCATCATATCAGAAAATTAGAATATTGTGAAAAGGTTCAAAATTGATGGCCCCTGGTGCCACACTCTAATCAGCTAATTAACTCAAACCACCTGCAAAAGCCTTTAAATGGTCTTTCAGTCTAGTTCTATAGGCTACACAATCATGGGGAAGACTGCTGACTTGACAGTTGTCCAAAAGACGACCATCGACACCTTGCACAAGGAGGGCAAGACACAAAAGGTCATCGCTAAAGAGGCTGGCTGTTCACAGAGCTCAGTGTCCAAGCACATTAATAGAGAGGCGAAGGGAAGGAAAAGATGTGGTCGAAAAAAGTGTACAAGCAAGAGAGATAACCGCACCCTGGAGAGGATTGTGAAACAAAACCCATTCAAAAATGTGGGGGAGATTCACAAAGAGTGGACTGCAGCTGGAGTGAGTGCTTCAAGAACCACCACACACAGACGTATGAAAGACATGGGTTTCTGCTGTCGCATTCCTTGTGTCAAGCCACTCTTGAACCACAGACAGCGTCAGAAGCGTCTTGCCTGGGCTAAAGAGAAACAGGACTGGACTGCTGGTGAATGGTCCAAAGTCATGTTCTCTGATGAAAGTAAATTTTGCATTTCCTTTGGAAATCAAGGTCCCAGAGTCTGGAGGAAAAGAAGAGAGGCACTTCATCCACGTTGCTTGAAGTCCAGTGTAAAGTTTCCACAGTCAGTGATGGTTTGGGGTGCCATGTCATCTGCTGGTGTTGGTCCATTGTGTTTTCTGAGGTCCAGGGTCAACGCAGCCACATACCAGGAAGTTTTAGAGCACTTCATGCTTCCTGCAGCTGACCAACTTTTTGGAGATGCAGATTTCATTTTCCAACAGGACTTGGCACCTGCACACAGTGCCAAAGCTACCAGTACCTGGTTGAAGGACCATGGTATCCCTGTTCTTAATTGGCCAGCAAACTCTCCTGACCTTAACCCCATAGAAAATCTATGGGGTATTGTGAAGAAGAAGATGCAATACACCAGACCCAACAATTCAGAAGAGCTAAAAGCCCCTATTAGAGCAACCTGGGCTATCATAACACCTGAGCAGTGCCACAGACTGATCGACTCCATGCCACGCCGCATTGCTGCAGTAATACAGGCCAAAGGAGGCCCAACTAAATACTGAGTGCTGTACATGCTCATACTTTTCATGTTCATACTTTTCAGTTGGCCAACATTTCTATAAATCCTTTGTTTTTATTGGTCTTCAGTAATATTCTAATTTTCTGATATGATGAATTTGAGATTTTCATTTGTTGTCATTTGTAATCATCACAATTAAACAAAATAAACATCTGAAATATATGAGTTTGTATGTAATGTATGAATATAATATACAAGTTTCACTTTTTAAATGGAATTACTGAAATCAATCTACTTTTTCATGATATTCTAATTTTATGACCAGCACCTGTATGCTTCATATCCCAAACCTGAAGGCTTCAGCAGTTCCTTGGAATCATTAATGGAGGGAAATTGATTCCAGCTGCAAACATTTAAAAACCTAAAGTAGAATATAGTTTGGGTTTCCACACCAACTAAAGGTTTGATTCCAGAAGTTAAAAGATGACATTGATGTTTAATAAGGACCCCACAGCAGACTGGGTTTCTGAATGTTTAGTGTTTTCCACCATGCTTAACTGTAGGTCTGAAATGGTCCTACTGATCACAGAAATGTATAAGTGTTACATTTTAAATGTAAGGCGTTGTGATATATATATATATATATATATATATATATATATATATATATATATATATATATATATATATATATATATATATATATATATATATATATATATATATATGATCAAGTAAACCTAAACATGTATAAAGATTTTCAGAAAATTTTGTGCACATTTTGTCTTCATAAGTCAATAAATATTTGATGAGTAAAATAAGTAAATCTGTGATATTATCCAGAAATATGATGCAAGACAAAAACCTTTTTTTTTTTTTTGGTCAGACTACAGATTGCTACAAATCCTGAAAAGACTTAAAAATGAAAAGTTATTTACTAAAATCTTTAATGTGTTAGGCTGCTAGTCAAGCATCAGGGAAACTGATCAATTTATCCAGATATAATTTAACAAGCTTGAATAAAATTGTAGTTATGCGGAAATTTTCATTTTTTTATTTGACCAGCAGGGGGCGGAATAACACCAGAGATAAGGAGAAGCAGCAGCTGCTGCTTAGAGCTCAAACACTCCAAACTTTTCATTTTTTATGTTTAGTAAAATATGTTTCGTTTAAAACCCGAAAGCATTTGTTTTTCCTAAAGTCAGACTCTGACCCCAGCTCTAACATTTGGAATCTTTATTTTTTAAAATAAATAAAGATAATATTTTTTGTCTCATACGCCTAGCAGAGGTATATGTGTTATTATTGGAAAACAGTAACAGTCAGACAACTAAATGGTTTGGAAATGCAAGTGAGACTTTATTCAAAATAAAACTACTAAACTTTAACTAATTATCTTTATTTTTGTTTTAGATATACAGTTTACAGTTTAACATTTATTTAAATCACCAGGAAAGAGAACCTCAGCTCTAAAGTCTAAGGTCAGGTTTCTACCCACCGTCTCATTGAATATGGAGGAAACTGACCTTCTCTCTTCTGGATCGACATTAGATCTGCAATAGATAAATTTTACTAATCATTTCATCTGTTTGCTTTTTTCTCATTTAACTCATTGATTACCAGATGGCAAAAAGTGCCTTATAGAACCTGCAAAGAGAATATAAACCTGGTGGATCTAAAACTGTCCCTGAAGTTCTGGAATGGAGCATAAATGAGTTTTTTATTTTAATGTTTCTTTTTTAAACAGTTTTGATCTCATTACTTCTATGAGTGAGTTGATTATTTCAACAACCAATCTATCTATCTATCTATCTATCTATCTATCTATCTATCTATCTATCTATAGATATATATATATATCTATAGATAGAGAGAGAGAGAGAGTTTAATTATTTTTATTTGAATGTTTTATTCTATTTTATTAACCCCAAATCTGCAGTTCAGCAAAAATTTATTCTGTATTTTTAAACAAGTTTTTAAAAGATGTCTTTATTTATTTTTTATATTTGTATTTTCAATGTAAAATTCTTACTGATGTGTTTTTAGGTAATCAATTTTAAGATCTGTCCAGGGACAACAGATGAAAAACAACCTTTTGGCTAATTCTGGTGCATTTGCAGGAATGCTTATTAATGTACACTCTCTCTGTGAAATAAATAAATAAACATAAATTAAATAAAATAATTTTGGCCATGCTGTACAACACCTCACACTGGAAAAAGGATATAAAAATAATTAGAAATGTCTTAAATTAAGTGTATTTAAGCTTAATTTGAGTAGGTAAATGAGATAGTTTTCCAATGGAATGAGTATTTTTGCTTTTAAAATAACAAATTTAGATAAAATGCACTTGAAATAAGACAATGCAATTGTGTTTTCTTATTGTAAGTGTAAATTGTCTTGTTCCATTGGCAAAATCTCGCTTTTACCTACTAAATCCAAGAACAAATAAACTTATTTTAAGAAAAAACAACTTATCTAGATTTCGATTTTTTTTCCAGCGCAGATTCTAATTTCAATGATTTTAAATTAGTGTTTGGAGGAAATTTGGTTCAGATACACCTCAGAGATCAAAATATGATTGTGAAAACAATCTCACTCCAAATGTGGATATTATTGTTGAAATTAAAAGTAAAAACTAAACATCTCTTCATTTCCAAAAAAGTAAAAGTTTGAGGATGTTTCGCTTCCTATCCAGGAAGCTTTTTCAATTCAAAATCTCAGAAATAGCGTTGAGTTCGAAGCTTTTTCTGACATCTTTTCTCTAAACTCTCTCAGTCATCCAGGTTATGACCTGGAAGACCAGCATCTCTTATTTATTTATTTATTTTTTTTATCTTTTTTTATTTAATTGTTTTTTCCTTTTATCCTTCTAACTAAGGAGAACATCATTTGGATCTTAACTTGTAAAGGAAACCTTTCTCTAGTCTAATGAACCAGTATGTTACCTTTTTATGAAAGAGTAAACGAGAAGCATTAAATAATTAAAACTGAATTTATTTTTATGAATACAGCTGCAGAAGAAAATGACACTGAGGTACAGGTGTTCACCTTAAAACAATCCAATATCTCAGATCATAAAGAAGCCATGAGCTGCACTGCAAAAGTTCTGCACCTGTGAAAGTTTTTAGAAAATTCACCTCCTTGCAGAAATAATCAAATCCCAGTGATTTGAAACAGCAAAAGATCCCAACGGAGTCGAGGTTAAAAGACATTCAATCTCAACACAAAAGGTCAACAGGCAGAGGGGAGATTGCCTCAGCAAATCCAGCCAAACGGAATGAGTCACATCTTCAAGTCTACATGGATTAAAATGAAAAATCATCTGAAGGTTCCTGCATGCCAAAGAGAGAGGAGTGCGTGATTGTTCACACGGTAAACACAGCACATCAGGATACAATCGATTCACCTTTTGCCCGACCAATAAAACGGGACGACCGGCCGAAGTCACCCAGAACCCAAAGAACCCAAAGCTGCAAGTAAACTCATTAAATCTCTCCAGATTGGGCCGCCGTCCCCACTCAGCTGCACTCATTTCCTCTCGCAGTACGTTTTGTAATTGCTACAGGCCGTCTGCAAATCCTTAATGAAGCCTGGGACGCCGCTCTGGAAGGGAAGAAAACAAAACAAAGAAAGACGCACATTAGTCAGGGAGATGAGCCAAATGGACCCACCTAGGAGGAGCAACAAAAGCAACACATCAGTGAACAACATGAGGAGAATAATGGAGCAGAGGGAAGGACAGAGAGCTCCCAGAGGCCCCTTCACCCCAGGTCAGCAGTAAACACAGAATATCCAAACATGCAGCAGGAGAGATTTAGGGTGTGGGAAAAATTTCTGATTAATGATGGAGAGCAGAATAAAGCTGGAAGCGTAAACGTTTGAACAGATTAACGTTGGATTAATCAGTTTTAAACTTGACATCAATATGGTGGGAAACTATGGGATCAGATCTATGGGAAACCAAAGGGTCTGAATTCTGCATCCCTGCTCATGTCTATCATTAGGAAGGAGTTTTTTTTACTTTTTTATTAAAATTATTAATTTATCCCAAACTATAATAATAATACTAATACACCTTCATGATGTCTAAAGTGGTGCAAAATTATTTGACTAAAACTATAGTTTTATACTTTCTGACAGGTCCAAACTGTAAAAACATTTGAGCAAAACAAGGATGAACATCAGTCAAACTTTAGAGACTGGTGCCGACTTAAGATGCTACGCAGAGGTTGCTGCTTTCCTTGTGGACTAGTTAAAGGTTTTAATTGGTTAGCCGACTGGCAAACAGTACAAAAAGATAACTGCCATCACCTTTAATGAGACCCGAGGTATAACAAGCGCCATCTATTGTTTAAATGGTGTCATACTTTACCAAATGACCAGTACGGAAGTCAAGAAGTCAATCTCAATAAACGGTTTATTTTTTCTTTCTACATTTTCATACAAAAATTTTTGTTTGTTTTACAGAACCTGCTATTTTAGAAATAAGTGAAAGAAAATCAAATATTTGGTTTAATTTGCTTGTTATTTGGTTCATATCAATCATTTGATTCATCAAAAACAAATAATATAACTTTTTGGTATTTTTTCATTTAAGAAAAAGTTACACAGCTGTGCACAAGTACAGGTCACACCCAGACTGGGTGTCATTGTGCTAAAGGGTCAAGAAGGGTGGCTTTTTTAAGGGTGACTTTAAAGCATCTAACAGAAAGAGTTACAGAAAAATCTTCTTTCTGCCGACTTTTAATCAGGAAAATCAACCATTATTAGGTAACATTTCCATATTAGCTATTAGCTATTGAGACTTCTATCTTAAGTTAAAACCTTCACAGAATCTTTCAGATAAGTCATCAGTTCCAGACGTTTTCTGGCATTCCTGTATCTCTGATTGTCTGTTCCTGACCTGTTCTGCCTCTCCACCTCTGAGCCTGCCTGTCCCCATCTGATCTGTTTGCCTGACCCGTCTGCTGACTCCTGCTGGATCTCAGTTTATCGAACCTGGATCTGTTAGCCGACTCTGTCCGGATTAAACTCGGCATCTCTTTGGACCTCTGATCTCCTGGCTCTGACGGTTTTGGTTTCTAGATCAGCGGTCCCAAACCACCGGGCCGCGGACCGGTACCGGTCCGTGGGTCATTTTGGTACTGGACCGCACAGAAAAAAGTATATATATATATATATATATTATATATATATATATATATATATATATATATATATATATATATATATATATATATATATATATATATATTTTATCGACGATCAGAGTCTGGGTGATGTTTTATTTTGAAAAATATAAACAAATTGCGGTATTCTCTCCCAATTACATCAGTCGGTGCATCTGTGCCTCTTGACACAGGTTAATTCAGTTCAAGACGCATCCTATCTATAACATCCTATCTTTGTGAAGCGGGATTTTCTGCGGTTACAGCGACCAAAACAAAGCTACAGAGCAGACTGGACATCAGGAGGACACTTCATGTGTCATTGTCTAAGATTAAGCCTAGATGGGACCGGCTTGTTGTTTTATTTTTATGCTGTCTGTATTTGATTTTATGCCAGTCGTATCATTTTACTGGATCGTATCCCCCCTCACCACCCGGGCGGTCCGTGAAAATATTGTCTGACATATAGTGGAAAATGCAAAAAAGGTTGGGGACAGCTGCTCTAGAATATCCTGCCAACCTTCATCTGTTCAGCTCTTATCTCCTGCCAGTCCTCCGACCACCCATACATCAGCGTCTGGGACTCTCTGTGCCGAAACCGCTGCGTCACATTGGCAGCTGACCAGCTGGAACCAACCTCACCGTCTAGGCGTGGACTTAACTATAAGACCTGGTTAGTAATTCACATGATCGTTACAGTATCATTCACTTCCAGAAAGACGCCGTCAATAATCAGCTGTCTTCTCCTGCAGACCCTCTGGCCTTAGACACCCATTCTGCTCTCTTTAGTCCTGTTTTTAATAAACATTTTGAAAAATCTGTTTGTCCGGCTTGAATACTGGATCCTACTGTTCTGAACTTGGCAATAACTTTTATAGTTATTTTGAAAAAAGACAAAAGTACAAACCAACACCAAAATAAGCATTGCCTCCTTGGTGGAGTTAATAAGGCCGTGGTTATCAAGTATTCCAGCAAGTGTCTTTATGATTGTGTTGATTCTTTCTGCTTGGATCTTTTATGACTCCATAGTTTGCAAACATTCCCATCAGAGGACTTTGTTCATACGATATCAGATCGAACTGTTCTCACCTTAGCTGCCCAGTTCACCAGCCAGGTAGGAATCATTCCACCAGGGTTGTCGAAGTAGTTCATGAACACTGAAACATGAGATTAATCATTAAAAAAAGGGTTCAGAACACAAACTACAAAAAATACATAAAAAAATAATAAAAGAAGAAATCAAAAGATCAGTAAGTTACTGACCAAAGTATTAAAAACTTGAGTTTGAGATCAAAATTAACTAAAGATTTTAAAAAAACACAGCAAGTTGATGGGGGCAAAAGGGAATTTATGGCACTTTTTTAGAGGCAAAGGAAGACATTAGAGGAAACTTAAGAATCACATCAAATAACTAAACAGATGTAGCATTCATTTTTAAAAAGTGAATCTAGTTTCTGAGCTGGTCTTCAATTTTACATCACCCGGGTATCATTTATAAAACACTGTGTGGAGTCCATAGTAAAAGAGTACGTATGTCAAATACCAGAGAATGGAGTATGCCAGAAAAAATCCTTATTATTAAAACCATGCTCATTTATAGATGTTCGAGATCGGCCTGTTTTTCAGTGTAGTCCTGTTTCTCTAACTGGATGTGCTCTCTTCATCCTCTGACATGGGAGCTGGCTCGGAGCTCGTCTGCCTGGCTGTGTGTTTCCTGGACGGGCCGCCTGTGGAGCTGGTTGACAGCTGCCTTTTGTATCTATGCTTCTTTTTCTATGTCTGCTTCTGTCTCCTTGAACCCCAGTGGGCCTCAGCAGATGGCCGCTCACACTGAGCCTGGTTCTGCTGGAGGTTTCTTCTTGTTAAAAGGGAGTTTTTCCTCTCCACTGTCGCTACAAGCATGCTCAGTGTGAGGGATTGCTGAAGAGTCAATGAGTCGATGCAATCAGCTGGTTTTCCTTAGATAGAAAATTTTGAATCAATCTGACTGGATGATCTGGTTGATCTGGAAAGTGACCTGAGATGACATGATGTGAATTGGAGCTATAGAAATAAACTGAATTGAATTGATTTGCTCACGCACAAAACCAGGCAATTTTCCTTTATAGATCACAGTCGTGTCTCAAGACTCCACCTCATGTTTGGCCTATTTAATATCAGTTCGCCATGGATTAAATAAAAAAAAAAAAACAACAACAAAAACAATGATTTGCAGAAGTAACTGCTCCGTAGTTGCATCATAATCTTTACCAGCAGATCATTTGTGCAGGTCGCCATGCATTGCAATTCATTGAAAAAAGACCAAAACACTTTTTCTAAAAAGCAAGTAAACTCGTACCAAACTACAATATATAACAGGTAAATAAAAAAGTTTTTTTTACGTCCTTTCTGTTATATCAGTTTTCTGTACCACATTTTGCCCAGTAATGGGATCCTGATCTACTTCCACAGCTATTTTTTTCAGCTTTAGATATGTAAATAACTCTAATTTGGATTTTTTGTTTTACTTTCATTGTTCTTTGATGGTAAGTAGCACGTAATCTAAAAAAAAAAAAAAAAACACAACAAAATTCCAGATAAAGATGGCGTTATATTATTCCAGACTGCAGGAATACTGTACAAAATTAAATGTAAAGGCTTCTTATTTTCAACATCGGGTTATGATATTGGCCGCTTCTCAATTCACAAGAACGCGAGTACGGACTCGTGTCCTCGCCAAGTTTGTTCTTGAGAAGATCACAGGAAAGTCTGGACTTGTTGAGAACGGGAGCACGCAGCATAAATATGAGTCAATTGGAACAGAAGCGTACTGATGACATCACCACACGCTCGGCTCGTCTGGAGCTGCAATTTATCTCCTGTTATTAATAATCTCTAGATATTAATAAATTCTGACTTTTTTCATTTAGTGGGGGAATAATAATTAACATTTTGCCAAATAAAACAAAAAAACTCGCCATGAGAGCCAGCGGCCAGCTGTCAGTCTTAAGAACAGACAAGTCTGCTCTGATGCATGCTGGGTAAAGAGGGAGGGGTGAGAACAACATTTGTCCGTTCACGGTCTTGTGCTCTTGTGAATTGGAACAGTACTTGGGCTGAGGCTGATGACGTTTCACGAGCACACGAGAACGCACAAGTACACATATTGAGAAACAGCCATTGTTTCGCCACAATTAGATTCATCACCTCATCTTTTACCCAACCACTAGAAACAGAAATGTAGTTCAATCCAACTGCAGGCAGATTGAAGAAGAAAATTAAAATGCTATTTTTTTTATCTCATTTTTTTAAGTCAAGAAATGGAAAAGCATTTCTATTAATCTATTTTAAATAGATAATTGGGACACAATTGCTTCCATAGGAGAGAGGAAACATTTAAATATGTGCACAATTGACTTCTGTTTAAGATGGGATTTTGTAGCCTCGTGAGACCATCCTGATCTCACGAGCTTTCAAGGGTTCACTCGCAGATCAGTCTGGAGACTCTCCGTTGAAGAAAATGTGGAGCCGTTCACCAAACGAACGTCCAATCAGCGTTGGCTTTGAGGCGGGTTGAGGTGTGACGCAACGAGAAGCGCGACAGTTCAGTCTAAAGAGCATGGCGGCTTCAGCCGATGAAACTAGCGTTAGCGTGGCTATCGAGGAAGTTTTATCGGAATTACAGAGTATTTCTTCACTGAAAGAAGAGCAAAACACTGCTCTGGAGTGGAAAAACAATCTAGAAGTAAGTAAAATTTCCTTAATTTAAGTGTATTTATTCTTAATTTGAGCAGGTAAATGAGATGATTTGCCAATGGAATGAGTATTTTGATACTTAAAATAAGATAATTAGATAAAAATGCACTTGAAATGAGACAATGCAATTGTATTTTCTTATTTTAAGTGTAAATTCTCTTGATCCATTGGCAAAATGTATCTTTTACCTCCTCAATCCAAGAACAAATGCACTTATTTTAAGAAAAAATGACTTATCTTGATTGAGATTTTTTTCCAGTGTGGAGGCTTTTCTCAGAGGAAAAGATGTTTTTGCTCTTCTCCCGACTGGTTTTGGCAAGAGTAGCCTGGCTGTTAGTACGTCATATGCTTCGTTGATCTGATTGGTTTATTTGGCCCGTCTATCACCAACATAGGCCAATCAGCTAACCAGTATTTTCGCCCCTTCCCAAAATCACTTCAACGGAAGGTTTCCAGATGGATATGCGGAGCAAACCCATCTGGCGGAGTCAGGTTAGGCATTTTGTGGCAGCTTAAACAGCAAAGATCCCTGCAGTTTGGATTCATAGGAAGTGAAATTAAATGTCAGCTAGAAATTATGATGCAATCTGACCTCAGTTTCCCCTCAGTCACCATTTGTGTCACCAGTTTCTCTTCTCTCTCCAAAAATAGGAGTACCTGTACGGTTGGGTCAGAGTCTGAATGAGGGGCCGAATATTTTAAAACAGCATGTTTTATTGTCCTCATAAATCACAACTTTTGTGTGGAAGTCGGTGTATGCAAGTTTTAGGCCCTGTTTATGATTAGATGAGTTTGATAAATGAGAACACTGAGTTTTTCTCCATTAATATGGAGGAGCCTGTGTTAAGAATTTCATGTAAATGTATAAAATTGATTAACATAGGTGTGGCAAGAGGGGATGTTCTTTATAATACTGACAAAAATAGAGGATAACAGAGCTTTAAGGATCACCAGAAAGCTTTTTTTTTTTTTTTTTTGTCTTGTAAAATATTGCATTTTTTATATTTAATTAATCATTATTAAAGTAATGAATAAAGGAAAAATAATTCAAATCATTAATCCAGATTCAGGTTTTCCATGATTCCCAATAGGTCACCTTTAGTGCCACTGGCTCCATCGCTCTCCAGGGCGACGCTCTGCTTGTAGTCGTTGACTCTCAGCACACCTTTCTTCTCTGCACAGGCCGTCTGTGGTGAGCTTCTGGCCAGAATCACCCAGATCTTTCTCCCATCGATGTCCAGGTCTCTTCGCTCCCTTACATACACATACTGAAATTTAAGTAGTTAGGGAATATAATCACCTCGAATAACACACTGGAACAAAATCGCAATCTAGATAAGTCGTTTTTTCTTAAAATAAGTGCATTTGTTCTTGGATTGAGGAGGTAAAAGAGACATTTTGCCAATGGAACAAGACAATTTACAATTAAAATAAGAAAACACAATTGCATTGTCTTATTTCAAGTGTATGTTATTTAATTATCTTATTTTAAGAATATAAACTCATTCCATTGGCATACTATCTCATTTACCTGCTTAAATTAAGGGTAAATACACTTCATTTAAGGGATTTTTACTTATTATTAGACAGTTTTTCCAATGCACTGCAAAAACAATCTAGAAATTAGTTTTAAAAATTCTTAAAATAAATGTATTTACCTTTAATTTGAGTAGGTAAATGAGATGATTTGCCAATGGAATGAGTATATTACTCCCAAAATAAGATAATTAGATAGTATGCACTGAAAATAAGACAAAATAATAGTTTTCTTATTTTAAATGTAAATTGTCTTGTTCCATCGGCAAAATGTGTCACTTACACTGCAAAAACGATCTAGAATTAAGTCAAAATATCTTAAATTAAGTTTATTTCCCCTTAATTTGAGTAGGTAAATAAGACGATTTGCTAATAGAATTAGGATTTTTACACTTAAAATAAGGTTCTGATAATATAAAGTTGATATAAGACGATTAAATTGTATTTTTCTTATTTTAAATGTAAATTGTCTTGTTCTGTTGGCAAAGTGTCTAAATTACCTCCTCAATTCAAGAAATAATGCACTTATTTTAGGAAAAAAATGACTTATCTAGATTTCCATTTTTTACAGTGTACCTCCTCAATTCAAGAAAAAAAATCCATTGTTTTAAGAAAAAATACGTATTTATTTGAACCGAACTGTTGAACAGCCATGAGAAAAAAAAGGATTGTAACAGAGCCAAAGGATACATCTCTGTTTGACAGAGGAAACGGGTACTTCACTTCCCAGTAGATCGCCGTTTGTCCACCAAAGTCCTTCTCATAGAGCTCTGAATAAACACATGTAAAGAGAAATTCAATAAAACTGAACTCCACTTATTAAAATATAACAAATGTACTAATTTACAAGATAATTTCACAGCTCTGATAGCCTTAAGGGAGCACACTAACACTGCCAGCACTATCACTGACGCTGCATTAATTACTTTAAAAGGTATAACTCTCCAAAAGCTGCAACTTACTTCATTACTGGGCCAGTTTTATTTGGTTTTAGATTTTAATTGTCGACGTTTTCAAAAACATTCAAACCAACACATCTCTAAATGCTCTTGTAAACATGCATATTAAATACTTGCTAATAGGAGAAACTGGAGGACCTGGGACCACCTCCAAAGTTAGGAGCTAAGTAAAGTTCTGGCATCTGATCGGATGCCTCCTAAGCGCCGCCTCTTCCAGGGAGAACCGGGAGTCGGACACAGAATTTAGTTTTGCATACAAGATATTTTGGATTTGATTTTTGGGAGCTAGACTCAGTCTGCTGGTTCAAAATGGTCTAGCAGACTCCAAAACGTGTAGGGAGGCTCGAAAATGTTGTGTACAGTGTTAAAAGGGAGCTAAAGCTGGAATTTAAAGATCTAGAGCCCCTAGAGCGACAGTGTTGCTCTATATTCCAGTGTCATTATACTATCACAACAAAATTTACTCTCTGCATTTAACCCATCCCCTAAGGAATGCATTTTGGCTCCAGAGTGGCAGTCTGTGGGAGTCAGTTTTGAACTCACAACCTCAGGATTCGACGCTCTATTCCCTAACCATTAGTCCACCACTCCCCAGTAAGAAATTACCTCTGCATTTAACCAATCATCCTTGGGAGCAGTGGGCTGCCATCATTGGGCGCCCAGGGAGAAGTGTGGGGTTAAGGGTATTGTTCAGAGACCCAGAGTGGCAGTCTGTGGGAGTGGGGCTCGAACTCAGAACCTCAGGATTCCCAGCTCTATGCCTTTACCATGAGGCTGCCACTCCCAACTTTAGGCTGATTTATACCTCGAAACCAGGTCGTCTGTGTCGCAGTGAACGCAAATGTGCCCCCGCCCCTTCCCCCTGGTGCACCTCTCCAAAATTGTAGGTGACCGCAGACAGTGCTGCAGACAGGAGGCCTCTGATTGGTCAAATCTCCATCCGCTCTACACTATGCATATTTCCTGTTTGGTACCTTACCGGCTGGTTTTGTTTGTATGACCTTCATTGTTGAAAACGACTCGTGAAGTTGGACCCACTAGAAGAGCGAGGTGCACAGATCCCTGCTGTTTTTGGCCCTCATGTCCCTCCATTGTTGCACAAACTTGCCCTCACCGCCTCGGCCATATCTAGACCCACAGCTAATATGTGATTGTCCCTCTTGCGTTGTTGCGTGGTATATAATAGCGCAGACCATGCTTCAATATTGGGCATACATCTAAAAAACCTGTGAGACACTGCTGCGGGAGGATAATCAGCCTTTAACAGCCGGTTATGTAAACATAAAACCAGACAAGCAGCATATCCAACTAAGCTTCAACCTAAAAAGGGGAAACAAAGAGCAAAATAAAACTCCATATTCTAAAGGTCCTGCAGAAAAAGGTAGAAAACTAAACAAGCAGCATTAAAAGTCTAAGATATGATAAACTCTGAAGCCCTGAGGGAAAACTAGGAAGGAATGGTCAAGTTTGGATGAATCTTTTTGCAGCATGTTTCATGAAACATGTGTACTTATACTGGCATTTGTGTAGGATGTGTTTTTCTTTTTAATTTTACTTATAAAGTGAGGACCTAAGTGTAAAATCAGGACCCTTCTTTTGGTCCCGATAAGTTGTGTCGGCTATGGCTTCTGTTGAGGCGTAAAGATGTGTATTCCCTTCAGGTTCCGCCTTAGAAAGGGCTAAAGATTAATGGACGTTAAAACACGGCCTTCAGTCAGGATGAGCTTGTGCTTTCATTCACATCCAGCTTCAGTTTACATATAGAGAGACTATCCAATCCTGCAGCTTCTGCAGCACATTTGAATCATTTTAACCTAATCAGCTCCTTGGAAAATCAAACCAACGGTGGCCGACATGCACAAAATTAAAGCAAACAACTAAAAGCTGCAAATCTGTTACATTTTGTTGCAAGTTTGGATTGTATTTTTTTTTCTTAACCCTATAATGCCAAATGTATCGTATTTGATACATACGGTTTCTAAAATGTTTTGCGTCTGACACCTTTTGTATAATTTAATGGTAAAAATTTTGCTCAAAATCCTATTGTACACAATCAGATATTCCTGATAGCAGAGGGCAGAAGACTACACAAAAAATAATCTTGACTTATCGCATATTAATAAATTATTACTATCAAAAATATATTTCTGTTTTTTCTTTTTACATATTTTGTTAAAAGGCCAAATAAGGACTTCAAACCAAAAAAAAGGAATTTTCTGTTTTGTTTTATTCTTGGATCAGGCTTTAAAGGGTTAAATAGCGTGCATCATTCATGTGTTTGCAGCACGTTTGCACCTGTAAGCCTGTATCTGCAGATCAACCAAATGACATCAAAACTGGACCATTCCTTCAGAGGCTGACACTACAGGCTGAAGCTACATGTTACCTGAATGTTACTGCAGACATGCATGTTTGAAAGAAGACACAAATATAGGAAAAATGCTGAAACTGGCTGAGATATTATGATTTATAATTTTTTTTAATAGCATACAGTATGTGTTCCAACAGGTGTTAGAATTCCCCTCACTGGGGTTTTGGTTCTTATACCTTTAACATATCCGTCCCAATGTTTCCGATACATCAAGTCCATGTAGACGTCTGCGCAGAGCTCTGGGTTGCAGCTGCCGAGCCCACCGAAGACTTTGTACTCATAAAGTCCAGTTTCCTGCAAACAAAAGCATTAAAGTTCTGTCTTCCAAATGCCACACCCATAACTGTGAACAACTGCTATGAGATGAGAATTCTGCCAAAGGTTCAGACGACAACAGATGAAAAATACTCATACAAAAGGTATCAATTAAAACACAAACACGTAAACTACTCTCTCCATGTGCATGTTGAACATTTTGTGTGTGCCTGTACATTATGGTATCATTTTTAATGAGTGAGCTTAACAAATCATACATTAGGTAAGACAAGGCATGTTTGTTTATATTGCACCACTTAGTACAGGACCATTCAAAGTGCTGAGAAAAACTGTAGACAAACAGATTTCTTGTTACAATCATAATTTTTGGAATAGGAGAGAAGCAAACATCAACATCTTGTCGGGTTGAATCATTTATATACTTCACATATTGTGATTCTTTGCTTTAGATTTATGGAGTGAATTTTGTTCTTTTATTTTGAAAGCAAGAACATCCAAAAAACAAAGAACAGTATTTTTTTTTTTTATTAAAATTCAGTTTACATTTATTTTTTCGGAAAATAAAAACAGATTTTACATTTTTTATTTGTCTTTACTAATTTACATTTTTTATGTCTTTATTTAAAATATTTTTTTCCAGATTTTTTATTTTATTTTTGAGGTTTAGATATTTGCGAATTTCATTCTTTTGTTAGTGAATTTCACATTCTCTTCACCTTAGGCTCAATATAAACACTCTCTCTTGACGCACACATTGACCAATTAAAATGTTGCTAATGTGCAAGCAGACCAATAGAAATGCACCTTTGCTTCTTACTGTCCCAGAGGTGAAGAGAATTGATTTAGAAATGCAATTTGAAGGAATGACATTCGTAAAACTTTATCTAAAAGGAAAACAGAAATAAAACATACAAAAAAAAACTAAGGAAATTAAAACAATAAAAAATTTAGATAACAAAATCCGAGAAAACAGATAAATTATTTTCAAAACCTGCCAGTGACTCTTTTACGGAAGAGGATTAGGGCCACTGGAAAAAAAAAAGTTAACTGATTTTAAAATTTTATTTCAGTTTAACATGGGAGAATTCTGACTTTAATCTCAGAATTCTGACTTTTTTCTCAGAATTCTGACTTTAATCTCAGAATTCTGACTTTTTTCTCAGAATTCTGACTTTAATCTCAGAATTCTGACTTTTTTCTCAGAATTCTGACTTTTTTCTCAGAATTCTGACTTTAATCTCAGAATTCTGACTTTTTTCTCAGAATTCTGACTTTAATCTCAGAATTCTGACTTTAATCTCAGAATTCTGACTTTTTTCTCAGAATTCTGACTTTAATCTCAGAATTCTGACTTTAATCTCAGAATTCTGACTTTTTTCTCAGAATTCTGACTTTAATCTCAGAATTCTGACTTTTTTCTCAGAATTCTGACTTTAATCTCAGAATTCTGACTTTTTTCTCAGAATTCTGACTTTAATCTCAGAATTCTGACTTTATTCTCAGAATTCTGACTTTAATCTCAGAATTCTGACTTTAATCTCAGAATTCTGACTTTTTTCTCAGAATTCTGACTTTAATCTCAGAATTCTGACTTTAATCTCAGAATTCTGACTTTTTTCTCAGAATTCTGACTTTAATCTCAGAATTCTGACTTTAATCTCAGAATTCTGACTTTTTTCTCAGAATTCTGACTTTAATCTCAGAATTCTGACTTTTTTCTCAGAATTCTGACTTTAATCTCAGAATTCTGACTTTTTTCTCAGAATTCTGACTTTAATCTCAGAATTCTGACTTTTTTCTCAGAATTCTGACTTTAATCTCAGAATTCTGACTTTAATTTCAGAATTCTGACTTTTTTTCTCAGAATTCTGACTTTAATCTCAGAATTCTGACTTTTTTCTCAGAATTCTGACTTTAATCTCAGAATTCTGACTTTTTTCTCAGAATTCTGACTTTAATCTCAGAATTCTGACTTTTTTCTCAGAATTCTGACTTTAATCTCAGAATTCTGACTTTTTTCTCAGAATTCTGACTTTAATCTCAGAATTCTGACTTTAATCTCAGAATTCTGACTTTTTTCTCAGAATTCTGACTTTAAATTTAAATTTTTGATCTTAATGTAGATGGGCTCCATGAAGGAAGAGATGTGGAGCACTCAGCTTCACTGACAAAGATGTGAGCTGTTTGAGGTGGCCAGTGACACATTGGTGGAAAATGAAGGAATTAGTCAACTTTTTACGTGCCCGAGGGGTCTTCCCATTAATGGAGGAGCAGAAGGTCATTAAAACAAGAGAGCTAGTCTCTAAAACAGACATGGCTATGGATTGATGCTAACATGTTTGTTAGCTGTCAGAATTCTGAAAAAAAATCAGTATTCTGAGATTACAGTCAGAATTCTGAGATGTTAAACTGAAATAAAATTTAAAAATCAGTTAACAATTTTTTTTTTTTTTTTTTAGTGGCCCTAATCCTCTTCCGTACTCTTTGGACCTAACATAACAGTGTATTACTAAATCTGGCCAAAGATTATACAGAAACATTTATTGTCATAATAAAACAACTGGAGATTCTTAGCAGATTGTTTTTGCAGAATGACTGCTAAAGGTCAGGAGGAGGCTGGAGGTTCTAATTCAGCCTGGCAGATAGTTTAGAGAGGTTTTTATTTAGACTAAGACTACTTTTATTGTCATTTATTTCATCATATACAACCATGATTTTATGTATAAACACTGTATTAGCAGTTTAAAACCAATCTGTTTTTCTAAAACAACATGTCTATGTAATTATAAATGACAGTAATATTATTCTATGAACAGACCTATTTCCAATCTAATCCTAGACTTAGACCTAGACTTAGACAGACTTTAGTGTCATTTTGTAAACACAGAGTGTATACAAAAATAAATCTAGTCCTGCACACTGAAGCTCCATCTGCTCCATCGTGCATCGACTCTTCGGCTTGACTATCGAGGGCCTACTTATGGAATTAACAGGAAGGATTATAAACATAATAGATGTCAGTGTTAGAACTCAAATACAAAATAAAAACCATAAGGAAAGCACCACTCGCACAATCATCGTAGGTGAGTTACTCAACTTACAAGTTGTTGTTTTGAGGTAATAGAAAGAAATAACATAAAGTTAGGGGTTAAATCAACAAATAATGCAGAATTGTACGAGAGAGATAGAATTAAGTAGAATTAAGTAGAATGATGAAAAGTTGTCCCTCTGTCCTCCAGCAGCCTAAGCCTTAGTTTAGCTCATCATAGCACTGAAACAGCTCTGGTGAAAGTCACTAATGATATTCTCATGGCCTCAGATAATGGACTTGTATCTGTGCTCGTCCTGTTGGATCTTAGTGCTGCATTTGATACAGTTGACCATAATATTCTTTTAGAAAGACTTGAATATTTTGTTGGAATTAAAGGAACAGCACTAGACTGGTTTAAATCTTATCTATCTGATCGAATTCAGTTTGTTCATGTTAATGATAGATCTTCAACACGCTCAAAGGTTACCTGTGGAGTACCACAGGGATCAGTGCTAGGACCAATTCTCTTTACTTTATACATGCTCCCAATTGGTAGAATTATTAGACAGCATGGGATTAATTTCCACTGTTATGCTGATGATACCCAGCTATATCTGTCTATAAATCCAGATGAAGCTAACCCATTACATAGATTACAGGCATGTCTTGAAGACATAAAAACCTGGATGACTCTTAACTTTCTGCTTCTGAATGCAGATAAAACAGAAGTTATAGTCTTTGGACCAGAGTCTCTGAAAAAGAAACTGATTAGCCAGTCACTTCATTTGGATGGGATTAAACTGATTTCAGATAATAAAGTAAAAAATCTTGGTGTTGTTTTTGATCAGGACCTGTCATTTAAATCCCATATCAAAGAGGTTTCTAGAATTTCCTTCTTTCATCTGAGGAACATTGCAAAAATTAGAAATATCCTGTCCAGGGGTGATGCTGAGAAACTAGTCCATGCATTTGTTACTTCAAGGCTGGACTATTGTAATTCTTTACTATCAGGAAGTCCACAAACTGTAGTTAAAAGCCTTCAGCTGATCCAAAATGCTGCAGCCAGAGTTCTGATGAAAATGAAAAAGAGAGATCATATCTCTCCTATCCTGGCTTCTCTTCATTGGCTTCCTGTTAAATCAAGAATAGAATTTAAAATCCTCCTTCTCACATATAAAGCCTTAAATGGCCAAGCTCCATCTGATATCAGAGATCTGATTGTTCCTTATGTTCCTAACAGAGCACTTCGCTCTCAATCTGCAGGTTTACTAGTGGTTCCTAGAATTTCTAAAAGTAGAATGGGAGGCAGATCTTTTAGTTCTCAGGCTCCTCTCCTGTGGAACCAACTACCAGTTTTAGTCCGTGAGGCAGACACCCTGTCTACTTTTAAGGCTAGGCTTAAAACTTTCCTTTTTGATAAAGCTTATAGTTAGGGTGGCTCAGGTTATCCTGAGCTATCTCTATAGTTATGCTGCTATAGGCTTAGACTGCTGGAGGACATAGGGACCCCCATTTCATCATTCTGCTTCATTCTCTCTCTGTTCTCCTATTCTGCAGAATCTGTTAGTTCAATCTCTAACCTTCTGCTCTCTCTGCTTTTCCTCAGAGTAGCTTTGCCTCGTCTGTTCCTGTTTGGCTGTGACGTCATCCTGGAAAGAAACATCAGCTGTGCTGCTTCCATCAACACCCTTGTTTATAGATGTTGGAGATCGGCCTGTTTTCCAGTGTGGTCCTGTTTCTCTGACCATGACTGAGTGGATGTGCTCTCTTCGTCCTCTGACATGGGAGCTGCCTTGGAGCTCGTCTGCCTGGCTGTGTGTTTCCTGGACGGGGCCGCCTTTTACAGCTGCTTTTTGTATCTCTGCTTCTGTCTCCTTGAACCCCAGTCGGCCTCGGCAGATGGCCGCTCACACTGAGCCTGGTTCTGCTGGAGGTTTCTTCCTGTTAAAAGGGAGTTTTTCCTCTCCACTGTCGCTACAAGCATGCTTAGTGTGGGGGATTGTATTTGAGTCAATGAGTCAATGCAATCAACTGGTTTTCCTTAGATAGAAAACTTTGTATCAATTTGACTGTATGATCTGGTTGAACTGTAAAGTGCCTTGAGATGACATGTGTTGTGAATTTGGCGCTA
Source organism: Cyprinodon tularosa (assembly GCF_016077235.1). Classification (NCBI taxonomy): domain Eukaryota; kingdom Metazoa; phylum Chordata; class Actinopteri; order Cyprinodontiformes; family Cyprinodontidae; genus Cyprinodon; species Cyprinodon tularosa. Next base: position 1,511,228 of record NW_024038929.1, read on the forward strand.
TATAAATAAACTGAATTGAATTGAATTGAATTATAGCAGCATAACTATAGAGATAGATCAGGGTATCCGGAACCACGTGTCTTTAAAGCAGACACTTTAAAGACACAGTGCATGTTTATTTTAAAACTGTCTTAAATTTGAACGCTGACTCTGCTGATGTGTTTTTTACTGAAATAAACAAATGTTTGCCTTTTTCTGGTCAGTCAGTGTGGGTTTAATTTAAATTGATTAAGCAGATTAATTACTTATACAGACCTATACACGCCATTCAAAATAAAGCAGTCATATTTTTTTTAGGCATTTATAAATGCACTGCTAAACAGGCAGTTTGAGGTGCTTAGTTTATGGAACTGGCTCATCCAACTGCCAGACAATAGATATACTGACAAATAAGATGTTTTTATTGAATCGGACGAATAAGTAGCATTGGCCTAATGAAATGGCTATACAGTGACTACTTCTGATTTGAATTCTATATTTTTAAATTAATTGCAGTGTAATTTAACCAACAGCCTTTTGGGCGTGGAACAGACCGTCAGCCATTCAGGAACGCCCCTGGGTCTCGCTTACAGCCACCTCGCCCCTGTCGCAAGGAGACATTCTTCTCCAGATTTAGATTTCTGTTTTTTTCCGATCATCTGAATAGCTGAGGAGCAAACATTCAATCCCAAACAATTCAGAAATTAAATTTCTGCAACATGTTATTCTGGAGCTGCCTCTAACACAGGATCCCTCGTTAATAACGATTGCAAAAAATTATACAGCATCAATTTTTTTATTTTTTTTTTTATTAAAAAAGGCAGGCTTTTTTTTTCCAGAGTGACAATGAAGGTACTTCTTTTTTTTCTTTTTAAATAAAGTTGAAAAATATGAACATCCTTTTGAAGATTAACCATCCTTTTTTTTTTACCTAAAAAAAAAACCCAGATAATACTGTGGTTCTCTAAAATGACAAAAATACTATGCACAATGTTTTGTTTGTTTGAAATTAATGAGAAAATTACGGAAGAGGATTAGGGCCAGTGGGAAAAAAAAAAGTTAACTTATTTTTACATTTTATTTCAGTTTTGTACGGGAAAAAAGTCAGAATTCTGAGAAAAAAGTCAGAATTCTGACTTTAATCTCAGAATTCTGACTTTTTTTCTCAGAATTCTGACTTTAATCTCAGAATTCTGACTTTAATCTCAGAATTCTGACTTTTTTCTCAGAATTCTGACTTTAATCTCAGAATTCTGACTTTAATTTCAGAATTCTGACTTTTTTCTCAGAATTCTGACTTTAATCTCAGAATTCTGACTTTTTTCTCAGAATTCTGACTTTAATCTCAGAATTCTGACTTTAATTTCAGAATTCTGACTTTTTTCTCAGAATTCTGACTTTAATCTCAGAATTCTGACTTTAATCTCAGAATTCTGACTTTTTCCTCAGAATTCTGACTTTAATCTCAGAATTCTGACTTTTTTCTCAGAATTCTGACTTTAATCTCAGAATTCTGACTTTAATCTCAGAATTCTGACTTTTTTCTCAGAATTCTGACTTTAAATTTAAATTTTTGATCTTAATGTAGATGGGCTCCATGAAGGAAGAGATGTGGAGCACTCAGCTTCACTGACAAAGATGTGAGCTGTTTGAGGTGGCCAGTGACACATTGGTGGAAAATGAAGGAATTAGTCAACTTTTTACGTGCCCGAGGGGTCTTCCCATTAATGGAGGAGCAGAAGGTCATTAAAACAAGAGAGCTAGTCTCTAAAACAGACATGGCTATGGATTGATGCTAACATGTTTGTTAGCTGTCAGAATTCTGAGAAAAAATCAGTATTCTGAGATTACAGTCAGAATTCTGAGATGTTAAACTGAAATAAAATTTAAAAATCAGTTAACAATTTTTTTTTTTTTTTTTTTAGTGGCCCTAATCCTCTTCCGTACTCTTTGGACCTAACATAACAGTGTATTACTAAATCTGGCCAAAGATTATACAGAAACATTTATTGTCATAATAAAACAACTGGAGATTCTTAGCAGATTGTTTTTGCAGAATGACTGCTAAAGGTCAGGAGGAGGCTGGAGGTTCTAATTCAGCCTGGCAGATAGTTTAGAGAGGTTTTTATTTAGACTAAGACTACTTTTATTGTCATTTATTTCATCATATACAACCATGATTTTATGTATAAACACTGTATTAGCAGTTTAAAACCAATCTGTTTTTCTAAAACAACATGTCTATGTAATTATAAATGACAGTAATATTATTCTATGAACAGACCTATTTCCAATCTAATCCTAGACTTAGACCTAGACTTAGACAGACTTTAGTGTCATTTTGTAAACACAGAGTGTATACAAAAATAAATCTAGTCCTGCACACTGAAGCTCCATCTGCTCCATCGTGCATCGACTCTTCGGCTTGACTATCGAGGGCCTACTTATGGAATTAACAGGAAGGATTATAAACATAATAGATGTCAGTGTTAGAACTCAAATACAAAATAAAAACCATAAGGAAAGCACCACTCGCACAATCATCGTAGGTGAGTTACTCAACTTACAAGTTGTTGTTTTGAGGTAATAGAAAGAAATAACATAAAGTTAGGGGTTAAATCAACAAATAATGCAGAATTGTACGAGAGAGATAGAATTAAGTAGAATTAAGTAGAATGATGAAAAGTTGTCCCTCTGTCCTCCAGCAGCCTAAGCCTTAGTTTAGCTCATCATAGCACTGAAACAGCTCTGGTGAAAGTCACTAATGATATTCTCATGGCCTCAGATAATGGACTTGTATCTGTGCTCGTCCTGTTGGATCTTAGTGCTGCATTTGATACAGTTGACCATAATATTCTTTTAGAAAGACTTGAATATTTTGTTGGAATTAAAGGAACAGCACTAGACTGGTTTAAATCTTATCTATCTGATCGAATTCAGTTTGTTCATGTTAATGATAGATCTTCAACATGCTCAAAGGTTACCTGTGGAGTACCACAGGGATCAGTGCTAGGACCAATTCTCTTTACTTTATACATGCTCCCAATTGGTAGAATTATTAGACAGCATGGGATTAATTTCCACTGTTATGCTGATGATACCCAGCTATATCTGTCTATAAATCCAGATGAAGCTAACCCATTACATAGATTACAGGCATGTCTTGAAGACATAAAAACCTGGATGACTCTTAACTTTCTGCTTCTGAATGCAGATAAAACAGAAGTTATAGTCTTTGGACCAGAGTCTCTGAAAAAGAAACTGATTAGCCAGTCACTTCATTTGGATGGGATTAAACTGATTTCAGATAATAAAGTAAAAAATCTTGGTGTTGTTTTTGATCAGGACCTGTCATTTAAATCCCATATCAAAGAGGTTTCTAGAATTTCCTTCTTTCATCTGAGGAACATTGCAAAAATTAGAAATATCCTGTCCAGGGGTGATGCTGAGAAACTAGTCCATGCATTTGTTACTTCAAGGCTGGACTATTGTAATTCTTTACTATCAGGAAGTCCACAAACTGTAGTTAAAAGCCTTCAGCTGATCCAAAATGCTGCAGCCAGAGTTCTAATGAAAATGAAAAAGAGAGATCATATCTCTCCTATCCTGGCTTCTCTTCATTGGCTTCCTGTTAAATCAAGAATAGAATTTAAAATCCTCCTTCTCACATATAAAGCCTTAAATGGCCAAGCTCCATCTTATATCAGAGATCTGATTGTTCCTTATGTTCCTAACAGAGCACTTCGCTCTCAATCTGCAGGTTTACTAATCGTTCCTAGAATTTCTAAAAGTAGAATGGGAGGCAGATCTTTTAGTTATCAGGCTCCTCTCCTGTGGAACCAACTACCAGTTTTAGTCCGTGAGGCAGACACCCTGTCTACTTTTAAGGCTAGGCTTAAAACTTTCCTTTTTGATAAAGCTTATAGTTAGGGTGGCTCAGGTTATCCTGAGCTATCTCTATAGTTATGTTGCTATAGGCTTAGACTTTTGGAGGACATAGGGACCCCCATTTCATCATTCTGCTTCATTCTCTCTCTGTTCTCCTATTCTGCAGAATCTGTTAGTTCAATCTCTAACCTTCTGCTCTCTCTGCTTTTCCTCAGAGTAGCTTTGCCTCGTCTGTTCCTGTTTGGCTGTGACGTCATCCTGGAAAAAAACATCAGCTGTGCTGCTTCTATCAACACCCTTGTTAATAGATGTTGGAGATCGGCCTGTTTTCCAGTGTGGTCCTGTTTCTCTGACCGTGACTGAGTGGATGTGCTCTCTTCGTCCTCTGGCATGGGAGCTGCCTTGGAGCTCGTCTGCCTGGCTGTGTGTTTCCTGGACGGGGCCGCCTTTTACAGCTGCTTTTTGTATCTCTGCTTCTGTCTCCTTGAACCCCAGTCGGCCTCGGCAGATGGCCGCTCACACTGAGCCTGGTTCTGCTGGAGGTTTCTTCCTGTTAAAAGGGAGTTTTTCCTCTCCACTGTCGCTACAAGCATGCTTAGTGTGGGGGATTGTATTTGAGTCAATGAGTCAATGCAATCAACTGGTTTTCCTTAGATAGAAAACTTTGTATCAATTTGACTGTATGATCTGGTTGAACTGTAAAGTGCCTTGAGATGACATGTGTTGTGAATTTGGCGCTATATAAATAAACTGAATTGAATTGAATTGAATTATAGCAGCATAACTATAGAGATAGATCAGGGTATCCGGAACCACGTGTCTTTAAAGCAGACACTTTAAAGACACAGTGCATGTTTATTTTAAAACTGTCTTAAATTTGAACGCTGACTCTGCTGATGTGTTTTTTACTGAAATAAACAAATGTTTGCCTTTTTCTGGTCAGTCAGTGTGGGTTTAATTTAAATTGATTAAGCAGATTAATTACTTATACAGACCTATACACGCCATTCAAAATAAAGCAGTCATATTTTTTTTAGGCATTTATAAATGCACTGCTAAACAGGCAGTTTGAGGTGCTTAGTTTATGGAACTGGCTCATCCAACTGCCAGACAATAGATATACTGACAAATAAGATGTTTTTATTGAATCGGACGAATAAGTAGCATTGGCCTAATGAAATGGCTATACAGTGACTACTTCTGATTTGAATTCTATATTTTTAAATTAATTGCAGTGTAATTTAACCAACAGCCTTTTGGGCGTGGAACAGACCGTCAGCCATTCAGGAACGCCCCTGGGTCTCGCTTACAGCCACCTCGCCCCTGTCGCAAGATAGACATTCTTCTCCAGATTTAGATTTCTGTTTTTTTCCGATCATCTGAATAGCTGAGGAGCAAACATTCAATCCCAAACAATTCAGAAATTAAATTTCTGCAACATGTTATTCTGGAGCTGCCTCTAACACAGGATCCCTCGTTAATAACGATTGCAAAAAATTATACAGCATCAATTTTTTTTTTTTTTTTTTTATTAAAAAAGGCAGGCTTTTTTTTTCCAGAGTGACAATGAAGGTACTTCTTTTTTTTCTTTTTAAATAAAGTTGAAAAATATGAACATCCTTTTGAAGATTAACCATCCTTTTTTTTTTTACCTAAAAAAAAAACCCAGATAATACTGTGGTTCTCTAAAATGACAAAAATACTATGCACAATGTTTTGTTTGTTTGAAATTAATGAGAAAATTACGGAAGAGGATTAGGGCCAGTGGGAAAAAAAAAAAAGTTAACTTATTTTTACATTTTATTTCAGTTTAGTACGGGAAAAAAGTCAGAATTCTGAGAAAAAAGTCAGAATTCTGACTTTAATCTCAGAATTCTGACTTTTTTTCTCAGAATTCTGACTTTAATCTCAGAATTCTGACTTTAATCTCAGAATTCTGACTTTTTTTCTCAGAATTCTGACTTTAATCTCAGAATTCTGACTGAATTCTGACAATAAAAAAAGTCAGAATTCTGAGATTAAAGTCAGAATTCTGAGAAAAAAAGTCAGAATTCTGAGATTAAAGTCAGAATTCTGAGATTAAAGTCAGAATTCTGAGATTAAAGTCAGAATTCTGAGAAAAAAAGTCAGAATTCTGAGATTAAAGTCAGAATTCTGAGATTAAAGTCAGAATTCTGAGAAAAAAGACAAAATTCTGAGATTAAAGTCAGAATTCTGAGATTAAAGTCAGAATTCTGAGAAAAAAAGTCAGAATTCTGAGATTAAAGTCAGAATTCTGAGATTAAAGTCAGAATTCTGAGAAAAAAAGTCAGAATTCTGAGATTAAAGTCAGAATTCTGAGATTAAAGTCAGAATTCTGAGAAAAAAGACAAAATTCTGAGATTAAAGTCAGAATTCTGAGATCAGAATCCCCATGTTAAACTGAAATAAAATTTAAAAATCAGTTAACTCTTTTTTTCAGTGGCCCTAATCCTCTTCCAAAGCAAATATGTTGTTAAAGGAAAAAAAAACTTTTTGTGAAAGAAGTGGGAATTCTAAAAATGTTCCATAATGGTAATTTTGTCCCAAAGCCTGCTTATCCAGTGGAAATGAGTCAGAACAAATTCTGTTGCTGCAGGAAACCTACAGAACCGGTTAGTGGATGTCTACCAGCAGCTCATGGTTCTCCAGTTTCCGGGTTTTTCCACCTCTGGCCGGTAGGACGTCACTGCTGAAGAGTTGGTTAGAAATAAAAGCATCTATGGAAATCTGATGCTGATCCAGGAGGACAGGGATGAGGATGTGCGTTAACCCCCCTCCTTCCCTCCATGCATCCATCCTCAGGTTCTCCTACCTTATCGTAGAGCCGGTGGATCTGGACCCCCATGGTCTCGGTGAAGAGCTCCCAGCCTCCGTCCAGCTGCGGAGCGTCCAGCTCCTTCCAGGCGCTCTGAAACTCCTCATCTGTGAACTGCAGCGACATGACGGCTCAGCTCTTCTGACAGCGGCCGGTCAGCTGAGCTGTCAGCCAGAAGGAAAAAAAAAAACAGCAAAACAAACACGCAACTTCCGCCTGGAAATACCAAAATAAAACGCCTCCACTCTCGGCTCATCCTGAGATTATGGCTGACAGCCAATAAAAACCCCTAATAAAAATGTTTAGAATATTGTAGCAAAGTACACGATTTCTACAAAAAATGTAAAAGATCTATACCAAAGGATCACAGCGTACTGCGTCCAAACATAATGATGGAAAGTTTGGTGGAAGGAAGAAAATAGTAAAACCGCCCAAAAGACAGACTAAAAAACACAAAAGACAGAGAGATAGAAAAAAATCAGCTTTTTTTTACTGTGCAATATTTTCTTTAATGCATTTGATGTGAATTGGTGATATAGAAATAAACTCTTTAGTATTTGTTTAGTGGTTGTACATTTTGTACAATATTTGTTTGTTTATTTTTTAAACTCTTCACTATTATGTAATTCTTATACACTTTTCTAGGGTCCATATTTGTGTCACCATTTTTTTCTACACTCTTTTTGCTGCTGTAAACACCAAATTTTCCCCATTGTGGGACAATAAAAAACATTTTCTATTCTATTCTAAAACTTCTTCAACTCTCGGAGACACGTTCTGTCCCTTCTAGAACAGTACGATGTTTGCACATCTCCTGCTGTATATACCTACAGTACATGCAACTACTGTTTAATTTAACTTTTAAACTTGCAGGCATGTGGAAATTGGACCCAAAATGAATCAAACAGGCTCACTACTTACATGCAGGTTCATTTACTCACCTCCTGAGAGCAGAGTTTGGGGTTTGCCTGAACAGTCCTCTAACGGTTTGTTAGGATTTTCCCTCAGATGAAAAGCAAGCTTCAGTGACAGACTGCTGCACCTTAAATGCACCAGGGAGCATTATCACAGATCCTTCCTTCCAGCAGCTGGAAGACTATAACCACCACTCTTCCCAACAACCTCAATAAGTTGTTACATTCATGCTGATTTTGCAGAGTTTCTATCTTAGTCAGTTAAATAACATAAGTATTTATTTCAGTTCATGTGCTCCATCCAATGCAGATCATTGGCTCCATCCACATCTAGTGAAAACTAGTGTGATTGGATGAGTCATAGAACGCAAACACTCATTGGTTAGCTAAAGGAAATCATCAGAAGCAAGCAGGTGTTCTTCAAACTGCTAACGTGAATTGTCTATGCCATGCTACAATGTGGGATTCAGATAAAGATGTTGAAATGTCTGAAAGGTCGGACACAGGCGAGAGCGTATCGGGAGACGGAGACCAACAAGACCTCCCTCATCCTTGGCCCTATCTCAAAGAATTTTTCTAAATAGCTGAAAAATTTAGCTTTCAGTTCATATAGTGGCATCTGTTTTGTTTGTTTTTTTTAAAGGTTACTTTTTACTTTAATACTTTAAGTAGTTTTTGGAGCACATACTTTTTCACTTTTACTTGAGTAAAGAGGTCAAGTTGATACTTCAACTTTTACCAGATTGTTTTTAAACTGCAGTATCTATACTTCTACTTAAGTAACAACTGTGTGTACTTTTGACACCACTTCTCCCAAATGACTTAAAACAGGTAATTTTAGTGTTTTTAAACTCCTTAAATTGAGGAAAATGAAAATGACAAAATTTGACCCAAAACGCCTTTGATTTATTTTATTTTGAAAAACCCAAACAGGAAGTTTGCCTGCCCCCTACAGCTGTGGGCTTAATGCAGACCCCTATACTAGACTGGGCCCTCTGCAGTGAGGATGGCAGTGCAGCCGCTGGCTTTATCACAGCCCGGACCGAACCACAACTCTGCAGATCCGATTTAATTTACTTAAAAACATCTTTTAGTGCAACGGGTTGGAAAAAAACTCATGAGGTAATAATTCTTCATCATTTCTCTGTGTTTTTATTTTCCTTATCCTTTAATAATGAGCAGTTGGTTAAACTCGGGATGAGTTCAATCCACTTCCAGCAACCTTTTATTTTATTTTATATGATTTTATTGTAGCAGAATCTGTTTATTTTCACATATCTGGAGAAAATTACTTTTTAAAAGAGGATTTTATAACATCTGTGGATATTTATAAATACATTGAATTGATTTTGAGATTAAAATGCTGCTCATACAAGATAAAACTTTAATCTGATTTAAAATGTTTATTTGCTTTAATCTAAATAACATTTCTCTGATTTCCATTATTTTGTGCATATTTGTTTTTAATCAACTTTCCAGGTATTTAACAACAGTACTTTTTTTTAATAAGAAAACCTAAAATAATTCAATAACTTAACTTGCTGAGAAAATCTAAACAGCTGTTATTTAATATATACAATTAAAAGGAGCGTGTAAGCAAAAAATATGTTAAACAAGCTTTTAATAATTTAGTTTTTAATGCTTATTGTGGACAGATAGTGGAGAATGACTCAAACCATGCAGCTCCCTCCATTTGGAACTTTTTAAAACTTTGTATTCTTTATATAGATAATTAAAATGTGTTGCAGATTTTACATTTCTTTATTTGTAGAAACCAAACATTTTATGAGTCAAAATCTCTCAAACATCTTTTTTCACAGTAAGGTTTTGTTTCTGCTTTCCTGTTTCTGTTTGGATTTTGCTCATATTTGGAGCTATAACCCTTCAAAGATCCAGCGATGAGACTTATTTCTGGTTTCTGTCAGGGGGAGATGTCAAAAAGTTTGCAAACCACAGCCCTCTTAAGAGGCCCGCAGCATCACACTGCTTTACCTGTTGATGTTCTAGTTACCGTTTAGTAAACTCCACACGTTGATGTTTATGCTTGATAAGCAAAGCCTTTTCCTAATAATCCAGAATAATAACAAGAATTATTTATGATTTTCCATCAGCAGAGCCTAATTTTAGCAGAGTATTTCCAACCGGTTGACAAATTGGGGCATTAATAGCAGAGGGTCGGTTCTTCATTGTGTCCAAACATGGATTTAGTCCAGTCTGCTAAACAAATGGTAAACTTTCTCAAACGTCCAAAGAAGCTTAGTTTTTTGTTTTTTTTTTAGATGCGTTCGAACCATATTTGGGACTGTCCAGATGCTGGTACCAGTTCTGCACTAGAGATTGCAACTTGGGTTTAACTGACCAGCTCAGAGATTGACTGATATTGTTTTTGTAAGGCGGATGGTGTTACCAATTACTCTGATATCAGTCTAACCGATCCCTAATATGTGCTGCCGATATTTGGGGAAGCTGACATTTCCTTATCTTCCTCTATTTGCATCATGTGTTAAAGCAAAGCCCCTAGTGCCAAATCTGATCCATAACAGTCATTTATCTGGCCCTCAAGAGCCAAAAGGCTCATCATGTCATTAAATCTGGTCTTTAAATTGGCTAAACCTAATAAGTGGGCGTAAAGGTAGCAAGTACCAAAGCAAAGTGCTCTTTGTGAAGTAACCGATTAAATCAAAAGTTTCATTTTTACAGCTGCATCAGGCCCCTTTAAAGGGATCATTATGCTTGACGCACAGACATAGCAACGAGCCGCACGTCACAGCGTCTGCAGGATTTATACTTCCCCTGGATCTGACTCAGCAAAAACAGCAAGCTGACAACACCAGGAAGTAGAAAACACGGCTGTTTACAACTTTATCAAAGCCTCTTCATGCCGTTTAAGAGCCATATTCATTTCTATTCTGGAGCTTTTCCGCAACGCGTTGATATTGTTGATATTTATAAGCTAAATCACGGGATGTCTGCAGACGTTTACATTTTTGGAGCTCCCTGGCCATTTTTTCCACGCAGGTCCATCCTTCGTAGTTACAAATTATCCTAGGCGCTCCGTGCAGACATTGCTGTACATGCGGAGTGGCGTGGAAGTACAAAATAATGTAATATGGCCGTGCAGACTCTTCGTAAAGCATTTGCTTCACATCATCTCAAGCCTAATAGATGCCCACAATACCTCATCATACAGGACATATAGGCACAGCTCATCTCATGGAATGTAACTAAATTATTTATTCTTGTCTACTCTGTGTGATTTACGGTAACATAACCTCCTACAAATGTTTATAATGTCATCAATTTACTACATTTTTGTAGCCTGTTTTTTAAAGTTCTTTATTAGAAGAATGTAGTCCTAATTTGACCCGCGTGCATCACGTCTCTGTTGCATAGTTAAAGCTGAAGTCTGTTCAAATTCAGCACAATAGTCCAGAGCTCCTTTTCAACCCTGGATAGAGTTCTTACTGATAACCCCATGAAAAGGGAGGGGCTACAATTATAATAAATTGGATCAAGCAAAATCCTAACAAAGACAAAAGGTCTGATTTATGATGTCACTACCCGATCCGTCCCATAATCCTGATCTGTCCTGCGAATGCAAGAACAGGATAACTTTCGGGTAGGCAATACTTTGTTTTTCTTAGTTTTTAATTCTTTTGTCTTTTTCAAGCGGGGGCGTAGTATATAGCATTATTTAAAGTGTATAAATAAGTATTTTCAGTACCGTTATTGCATTGTTTTCGGCGACCCGGATCTTATTATTCTGCTCGCGCGTGCGCATGACGGATTGTGCTTCTGGGACGGGTCCGGTAGTGACATCTTCTTACTCCCTACTGTTCTAACAACTTTCAGGTTCATTACTGACACCTACTGGTAAGGAGTCTAACAGCTTCACAAAGGGGTTGTAGATTTATACTCATACATTCGCAGTGTTGGGCACGTTACTTTGAAAAAGTAATTAGTTATAGTTACTAGTTACTTCTCCCAAAAAGTAACTGAGTTAGTAACTGAGTTACTCCACAATAAAAGTAACTAGTTAGTAGTAAAAGTAACTATTGCGGAGATGCAGGGGAAACAGTATCTGATGGGGAAACGCAGCTCGACGTAACACCGGTATTTCCATCTTGAAAACGCTGTTTTGCTGCTGGAGTCCTCCTCACTCTCCATCCTCCCCTCTCTCATGACAAGGCGAGCACGAGTCCTATCATGAAAAAAGGTTGATTGTGCGACCTGAGTAACGTGCAGTAACGGGGTGTCGGCAATGGTAACTGCGTTATAGTTACAGTAAGAGTAATCATTTTGATTACTCGTTACTAAAAAAAGGTAGCGGAGTTAGTAACGCCGTTACTTTCAACGCCGTTACTCCCATCACTGTACATTCGCACCTGTGGTTATACCGTTTTTAAACTTCTAAACTTGTATTCTTGGAGATTAAAATCTGATGTCACATGTATGTATGAATTAACTGCAAGGAACAACTGCAGATATACAATTTATTCCAGTTTATTGATTTATATTGACAAATTCACACCTTTTCATTGACAGTTCTCTAAAATGATGTTATACTAGATGTTTTTCATTTGAGGAGAGAATTTCCTTTGAGTCTTTAGAGACTTGGGCCACACCAGAGACCTGTGAAGATCTGTGGTGTGCAGTGGTTAAAATTTGGGGTCGTAGCACCGCTGAACTCTCAGAGAATATAGAGAAACACACTCAGTGCTGCTTCCACATCCTCGACCAGCTGCTTACAAACAGATGTTTAGATGACAAAAAAATAAACATTTATTTACATTCAATGCTTTATTCCCTCCATTTCAGCAGATCAGCTCACATGTTGGAATGTTGAACTCCCAAATCTATGGGTCAGGAACGTCAATGAGAGCTTAAGTTTTAATCCTGATGCTAAAGTCCAGAACCAAGAATCCAAACAAGAGCCAGCTAGGAAGTACCTTTCTAAAAGCAGTGATTCTGTTCTGGATCAGAAAGATGACCTCCTGCAGCATCCAGCTGTCCCAAAGCCAGTTTCTCCCTCCGATGTTTGTCCCTCGGCATCTGAATCACAAAAACATGCCGACAGGAGGAAGGGGGGGGGGGGGGACGGTTGTGAAACTGCTTGTATTTTCAAAGCTTCTAGCGTTTCAGCGAGCGCTCCGTATCCTGCGCTCTCCAGGGAATGTCTCAGCTCATGAGGGGCTGAGTGGACCTGCGTCATTCTCCCCTGACTGGGTTAAGAGGCGGTCTGGATTGTGCAAAGAGGTTACATTGGTTTATTGAAGCAGCATGCGGTGAATGCTGGTGAATTGTGAAACATGATGTGGAAATCAAACCAGAAACATCTGCACGGCCGTCTTCTCTGTTGCGTTGAGCAACTGCAGTTGACCTTTTGACTTTTTTTTCCCGCTGATTTGTTTACTGTTCGGTTTGTTCCTCCTCAGACTGGGAGACCCTGACGTGGGAAAGAGGGCAACAAAAGGGAGCCATCTGTAGCTGGTTAACGCAGAGCAGCTGGATCCTCACCCTGCCATGCCAGAGGAACTCAACAAGGACACGATGAAAACGCCAGCGTCCTCGGGGAAGCCCAAAGCCGCTGAGCGCCCGCCCATTGCCATGACGACAGTAAACATCCCCCTGGTCAATGAGGTCCAGCTCACCGCAGCCACGGGGGGCACGGAACTGTCCTGCTACCGCTGCACCATCCCGTTCGGCGTGGTGGTCCTCATCGCCGGCATCGTGGTCACCGCAGTGGCGTACAGCTTCAACTCACACGGATCCACCATCTCTTACTTCGGCCTGGTGCTCCTTTCAGCCGGACTGGTTCTGCTGGCGTCCAGCGCCGTGTGCTGGAAGGTGAGACTGGAGAGGAAGAAGGAGAGGCGACGCGAGAGTCAGACTGTCCTGGTCACCAACCAGAGGAGCATTTTTACATGAACCTGATCTCCTGAATCCGCATAAAGGGGGACTCCCAGGAATGTAATTAGACATCACCGCATTTCTGATCTGTAAAAACGCTCCGACAGCAGGCCAGGAACTGAAGGCTTTGAAGACAGAGTCAGAGGTTTATTTGTCAAACAGACGACGAGCATCTGGATGGCCGGGAACACAGCCAGGAGGAATGTATCACAATTAAAATGAATTACCACTGGGCTCAGCGGTGGAGAGGAAGTCCTCCATTAATCCGCGGCCGCATGTGGCAGCTTTGATTGGGACAGGAAGGATTGAGGAAAAGAAAAGCCCAGGATTGAGGGCGTAAATGGAAACGTATATGACATGCCGGAGCAGCGCGCATATTGGGACTATTTAACCTTTCATGTATTTTTACTTCTGAAGCACTTTAAACCTTCACATAATTTTTGATATGAAACATTTATTTGTTAAGAAACGTATCTTACTTTACTTTGGAAACATTTAAATATAAAAATCGATTCTTGTGGTTCATTATGTAAGAGGAATAAATCATTATTGCATGTATAACGAGATGATTTTCAATAAAGCCACAGATCCTCCAACATGGTGCAGATTTCAGGACCAGCTGCTGGTTTTAATGAAGCCTGGGTGATTAATGATGAATCTGATGAAGCGTTGATTGTTCTCCAGGGGAAACTAACAACTTCATGTAATGAATAACCTGCTTAGAGGAAATGTGACTAGTTGCTCCAAGTTATGAAATAGTTTATGGGTTGCCTTAAAGTCTTTAGTCACTGAGCTGATTTAAAGACTGTGTTCTCCGTTCTCAGTGAGGCACATTGAGTAAGCTGGGCATACAGGTTCGATTTTCTTTCCAATCAGGTGAGAATTTTTCAATCGGGTCGACTTTGAGCCTGATCATTCGTCGTGTAGTGCAGGCATCCCCAACCTCGGTCCTCGAGGCCCGCTGTCCTTCTGGTTTTAGAGGTTTCCCTGCTTTAGCACAGCTGATTATAATGATTGCAGTAGATCAAAAGCCTGTTAAACAGCTTTCAATTAAAATCAGATGTGCTGGAGCAAGGAACCTTCTAAAACCTGCAAAACAGCGGGCCTCGAGGACCGAGGTCGGGGATGCCTGGTGTAGTGTACTGGGGTATCAAGGGGGGATTAGCCTCTCATGTCCGCCTCCCGATCAGGAATCGTAAGGTCGGGAGAAAATCAAGCATGTTTGAAATTCAGTCAGCCGTCATAAGGTGGTCGTGGGCAAATCGCTCAGAGCGCATGCACAAACGAAGATTATTCTTCTTCCTCTCAGACGAAAACAAAGACGCATGGCGGGGGTGCGAGTGAAATGGAGTTCTTTCACACTTTAAAAAATCCAAATCTAGATAAGACATTTTTTCTTAAAATAAATGCATTTGTTCTTGGATTGAGGAATTAAAAGTGACATTTTGCCAATGGAACAAGACAATTTACTCTTAAAGAAGGAAAACACAACTTCATTGTCTTATTTCAAGTGCATTTTATCTATCTTATTTTAAGAGTAAAAATACTCATTCCATTGGCAAACTACCTCATTTACTTACTCAAATGATAAAATAATGAAACTTAATTTAAGAAAATTCTACTTTTTTGTAGATCGTTTTTCCAGTGCAGTAAAACTGACAGACCGTAGTAGCCACGTTTGCTATACGTCGTCGCCTTTTCTTTTTAGGGCACAAAATTGCACAAATTGCCAAGGCAGTGCGTTTCACTCTAGTGAGCTTCATATTCCTCTTCTACTCGTTTGGCTTCTGGATAAATGAGTCTGAGTAGCGCCATCTCACTGCGGAGCTCACTGGAAAAAAATGTAAATCTAGATAATTAATTTTTCCTTAAAATAAGTGCAATTTTTCTTGGATTGAGGAAACAAAAGAGACATCTTGCCAATGGAACAAGACAATTTACACTTAAAATAAGAAAACACAATTGAATTGTCTTACTTCAAGTGCATATTATCTAATTATGTTATTTCAAGAGTAAAAATACTGCTTTCTCATTTTAAATGTAAATTGTCTTGTTCCATTGGCAAAATATATATTTTACCTCCTCAATCCAAGAGCAAATGCTCTTATTTTAGGAAAAAATAACTTATCTAGATTTCAATTTTTTCCAGTGTTGGTGAAAATTTTATAGTTTTACTCATTTTTCTCATGTCAATTTAAAGACTTACCAGTGATGTTTGAGTTTCAGGTCAACATTAGGAGAAAAAATGTGGAATTATCTGTGAACCGTCTTGTCCTGAAGGTATGTTTGCTCCAAAAACCAACGCATCTCCATTAAAAAAAGAGGAGGGTCCATCCACCCGCTGCTTCCTTTCGTCTGTTTATCTCAACATAGGGGACAATGATTTTACAGAGGGATTCATGGTTACAAAGAAAAACTCCAAGTAGAAAATATAACCTTAAAAGGTATAAAGAAAACTAATACTTTAAAGCTCACAATTAAAATAAGAGAAAAGTAAAAAATATCTGCATCTCAAAAAAAAACAAACAAAAAAAAAACAGGTGATATTATTTATTTTTTAACATGGACCCAAATCTCTGCAGGGTGATTATGAATCCTTATTGAATCTATGCCATGAAAAATGTAAACATTTTTTAAAGGAAAACTTTATGTACAAATATTTATTTACAAATATTTACAAATACAAATATATTTTTTTTAATTACATTTTTGAATTGAAAAAGCTTCCTGGATGGGAAGCGAAACATCTTTAATCTTGGAAATAAAGTCCAGTAAATAGTTGTTTTTTTGGGAAAACTACATTAAATAAGCATGTAAGTAAAATTTTGTAAACCATTAACTGATTGTAACTAACTGGAAAGTCCATCATTCCATGTAAACCCAGTAACTTTATTTTGTCTCCAATACTGAAAGGAAGTTGGCCTCTTCTGTTTGACCCTATTGGGTTTAAAATAGCCTGGATCGGGAAGCGTATTTATAGGCAGCATTTGCGTTGCTATGCATCGAAGTGACACCAGACACTACAACTAAAAGCTTTCCTTGCGTCAGAGGAGACCCTGCAACACACGTTGTGACTTCTGGGAGCTCACCACCCCTCGGGCGCTCGGATCGCTAACACATTTATGGGACACGCGATGCTTTGAGGGCGTTTGCTCCCCTGCGTCTCGGGTTCAGAGGAAGCCAGACTGAAGCTGGAAAAATGGAGACTTGATATGAAGTTTGACAGCTGCTCCGTGTCAGCGTCTTTAGCCTCATTACGCGGGCTCCTGCAGGGTCTGCGTGCGTCACTTTCTGTGCCTCACATGGTTGTCATTCCACCCAGGGCCATGCTGCCGGGTTGGTTTATCAATAAACAGGAGGTAGCCTGCAGGGGTGAAGTCCCCACACCAGCAGATATCCAATGGCAATAAAAGAAATCATTCATTATGGAACAGTTAGTTTAATCAAATCAATTTATAAAGTAAAGCACATTTAGAATGATTTCTCACACTGAAGATGTATAATGCATGCGTTTATTTCTGGTCATTGAGATGTTTTTGGTTCCAGAGATTTATATATATATATATATATATATATATATATATATATATATATATATATAAGAGTGAGATATATATATATATACATGTATCGATGACCAAATCATCAAATAGGAGGAGCTTTATCCGCTTGCCTATCTGTTTAAATCAAGATTGCAGACCTGGATTTTAGCAGCTGAGTATCTAACGTGGTTTGGGGAGTCCAGGAGTTACGGCTGGGTTATGGTCTCTCTCTGCAGTAATTCTGTCTGTCCTGTCTGTGGTAACGGATTATCCTGACAACAGAGGTAAGGCGAGGAGGCGCTATAGGGAGGCAAGCAGGAGGTCAGAGCGAGAGGCCGAGCAGGGAGCACCAGAGACAGGCAGAGGAGATAGCTGGCTGAGACCAGCTCTGGAGCTACAGGAGGAGAACAAAGGATGGACAGTTTGATTGGAAATGACTCATCCACCGTTCCTCAAAATGAATTGACAGAGAAGTAATATTCTTTAACTCCACACAAATGTGTTTTGCATCCACTGGATGTTTGTATTCACTCTTAGTTTAATAGAAACACATCCTTTGCATTACAGCGCTCCTGAACGAGCACTATGTTCCTAACAGAGCACTTTGCTCTCAATCTGCAGGTTTACTAGTGGTTCCTAGAATTTCTAAAAGTAGAATGGGAGGCAGATCTTTTAGTTCTCAGGCTCCTCTCCTGTGGAACCAACTTCCAGTTTTAGTCCGTGAGGCAGACACCCTGTCCACTTTTAAGGCTAGGCTTAAAACTTTCCTTTTTGATAAAGCTTCTAGTTAGAGTGGCTCAGGTTATCCTGATCTATCTCTATAGTTATGCTGCTATAGGCTTAGACTGCTGGAGGACATAGGGACCCCTATTTCATCATTCTGCTTCATTCTATCTCTATTCTCCCACTCTGCAGAATCTGTTACTTCAATCTCTAACGTTCTGCTCTCTCTGCTTTTTCTCATAGTAGCTTCATCTGGTCTGTTCCTGTTTGGCTGTGACTCCATCCTGGAGAGAAATATCAGCTGTGCTGCTGCCATCAACACCTTTGTTTATAGATGTTGGAGATCAGCCTGTTTTTCAGTGTAGTCCTGTTTTTCTGACTGTGACTAACTGTTGAGATCCAGAGGCTTGCCCTCCAGAGGGCGCCAAGGATCCCTTCCTGTTTTTATGTTTTTTGTCTGTTGGGATCTGGGGTACTGTTGGGATCTGGAGATCTGCCACCTGTCTCCAGCAGAGAGCGCTGTGGGTCTCCTTAGCTGGAGCCTACTGCACACCTGAGGATCATCAGCCCATCAGGAGACCTCCTACATAAGCAGCAGCCAGACCTGTCTTCAGCACCGGAGTGTTGACCAGTTTTGGTTAGCAGAACCTGAGCCACAACCTGCTCTTAGAATCTCTGTCTGCTCTGTAGAGTAACTCTGATCCTAACCAGTCTCTGTCTTCTCTGCTCACAGGAAAACCCGACTGAAGTCTGTAGCTCTGGAGGAGCTCATGCTTGGGAACCTGCCTGCCTGCCCAGCAAAGCCAAACCTGAAAATTCTCAGTCTGAATTCTACAACAAGTTCTCAAGGGAGGACTAGAAGAACAACTCAAGGTCTGAACCTCGTTAGCCTGAAGCTAAACCCTGCTGCTGCTGAATTCTCTGCTGGAACCACAGTCTCTGGACCCAACCGGTTCCTTCTCCCCACTGATCAGTCTGAACCTCTCCAGAATTCTCTGTGAAACCAAGTCCCGGACCAGTACCAGAACCAGTGCTTTGTTTACTCAGTGTGTGCCATTCATTAATAAACTGTTTAACTTTTACCCTGCTTCGTTTGGTGTTCTGCGTGCAGGTTTAAGCACAGAGATCCATCATGACACTAACTGGATGTGCTCTCTTCATCCACTGACATGGGAGCTGGCTCGGAGCTCGTCTGCCTGGCTGTGTGTTTCCTGGACGGGGCCGCCTTTTACAGTTGCCTTTTCTATGTCTGCTTTTGTCTCCTTGAACCCCAGTGGGCCTCAGCAGATGGCCGCTCACACTGAGCCTGGTTCTGCTGGAGGTTTCTTCCTGTTAGAAGGGAGTTTTTCCTCTCCACTGTCGCTACAAGCATGCTTAGTGTGAGGGATTGTATTTGAGTCAATGAGTCGATGCAATCAACTGCTTTTCCTTAGATAGAAAACGTTGAATCAATCTGACTGAATGAACAGATACCTGCACTAGTGGCAGTGCGGACTGGTACCAAGTCCTGCTGGAAAATGAGATCAGCATCTCCATGAAACTTTCCTTTAGAGGTAGGCATGAAAACCAGCAGGAGGCGGCTTTACATTTCCTGACCAACTGGAAACTTCACGCTGGCCCTCAAGCAGCTCGGGTTCTGTCTCTCTCCACTCTTCCTTTAGACCAAGGGACATTAAGCTCCTTTAAAGCTCTCCAGAGTTAGCCTTTGACCTCTGCTCTATAAAGTCAGCGTCCCCAAAAAACGCTGACTGAACAAAGATGGGTGCAGAGTCAGAAGAGAGTGTTTCTAAAACATGAGCCTATGCATGAAATGAGGCTGCTGTGTTTGTGCAAGAAAAGACATATATTGAAGAAAGAGTCCATAGATGAGGGAAATGAATTAAGTTAAAAGGCTTCATGACGTTTCTCTTTGCACCGCATACACCGCAGAGTCCAGCCGACTGCACATTGCTGAAATTCTCCACAATTAAACATAATGAGCTGAGCTCTCGCCACGTCCATGTGCTTCCAGCGTAACAGCTGCGATGTTTAGAGATTAGGAGGCTCAAACGGAGCTGTTTCTGACAGCTCTTTGACCGACTGGCACAAAGGAAGGGACATTAGAACTTTTGTTGAACAACTAATCCAGACAAAAAAAGTTACATCTGGTTCATTTTCGTTTTACTTATTAGGTTTTTTTTTTTGGTAAAGCAGTTCTGACGACAAGAGAAACCATCTAAAAATGAATTGGAAATCTAATTGCCTGATAAAAAATGGATAATAATCAAAGCAACTTTGAGAACAAATCAGTGCAACAGACATCGATATGTGATCTCTTATCAGCAAAGCTCTTATGGATCAGACACTAGGCGATGCAACGATCCACAGTTTTTCTCTTCCGATCCGATTCCATTACCAGAAATTGGATATCTAAGAATCCCTGTATTTTTCGGATACCAGAGCTCTGTTTGCTTCATCAGTACTATGAATTGATTTTAAATTACCATGTTTTCCAGACTATAGACTGCACCTCACTATAAGCCACTCCCACTAGGTTTTTTTGTTTTTGTTTTTACTGGAAATGCACGCCAGCTATAAGTCTCTGATATCTACTGAAATGTCCCCACCGAACCTGTAGGGGGAGCTCTACATATCACCCTTATTGGTATAGCGGACGATTTTTTATTTCTGGATAGATAATCTAAATAAGTGGTCCTTCTAATTGTCATTCTGGTGATATGTTTTCGTAAGGCCGTCCTACGTGCTCGTACCAATAGATATATTTTTCTGCACATGCACATGACCTGCACATGTAGGTCAATTTAGCGACAAAAGTGCCAAATTGTCAACACTGTGTGTTGCAGTTGTTCTTTGAAACTTTGCCCATTGTAGTAAAATATTGAATGACCCTAGGCACAACCCACAATAAAAAGCACTGTCTTAAGCGGCAGGATTTCTTGAAAAGTAGCCAATCACAGACAGTTTAATGTCTCAGGCTGGGTTCACCTAGCCTCGTGAGACCATCCTGATCTCGCGAGCTTTCAAGGTTTCACTCGCAGATCAGTCTGGAGACTCTCCGTTAAAGAAAATTTGGAGCCGTTCACCAAACGAACGTCCAATCAGCGTTGGCTTTGAGGCGGGTTGAGGTGTGACGCAACGAGAAGCGCGACAGTTCCGTCTAAAGAACATGGCTGCTTCAGCCGATGAAACTAGCGTTAGCGTGGCTATCGAGCAACTTTTATTGGAATTACAGAGTATTTCTTCACTGAAAGAAGAGCAAAACACTGCTCTGGAGGCTTTTCTCTGAGGAAAAGATGTTTTTGCTCTTCTCCCGAC
The DNA here is from genome assembly GCF_016077235.1 of Cyprinodon tularosa. Classification (NCBI taxonomy): domain Eukaryota; kingdom Metazoa; phylum Chordata; class Actinopteri; order Cyprinodontiformes; family Cyprinodontidae; genus Cyprinodon; species Cyprinodon tularosa. Next base: position 1,532,335 of record NW_024038929.1, read on the forward strand.
TGGTTTCGGCAACAGTAGCCTGGCTTGTGGTTGTGTTTTCGTCGTCGTTCTGTTAGTACGTCATATGCTTCGTTGATCTGATTGGTTTATTTGGCCCGTCTATCACCAACATAGGCCAATCAGCTAACCAGTATTTTTGCCCCTTCCCAAAATTACTTCTACGGAAGGTTTGCGGAGCAAATCCATCTGGCGGAGTCAGGTTAGGGTTCACCCTCAAAGTGACAAAAGTTGACAAGAGCGCACGGACGAGAAGGGAATAGGCTACTGCTTCATAAAGAGAAGGAGCATGAAATCTAGCTTGCCTTAATACATGCTGCACTTTTCAGATTTTTGTTGGAATTATAAACAAAATAGTTTATGATTAGGCTTCTTTTGGTCTCAATTTTATAGTTTGGTTTCGGTAAAAGGCTAAGAAATTAAGAATTTGAATGAAGGGCTTATTTTTGTGGACTGAGAAGAAACTTATTTAGTTGACCTAATTTTTCTAATCTCAGTGATTCTTACTCATAGGCTTTTAATACAAAGTGTAAACATTTATATATCCGAAACTTAAAACCTTATGACAAAAAGTACTTTTTTCAAGATGAATGCAATGCAATACAGTCATTCTCAACTTTAGTTTGCTTTTATTAAATTTGCATGGTTTAAAAGCTGACATTACAATCTCATAGGTTTCTCTAAAGCTGCGTCTCTCTCAGCTAAACCTTGATTTGATAGGACCCCACCCAGCGGGAGGAAGTCCACAATCAGAGGAGGCCGTAAAAGCGAGCCAAACCACATCTTTGAAACTCTTCTCCGTCTCACGCTTCGGGTTCGCTCCTTCCTGCAGGGAGAGGTGTGTCTGCCCGGTGATCCTTTGGTTTGTTTGGATTAAAGCAGAAATGTTATGAACTGGAGAGTCTGTTGGTTCAACTTACTGAAAACTCCGAAATGAGATGCACATTTTGAGTTCCTGAAAACAGAGGGAGGAAAATCAAAAGCTTGTGCGGACTTTTGTTTTCCTGAAACATGATGTGTGCCTACAGTAAATGCTAAAAGCACCAAACATCTGCAGGTCACGTGACAATCGTGTGAGAAGTTCTGCAGGACTTCCACTTTTTGAGTTCCTTTCATGTGTTGCCAGAGGTTTCTGGAGTGGCTGGTTATTCAAAGTCCCAGAGGTACCGATGGCTGGTCCAACCCTCCGTTCACCACATAATAAAGACAGAGCACTTCCCGACAGTTTCCCCCTTTTTTCTCTTGTTGAATACGAGTTCAACAGGACGGCTGGGTCACAAATCCAAACCCAATAAGACAATATTTTTGTAGATTCTCAACAGATTAGTTGCATAGATCACATTAAAAAATAATAAATTTACATTTACATAGCACTAATTCAGAACACAAACCATCTCAAAGCACTTTATAGAGAAATTTCAACCAGATCAAACAGCCAGACAAATTTTCTATCTAAGGAAAACCAACTGATTGTATTGACTTATTGACTTGACAGATTTCCGTCACACCAGGCGTACTTGCAGCAACAGAGGAGACAAAAAAAACTCCTTTAACAAGAAGAAACCTCCAGCCAAGGGCAACTGGGGTTCACGGAGACAGAAGCAGACATACAGAAAGAATCGGATATACAAAAGTAACTGTCAACCAGCTCCACAGGTGACCCTTCCAGGAAACACAGAGCCAAGCAGAAGAGCTCCGAGCTCTGCTTTCTTATCAAATTTTATTTGCTCAAGCAAAACAAATGTAACACGTTTATTTTTATATATAAATAATTTTTCCTACAGCTCATTCCATATATATATGTATATATACAGTATACAGACGCACACACAACTACTTCAACAAATCATTATTTAAAGGATCTATGAATAAGCTGCTTGGTCTTCCTAGATATGGAGAAAGAGATATGCCCTCATCTAAACCTTTGCTGTAGAGATGTTCTTGGATAAAATGTTAACATATTTTTATCTCAGTTTATGTTCTTGCATGTAGTTTAAAGCAACCCTAACCCTCTGATAGTTCACCATTCACTGATTTTAGGTTTTAAAAAAAGCTTTGCTGATGTCCAAGTGTAATTACAGTTTTCACCTGACAAGGCTTGAAGTTTTAAAGACTGAGAGAAGTCAAAATAGGCTCCTTTGGGATTAGTTTGATGGTTTAAAAGGGGATCGGAGGGGCGGTAAATATAGCCAGTCTCTATGAGGCAAAGACTTTAGAACAGAGAAGTCATGAGGAGTCCTGAGGAGGGTTTGGAGCCTTTTTGAAATTATGTTGTTGTTCCTAACATTTAAATACGCAAAGAACAACAATATTGGATGAAACCTGGATAAACAGAACAGTAGGAAAGCAATTAAAAATTCCAAGTTTTTCTTTTTTGAAAAAGGAGGAAACAAATATGGAAGGAACTGTAGGAAAAAAAAAAGTTTAAATATAAAAATACATTTGTTTGATTTATTTTGCTTGAGGAAATAAAATTTCAAAAAGAAAGCAGTGCTGGAATTTTAATCACCACATTTAAAGTTTATGCGTTTCTTAAAGATCAACTCTTGACCTGAGTTGCCTTGAAGAGAAATTATACAGTCTGGAAATCACAAGAGTAGCAGAATCCAGCAATGATACATTAAATAATCAGAAGCTTAAATGCTTAGATGATATATAATTGCTCAACAATTATATGAGCTGATAATAGGAAATGTGGAACAGCTGTGGCAGAAGGAAAGTATGCAAGCTAAGGTGAGAGTACTAGTTAACACCAAGGGAGGTGAACTAAAATACGAAGAAGACTAAGATACAAGAAGACTAATCAAGGTAAAAGACCAACAGTGATCCAGGAAAAATAAAATCCTCATATTTAAAAATCTAACACAAGTAAAACAAGCTTAATACAAAGGAACCAACCTTTATTTGAATAACTAACAGAATAAAGCTGGGCAATGCACTCTAGGATTTTTTTGCCCTTTTCGGGCTGATTCTCAGGTCGTGCAAGAATTTTTTGATTTGGCCGACTTTCAGCCTGATTGTGCGTCGTGAACAGTGGGTAACGAGGGTCGATCAGCCTCTAACGACCACCACCCTAAAATCAAACATGTTTGAAATTCAGTCCGCCGTCGTAAGGTGGTCGTGGGCAAATCGCTAAGAGGGCAAACAAGGATTCTTCTTCTTCTCGTCAGACGAAAACACAGAAGCATGGAGGGAGCGCGAGTGAAATGGAGTTCTTTCTGTTAAATTGACAGACCATAGTAGCCACAGTTGCTCAGCCATGTCTTTTTCCAAACACGTTGTCGCCTTTAAATTGCACAAACTGCCAAGACAGCATGTTTCACTCTAGTGAGCTTCATATTCCTCTTCTACTCGTTGTGCTTCCGGATAGACAAGTCCGAGTAGCGCCATCTCACTGTGGAGCTGAGTCAGACATGGTTTATAGACGTTCAGAGTGAGCAGGTAGATCACATCAGATCGTCGTGTCGCACAGTGTGAGATCATACATACTGAGCTTTGAACTCACACTGAAACCCTGTGGATTTGTTGTACAGTGTGAGCTGTAGCTGTGTGCAACGATTGAGAAAAATCATTCACTGTATGCCCGGCTTTAGAAGTACTTAGCCTTGGTGGTGAGAACTGGGGATGCTGTCTACCAGATCTGCACTCAGTTTAACCTGCCATTAGTCCAGAAACGGGCTATTCGCATTTCTATAAGCGGGTTTGGATGTTATCACATCATTATATGGACGTTGTTAGCGGTTTTCTGTCCCATAGAATGGCTTCAGATTGTACCACCTACCTGCAGTAGGCTCAGTAGGTTGGTATCACCGAATGAATCCTAATCTTAACCTTAAGGTAATTCCGTTTTCCGACTTAATCCCACCGACCCATGTGCCGTTTGTCCACTTTCACAAAAATGTGAAGGCAGTCGCCCCCATTAGACATAAAATAAACCAACAGACCAATTTAAAGACTGTTTCAGCACAAGTTGCCCTTTTTTTTGAAGACTATATGCCACATGTTCATGTACAAATTAACTTATTTGTGGAGTGCTGCAGAGTTTTATTTTAGGCAATTCATTTTATATGCTGCCCTTTGGGTTATTTTTTTTTTTTACATGGTATAACATTTTATTTAACAGTTTAGCAGATAATCTGCAAATTTATCTGCATGTTTTTGGGTGTCTTCTTTTGCCAATACAGGTCTGGGAATAGATGTTTGAGACCTAGATGAGAGTCCAACATATTTGCTCTCACAAGCAGCAACCATTAGCAAAATTTATCTGCCTTTAAATTCAGGTACTGTGCAAATTTTTTTGAGTGTGTTCCTGAATTGAAGGACCAGATATTAACAAATTTGTTTGATCTTAATTTAATTTTTGTGTGTTTTGAGTTCTGGCAAAATGTCACTATGGTCTGATTAAAGACATACTTGTTCATCCAACTAACTGCAGAAATCACTTACAGACATGAGCTAAAATGAGTGATTCCTTATTAAGTTGGGGGTTGGGGAGGGCAGAGTCTTTGAAGCGCTGATTTCCTCGTCTGAAGCTGAATGTTTCCATTCTCCCTTAAAGCAGGACATTTCTGAAGCGTATCCATAATTTCTGAAGTTACAGATGGGAGGCTCTGCTTCCAGGCTGAACCCTGATCCACATCGGAATCCTCTTTGTTCAGTTGAAGCTTATGGTGAGCAGCAGAGGCCGATCATCTCCTCCAGGGGAAACGAAAACCTCAGAAAAAAAGTAATGTTGACACCCAGCTTTCCGCCTCTTATAGCATCAGACTTTATTACAACCGTATGTTCCAGCCATAGATGCTGAAACACATTCTGTGACTTTTCTTTCTTCATCTTCGCTGGTTTGAAATGTCCTCTAATGGGTTTTGGACTAATTAGTCTGCTTGTGACATTTTTACAGACAGTTTCTGTCTGGTTCATTAAGGCTAGTTACCCAGACAGCAATGGTAAAACACATGAGCCACTGGGATAAATCGCTGATGTTGGAAGGAGCCTAGTTGCCGTTCATAAAAAGACTGTTGAGCTGATTCATGTAAGGAAGCTGGTTGAGTTTGGTTGGTAGTTTGTAGTATAAACCAAAGGTGGGTGACAACTGCCGACATTTATTTATTTATTTTCTGGTATTTTTGAAGACATAATTTCAAGAGGCATTATAAGAAAAAAAATATCTTTAAGAATGTGCAACTGAAACAGTGAACCATATTTATTCGATTATCTAGTAGGTTATTTTCATTCTGAAATAAAATAATTGATTTAAGTGCTAAAATTATAGTAAGGGTTCTTTCTGACAGAAACATGGTCGCCGTGGAGAAGTGAAAAAGGAGTATCAAAAAAAGGGGATTGCCTTCAAGTTGTTAGGAATCCAGTTTGTGTGGGTTGTGTTTTTGTGTGTTTTCCCTCCACCACCAGGTGGCGCCTGGTTCTCGTTGGCCCTCTCACACACCTGCGGATGGTTGTCTCATTACCTGAGGACTCTTAAGCTGCTGACTGCCACTACCTCAACGCCAGAGTGTTGGCCAGTTTTGGGTACTCTAGCCAAGCTGAGTTTTGCTGAGTAAGACTGCGTTTTTGTCAACCTGAGTCTTAACCTTTGCAGTCATCCTGCAAAGTGGGTGTTTTGGACCTTCTCCCCCTGGAACGATCGTCTGAGCTTCAAATTGAGCTGGGGATTCAAACTGGAGGTTTGGATCTACTTTTCCCCAAAGGATTGTTTGAGCTTCACACTAAGCAGGGGATTCATCTCCACAAGAAACCATTCAAGTTCCATAGGAAATCTAAGTGGCAGTCAGCTCCTCCGTTCCTCAAGGAAACACCTCAACCTGGGTAAACCCTGTACGCCCTCCAACGAGCAAGTCAATTACTGCATCAACCCACACCTACTGGATCCAGAGAATACCTTTTCTGGAAACGTGAGTCCTGTTGCCTCAATTCCCTTTTGCAAATTGAAGCTCAAATTTCCCTCTGAGCCTGAACTAACCACAGGAACTTCCCCTTCACTTTTCAGTCCTGGTTTGCCAGTGTTTAGAGCAAAACTGAATCCACCTCTAGTCCTCAGTTCTAAATAAACATGTTAAACCTTTCCCTGGTCTCTCTGTTTGGTTTTCTTCATGTGGGTCAGATCTTTGCATAAAATCATGACACAAGTCAATGAGTCGATGCAATCAACTGGTTTTCCTTAAATAGAAAACTTTGAATCAATTTGACTGAATGATCTGTTGAACTGTAAAGTGCCTTGAGATGACATGTGTTGTGAATTGGCGCTAAAAAAATACAACCTGAATTAAATTAAAATGCAAGTGGTGCTTATACAGACCATACAGGTTCAACTTACGATTGAAAATGCAAGAGAATCTTTCCTCCGAGGCCATCAGCAAAAACATCAACAATGCCTGTGCAGTATTTTTGACATGATTGACAGGCTAACAAACCTTTCTGTCGCTGTAGCATCTGAGCTCCACTCCAACACAGACCTGAAACAAATGTGTGATGTTAGACTCAAATGAGGCACAATCAGAATGACAATAATGATAAGAACAATATATTTAATGGCTGAACACAATGTCCGCAGTGAGGGTGGGGGATTTACATAGTATCGCTATGGAAACCATGTGGGAGGGGCCATAAAGCGGTCAGCAGTGAAACCAACACACTGCTCTGCTCTCATTGCGTACGACTCAATACAACTGAGGTGTTAAGCAGTTGCACTGCAAAGAATGAAATAAGCAATATACTTTTACTAGCAAATCTAGTGTTACAAAGTAAAAAAAATTACATATGAACAACATGACGATAAAACATGAATCAATAAACATCCAAAAAATATCCAAAATTCAGAGAACATATAGAACCAAGGTTAAGAGGTCAGTTATAAAACCTTGAAAGCAAGATTGTTTTAAATTCTTCAAAGGCATGATTAAGGTGAAGACAGGATGAATGGTGACTGAAACAATGTTCCAAATTGACACTAAGGCTTTCGATAATCTGGCACTGTAAGAGAGCAGTTCATGCACAGGTGGAGTGCATGGGGCGTGATTAAGGTGCAGGCAGGGAAAGGCAGGTGGCAACAATGATCCAAATTGCTGTAGCAGGGAGAAGATCAGGAGATGACATTGTAAGGCTGAATAACAGCCAGAATCATTGTATTTAAGTAAAATTATGGGAAAATAGCTTTTCTATCTAATGTTTCTATCCAAGTCCCATGCAAATTTTGAGGAAACTTTAAAGGCTGAAAAAAGCAACTTAGATATGTTTCTAAATCAGGTTGGTTGCTTGCATTTTATGATGGAATCAGGATAAAGGCAGGAGAAACCCCTGATAGATCATATGAAATAAATATTTGCCATAATTTAATATAAATTAAATGTGTTTCCATCTCCTCTTTAGTGCATTTAGTTTTTATTGCGTTTTACTGTTCTATGAAAAACCACCTGAAGCGAGTTAAAAAAAAATTCTATACATTTTTGTTAGATGATTCAATTTTATCCTTTCCATCAAGCTTTTCTAATGCGATACTTCAAACACACAAAAACATTTAAAAAAAAAAACAGATAAAAACGCATCTACTGTATTTAATTGATTGTTTTTCCCTAAAAGAAGATATTTATACATACTGCACTTGAAAAATAAGATAATGTAGATGTTTGTTTCTTTCTTATTTTAGGTGCAGAGATCTTATTCCATTAGTAGGTTATTTCGCTTATCCGTTCAGATCAATTTTAAATGGTCTTGTCTTTAAGGAAATATTACTTACTTTTGCAGGGTACTGCTATGCATTTGTATTCTAAGCCTATTTTTTTCTTTACTTTAGTAAATGAAGCCTCTATCTTCAAAGAAATAGCTACGCTGAAGCGTAGCTGTTAAAAAAAGACCATCAAATGTTGGTTTTTACTGCTGGCTTGCTTCCTTAAAGTTAATATAAAGCCCTGGAATAGAAGCTGTATTTTTATGCTGCGTCCTGTATTCTTTTATAGATGCAGATATTTCTAGAACTTTTCATCACTTACATGAAACAGAGAAAAAGACGATGAGAACTGTGCAGGAAAAAAACTCTGTTATCATTTAGTCTCATTCTGCAAGAAGGAGAAGACATAACAGAGGAAGAAACTGCTCCATGTTGCGTGTGTCAGCTGGGTTGAAAGTGCTTTAATTGGTCCGCAGCTGATTATTTAGAAGAAGTTTCTGTTGCTTTGCTTATTTTTAAGAAAAAATATTAATAAATAAAAAGCTTTATTTTAATGGTCCATGTGGGAAATAAAAAGACGTGTCTGATTCACCAAAAATTCACTGAACAGACTGATGTCATGGGAGGGGACCTCTTCCTTTGCTTGTCATCTGAGCAACTCCTAAGGTTTCAGCTCAAATATAATTTCCACATTCACCCCCACCCTTCATCCATCAATCACCCTCAGTGTCACGGTCTTGGTTCTGTTATGTTTTACTTTGCTCCATGTTTTCTAGTTTTATTAATTTAAATCCTATTTTGTTGTATTTTTTCTGAATATGTTTGAGTTCTTAGGTTTTCATTTGTTGCCTTCTTGTGTTGGTGTCCTTTTCCCTAGCTCCTTCCTAGACTGCTCTCTTCAGACCTGCTCCCAATCTGCTCGTTAGTCCTCTCTTTGTTCAGTCTACCATAAATACTCTCCTTGTGCAGTTCCTCAGTGCTGGTTCCTCGTCTTACTTCGTCTCTCCTTGCATTTCCTTGACTCCACATACTTTTTTCCCCTGATGTCTCCATGGTTCTGGTTAAGTTTTATATTTTAAGTCGGATTTTGGATTCCTGCCTCTGTTACCTGTGTTGATATATTAAAAACTGCAAGAACCTCTGCTTGTCAGCCTCTGCATTTGGGTCCTAAAACTACAACCAAACCCTGACACTCCAACATTAAACCTAAACTTTAGAGAGCATTTCCAAAGAGGCAGAATCCTCAGTGTGTTCACAGAACCAGCTTGAGTCTCCATTTTAATTGTAAACTCTCTTTTTTTACATTTGTGAATGCTTCGATTGGAGAAGCCTTACTTATTGTCCAAAAAAGTTTGGGCATTTGTTCATAAATTCAAAGCAGGCAAACCTGGAGGATCTTGTGAGGAGATGGACCATTCTTCTCTGGTCACATTGTGGTGCTGTAGGCTGATCACCCTCACCTCTAAAGCTGGGCATACACTGTGCAATTTGTTTCGTTGGACACAGCTACCTCTCACACTGTATGACAAAACCACAGGGTTTTCTCAGTGTAAGTTCACAGTTCTCACACTGTGCAGCTCAACGCTCTGATGCGATCTACCTGCTCACACTGCACATCTAAAAACCACGTTAGACTCAGCTCAGCAGTGAGATTCGTTACTCGGACTCGTCTATCTGGAAGCCAAAGGAATAGAAGAGGAAAAAGACAGACGTACCAATGCCCTCTGTTAAATATGAAGCTCACTAGAGTGAAACGCGCTGCATTGCCAATTGGTGCAGTTTTGAGAAAAGGCAACAACGTATTTGGACAAAGACATGGCTGAGCAAACGTGGTTACAACGGCCTGTCAATTTTACAGAAATGACTCCATTTCACTTGCACCCCAACCATGCTTCTGTGTTTTCATCTGAGAGGAAGAAGAAGAGTCCTTGTTTGCGCTCTGAGCGATTTGCCCACAGCCTCCTTACAATGATCGACTGAATTTCAAACAGGTTCGATTTTCTCGCGACCTCATGATTCCTGATCTAGAGGTGGTCGTGAGAGACGGATTGCCCCTTGTTGCCCCCTGTACATCACACGACGCACATCGCACTATCAGGCTGAAAGTCGGCCTGATCGAAACATTGTCTCACGACAGGAGAATCGGCCTGAAAATGGCACAAAAATAATCATACAGTGTATGTCTGACTTAAAGGGGTTGAATGTAAGGATGTAAATCTTGCAGATTTTCCTACCCTTTGCTCTTATTTAGCATACATGGTCCTAGTTGATCTCTGGAAAAACTCCAGGGGCTGAGATAAGAAAAGATCTTTAGCAGAAAATCAAACCTTTAGATCTTTTCAATGCAGAGCGGCAACGGCAGGTCTGCTTCAAGATATCCAGATATCTGGATCTTATCTCTAAGGTTGCCCCAGAACCCTTTTTTGTTTTTTTTTTACTTTTTTGTATTTTCAGGATATCTTTCCTTCATTCTATGGTTTATGTTTTTGGTTTCTCTCTAACTAAATTAGTTGGCAGCAACAGAGGAGAGCCAGATGTGTGTTCAACTTTGAGAGTAAAAACGTGTTATCTGTGTGCATAAACATCCTTTTAGATCCTCAAATATTCCCTCGGTTTCCTATTGTTTCTGTTTTGTCATTTTGTTGACACTGGTCAAGTCTGTACAAGTTGTCAGGTTCATTTTATTCTGAAATTCAACAGAACTCTTTCCCTTCTGTCTGGCTTTTGTATTCCTTGGTACTTGACACAGATTTACTGCTGCAAATATTCTGCAGTGTCGCACAGCCTCCCTGGACCTGTATCTTTGCTGATGTGAGTGTCTGCATTGCTTATAATGATTTGGGTTCCTTGCGGCACTATCAGTGTGAGCAGTAACCTGACTCCGCCAGATGGATTTGCTCCACATGTCCATTTGGAAACCTTCCGTTGAAGTAATTTTGGGAAGGGGTGAAAATACTGGTTAGCTGATTGGCCTATGTTGGTGATAGACGGGCCAAATACACCAATTACATCAACAAAACATATGACGTACTAACAGAGCGACGACGAAGAGCCAATTTGATAGATCAAACTCTTGCCGAAACCAGTCGGGAGAAGAGCAAAAACCTCTTTTCCTCTGAGAAAAGCCTCCAGAGCAGTGTTTTGCTCTTCTTTCAGTGAAGAAATACTCTGTAATTCCGATAAAACTTGCTCGATAGCCACGCTAACGCTAGTTTCATCGGCTGAAGCCGCCATGTTCTTTAGACTGAACTGTCGCGCTTCTCGTTGCGTCACACCTCAACCCGCCTCAAAGCCAACGCTGATTGGACGTTCGTTTGGTGAACGGCTCCACATTTTCTTTAACAGAGAGTCTCCAGACTGATCTGCGAGTGAAACCTTGAAAGCTCGTGAGATCAGGATGGTCTCACGAGGCTATGTGAGCAGGGCATGAGATAACCTGATGGACGTTCTCTGCAGACTTAACCACTGGGAGAAACAAGCAATGTGATTGTGCAACAGGTTGTTCTTTTGGGTCATACTTTACCAAAGGTTTGCCCCAAAACAATAAATACACTGCAGGTAATGAACGTATGAGCTCCAGCTGTAAGGAAACATAGGAAGGAACGAGACGGCTAACAAAAAACCCCCCAAAAAACTCATATGATTTCCTGATCTACATCTCCTGAGCAGAGGCTAAATTGTAACTCAAGAGTTTTGCCTTTCAGCCATTTTCCTTCAATCTTGATCCATCCTGCTGGTTCTCTGATCATTATGACTCCAAGAAACTCCTGAGTCCTTCCCTGCTCCACACTCAGACCCAGCTCCCATTGACTTTCATGGCTTAAAAGATGAAAATAGAACCACATCATCTGCATAAAATAAAGTTTAAACATTAAGGATACCAAACCAAAGGGATCCATTTTATGCCTCTGCAAGCCCTGAACAATCATCTCAGTGCAGGGACTAAAACCACAGCTTTAGCCTTGGTTGTAAAAAGACCACAGTAACATTGTTTCCCTCCACCAGCTGTTTTTTTTTTTGTACACTGCAAAATGTGTCCATCTAACCGAGTCATTCATTTACCCGAAATGTCTGATCTTGTATTGAGACCAATATACTAGTTAAAAAGCTGATTATGTTAGATTATTCATCTTCCTTGGAGAAAATATTACTTAAAAAATTTGTAATAATTTGCTGAGGATATATATAATGATTTCAATTAAATTCAGTTTATTTATACAGTATAGCACCAATTCAAAACACGTCTTCCCAAGGCCTTTTACAGAGACAATTCAACCAGATCATACAGTCAGATTGTTAATAATTTTTTTTAAATAAGGAAAACTGATTGCATCGACTTATTGACATGCAGGACATGCTCCGTCTGGACGAGCAGGTAGAGGCAGTAGGGATTCACTTGATTTTTATCATTGACTCTACATCATCTAACAGTGGACATTGGAGAGGAAAACACCCTTTTGACAGGAAGAAACGTCCAGGATAACCAGGCTCGGTGTGAGCCGCCATCTGTCGAGGCTGACTGGGGTTCAATGAAACAGAAGCAGACATAGAAAAGGAACATAGAAGCACTGATCCATAAATACTTTCTATATTAGAAAATGGAACAGTAAACTAAAGCTAATCGGGCGCTCTGTCTATGAAAAAAACAGTTGAGCCGATGAGCTCTGAGTCGGTTTCCATGTCAAAGCGATGAAAGAGAGAAGATCCTGTCTCAGTAAAAGCTGAGCCCATAGATAATGCATGTCCAGGTGAGAAACAGGACTAAACACTAAAGAACTGCGGTTTCATACTGCACTGGCAGCTTATTGCACTTATTTTCAGGGTTCGTACGGGTGCTGGAAATCCTTGAAAATGCTTGCATTTTGACGTTGTGTTTTCAAGGTTTGAAAAGTGCTTATATTTTGGATGAAATGCTTGAAAATGCTTGAAATTCTAACTATTTCTTTCGCAACAAATACCTATCTAACTGAATCGTGTGTTTATTAAATGGAGAAATAAAATGTTGGAGAGCCTGAAAATGAAACCTGCTCGCTTATGTGTTACTGCGATCTGCCAGTCCATTTCCATGTGTGACTCCGCCCCCATGAAACCACTACTGCACCATGCAGGGAGGTTGTCGTTTCAATGAACGTTGGCTGAAAGATGAAAAATACAAATTATGGATTAAACGGGGACAAACCCCACGAGTTGCCTCCATTAAAGTCTGCAAAAAAGATGTGCAGCTTTTCACAATGGGCGAGTCTGCGCTCTCGAGTCACATGAAGAGTCAGTCATAGACTTTTAAGTAAGCCAACTGAAGTAGCCTAGTACACGTTAACGTTAGTGCCTATTTGTTTACGCTAGTAACTGCTAGCTAGGAATTCACAGGCTACGTTACTGAGTGACTGAAAGTACGGTGTGATAATGTAATGTTAGTTTTGCAGTGTTTCCCGCAGCACTATCTTCAAACTCACGCTACCGCCTCGCCAACGTTCCAAAAAAAAGAAAAAAAAAAAAGATTTAATTCATTGCCAGGCCCAGACCTTAAGACAGCATTGATAACTCTACGGCTGATAATACTGAATTGCGACACCCTCTGGTTGGTTATATTACTACGCCATGGCAGAGGAGTAATTTTCTCTGATCATCTGAGTAATAATTTTGACTGTATTGGTATGTAATTTATGCATGTATGTAATTTACGGTGGTGTAAGGTGCTGGAAAAAGTTTTAAAATGGATCTTGAAAGTGCTTGAAAAGTGCTTGATTTTGACTTTGGAAAAGGTGTACGAACCCTGCATTTTGAGAAGATTCTTCTTCAAATAAGATTAATAATCTAATATGATCCGCACTTAATAGGTATGCCATCACAAAACAAGATCAAAAATCTTTTTGGCTGGATCTGATTTGGTTAGAGAGACGCTTTTTGCAGTGGATAAAACTTTGGGAAGCCTTGCATGCACAGAACACGCACCAAGCCGCAGAAGCTATTAAATATGAATTCCCTCGATTCTTCCATCACTAAGTGAATGAAACCACACCCTAGACCACTTAACGTCACTGAGGGCTGCAAAGTGTAATGAAAAAATGAGAAACGTCCATCTGGGGAAAACATCCAAGCAACAACTCACAAACCCTCAATTGAGGGAGTATCTTTGATGAGAAACAAATAACCTTTTTTTTTTCTGCAGTGTGTGAGCCAGACCACCCTGAATCCTGATCAACAATAGATTAGGTCCGACCAACACCCTCCTCCTCCTCCTCCCCTGTCAGGGTAAACAATCAGTGGGAAAACCAGCAGGGAAGGCAGAAGTGTTTTGATGATGTCTGTTTTTTTTTCTTTTTTATCAGCTGTGGACATTCCTCTAAGCGCTGCCAGGCGAAGAGCACACAGGCTGTGGGAATGACGTAAACAACACAATGGCGAGGAGTCAGTTTTACGGCCCCTTACTGATACAGGCAACGTTTTTCCAATCTTCTATTGTCCAATTTCCATGAGCTTGTGCAAATTGTAGCCTCAGTTTCCTGTTCTTAGCTGAAAGGAGTGGCACCCGGTGTGGTCTTCTGCTGCTGTAGCCCATCTGCCTCAAAGTTCCACGTACTGTGCGTTCAGAGATGCTCTTCTGCCCACCTTGGTTGTAACGGGTGGTTATTTGAGTCACTGTTGCCCTTCTATCAGCTCCAACCAGTCTGGCCATTCTCCTCTGACCTCTGGCATCAACAAGGCATTTCCGCCCACAGAACTGCCGCTCACTGGATGTTTTTTCTTTTTCGGACCATTCTCTGCAAACCCTAGAGATGGTTGTGCGTGAAAATCCCAGTAGATCAGCAGTTTCTGAAATACTCAGACCAGCCCTTCTGGCACCAACAATCATGCCACGTTCAAAGTCACTAAAATCACCTTTCTTCCCCATACTGATGCTCGCTTTGAACTGCAGGAGATTGTCTTGACCATGTCTACATGCCTAAATGCACTGAGTTGCCGCCATGTGATTGGCTGCTTAGAAATGAAGTGTTAACGAGCAGTTGGACAGGTGTACCTAATAAAGTGGCCCGGGGA